>NC_079368.1:26217355-26562355 GCF_021018895.1 Seriola aureovittata | reverse complement strand
AAATTCAGCTGCGAAATTGTGTGAGTAGGACGGAAGGTATGCAAATATCCTCTTAGACACAAATATGGAGGCACTGTTAAAGGATGGGTACAGACAGAGAGAAAGAGCTGAAAGATGAAGGCTAGACAGTAGACCCAACTGAGCGCGGGCGAGAGTGTGAGATTGAGTGCAGCAGAGTGACATAGAGGGTCTCCATCGGACATGTAGCCATGCGTGGCCATGAGAACACAGGGGCTTTGTGCGGAAGAATGTCGTTTTCATAACAGCGCGTTTCTTTTGGGGTGACCGCAAGCCAGCTTGGTCCATCTGCTGGGTCTTTGTCAAATTATCTCGCACTCCAGCAGCAGAAAAGAGGGGAATGTGATTAGCATGCACCCCGCACCTTGTGCCACCACCCCTCTTTCCGCAAACTAAATGCCTACACGTCCACCCTCCCCTCCACCTCCCACCCTTTCTCCTCTCATCACCCTCTTCACCCATATTCCTCTCTCTTCATAACTGGATCATGGGTGGTAGACGAGGGCCCATTGTACATTGTTTTGGCTTTCACTGGTTCAAATCCTCTTCACAAAGTGGAAGGGAGGGAACTGGGGAAGCCAGCAGGCACCTTTGGGCTGTGAAGGGAGTTGTTGAAGCTCTGAATGGGCTGAGGGCATCAAGAGGCCCTCAGTGATGTGGTGGCATGAAATACAACAAGCCAGAGTTCACTCACCCCGAAGCCGAGGCAGGTTGTTCTTTTCGAAGGTTGAAGTTCTCATTACGGTTCTCTACATTCTCTCCACATTTCCTTTTGTGTGATTGTATATGAGTGTATGTGTGTGTTTTTTTGTGTGCGGCTGGGTCAGTAGGGTGAGGGGTATGGTTTGAGTACACACACAATTAGGCCGGCATGCATAATAACTGCATAAAAGATGTGATTTTCGTTATATTTACTGATTCTAATTCATCCAGCAGTCCATTTTTTTTATTGCTAGTGAGCCCAGTGAGTAAGGGAATTAGTAAGCTGAGCTCTCATATTAATAATTCTTGCTTTCAAGTTTGTTGTTTGAATTACTCTGTGCTCATGAATAAATAACTTGCGCACAGCAACCAATAAAACACATCATTAAGTAATACTGCTAACATTTTAACATATGGTAAATGGATGTCACAGAGAGCACCATTTTGTTTTTAATGCACAACATCATAAGTTTATCCACGTATAGTGATTTAAGTGTACCTGATGGCATCCAAAGCTGGCTAGTAATGCTGAAACAACATGCAATGTAGCATCTCAGCTGTATGAAAACAAGGGCACAAGGACAAATGTAATGCCATAACCTAAAGGATAGATGTCAGTGACTGGATACGTACCTCCCTACCAAAACACACCTCCCAAGCCTGCTCCTCTCTAACTAACCAGAGTAGCCACAACAACCTATAGCTTAAGTTCCTGCTAATATGACAGTTATTCAAGAGCATGAATTAACCCAGCCAGCCTCTCTGATGTTGGATAAAAAGTTTGGATGAATTGCGAAAAACCTTCGGAGTAAGAAAGTATCTGACGGTACTTGCAGGGTTACATATTAACTGGAAACTTGCTCCAACTTTTAATTCAGGTGATTATGATTACTGGAGCTGCAAGCTTTGTTTCAGAGTGTGGACGTGGCTGGATGTCGCTGGTGCTGCGAGGAGAGGGAGAGGAGGCAACCGTGTAATCCCCATCATTAGTGGGTTTTAACAGGATTTGGTGCAGCTACAATAATGGAGACTCTAGTGGCCTCCACTGCGAGACCCAAAGAGACCCGACAGGGAAGAACAGCGGCCACAGAGGCACAACTGTTCCAGAGGACTCAACTGAGAGAAGGTAATCGGGATTTTGACTCTAACTCTCTATGTGTGTGTTTCTTTGTGAGTGCTAACGGTAACCACAAATTTTGGTCCCTCCACTCTCACCGATCTTTCCCTCTGTCTCTGTCTTTCTCTCGCTCTATCTCTCTCCCACACACACACACACACACACACACACACACATTCTCTCTCTGGTTCCCATGCTTGCCAGCCTCATAGAAGGGTGTAAACAGAGTGCGGTTGGTGTTACCATGGCAAACGCCGACAGAGGGCCGGGAATGGCGACTATGCCCTGCATGTGGAGAGACCTGGGGCATGCTTGCGAGGCAGGGTATACAGTAACACATTCACACACACACACACACACTCATACACACACGCACGCACGCACGCGCAATTATGTATGGACTGTGTGTCTCATTCTCTGCATGTCTCTTCCTCATGTTCTTAAACCTTACCCTAACCTCAAAGGGAAATTCCAGTTTCAAACAACCTGGGTTGCATTTGCATAGTTTTAGCCATCATTCCTATAACATTGCACCCCCTAAGTTAATTACTGAGATCAATGCATCACTGATGATGAGAATCCAGATGAGGCAAAAAACATGAACAATGACAAGATCATACAGATCCCAACCCCTAAGGCCCATGGTAGCTAAACTTATTTGGAAAAGAAAAGAAAATTGTTACTCAAACAGTCCATTTTACATCCACACACAGTGAGCAATGAGAGACTATCACGAACATTTTGGGTGGGCTCAATTTGTGTTTTACGTCTTGATAAAGTGCTTTAGTGTGGATATTGTGGATAAACTGTTATCTCATTTACAGTCTGTCTAATCGTCCCGTCAAATTTTCCCCAGATCTCAGCAATCACACATCAGGGGAGTACACAGTGATCATAACTGATGGAAATGGCGACTAAGGTCCGGTACAGTTACAGCTGTACACACACATAAACACATTTATTCTTTCACACACCCTGGCACACACACACACACACACACACTCCGATACACATGCCACACACTCTGATACACATGCCACACACCAGATATTTTTTCCGCAGAGATCAGAATGATAAATCTCCCATTGCACTGTGATGAATTCCCTCTGAATGCTCTACATAGTGTACCCTGACCATGAAATACGGGCCGCTGGGACACGAATCCTCCTGTGTCCATCTCTCACTGCATCAAGAACACTTTATTGCTTTTACTGAACGTGACTCTGTTGCTAAACACCTAGAACACACACAACAACAGACACACATAAACCACTGAGCTTGTATATGAAGAAGTTTTTATGTTCAGCACTTTAATATACAGTGGCTCAGGTCTCAGTTGTCATGGATAATGTATAGCTAATTCCTGCGATAAAAATGTATAAAACTGCAGCTTGATACAAGGTTGAATCTCATGGTCATCACTATGATTTCAAAAACAAACACCTATGTGCTACGATTCGTAAATAAAAACAACTTTCTCTGCATCTGTATGCGGAGATTGATTCAAAGAGGGTTTTGTTCGCAGAAAATCTGCTATGCATCCCTCATATTAACAGCAGCTATTCAAGGAAGAGTGAGAGAAATCAACACTATACTCAGCCCAATGCCTGTCTTGTTAAAACTGAACTTACAAAAGGCTTTTTGACAGCAGTCTGATATGTTATCACGCTGTACTGTCAACCCAGCTAATGCACCTGATGGAAACTGAGTGACGGAATATGATTCAGAATATTAAGAAAATGAACCATTCACGTAGTGAATTCATAATCAGCATTAAATATATATGAGCCTAAGAGGCTTAATGATATTTTACACATATTAGAAAAGTCTAACAACCTCATCAACAGAGGCCATTTTGTTAATGGATGAAACAGGACTGCAAAAGGAGCATCTGATTCCACCAAATCAATACATTTCATTCAAGGCTCAAAACTGAGGATGAATTATCAATCACTGCATCTGTTGCTCTGAGTTCGTCCGTTGCCAAAAGATTTGACTCTTTCCCTCTATGGATTAGGCCACTTTTGTCTATTTACAGTTTCATCAGTTGCTATGTTTACATGCATCTCACAGTTTAAAAATCTTGTGATTTTATTGCCAGAGCCAAAACAGGAGCCAAAGGAGATTTAATACACTGAGCAGCCATTCAAAAAACAGCCTGAAACAGTGTTGGGCTTTGGACTACATTCACAGTGGCCATCTGCAAGCTGCTGCGCACCAAGAACTGAGGCTCATTGGTGTAGAGGCATGATGGCAAAGCTGCGTGATGCTGGCCCCAGAATAAACAAGTCATTTGACTGGACAACCATCATAAAAGCAACTATTGATGTAGCCTTTTTTTTCCCTTTTTTTTTTTCCTGCGCCATTGTTCGTTGTTTCGTAGCCCATGTCTTGCTGGGTTGGCTCGCTTTCACATTGATTTCTGAAGTGGGGATTGTCTTCGCTGTTTGCCTTCAACTGTATGTCATTCAACTTTTACATGTCTTTATCGATATCGTGTTAGTGCCGATGGATCTTTGTGCACGGGCCGTCATTTTGTGTCCATGTTATTGACTCCAACATTCTTCTGTGTGTCAGGATCAATGGCAGTCATCCGGCTCAGTCTAATCTGAGGCAGCCATTCCAGTTATTCAGGGGTCACATACCATGGCCATGTGTCAGAATTCCCGTCTGCTTTAAGCAAGTATGCAAGTGTGAGACCAACGCACCAGGTGACCTCGCAGATGCACACAGAAACACATGCATAACTCACTGCAGACGCGATCCAGGGCTGTAGCACCCGCGCCCACAGCCACATCAACACATGTTCACCCTCCCTAATGTATAGATCTATACACACACATATCACACTCAAGAAATCACTTTTAAATCCCTTCGACAACTGGTCTGCATACTAAACTGGGCAACACACATCATCTGTCTCTCTCTCTCTCTCTCTCACACACACCCCTCCAATAAAGCCTGTGTGTCTGCTGTCCCTCCCCTATCCCTCAGGCCACTGCCACCCCATGTGGAGCAGGTGGGCGACAGACAGACCAAAGCCTCTGGTGATCCACACACACACACACACACACACACACACACACACACACACACACACACACACACACACACACACACACACACACACACACACACACACACACACACACACACACACACACACAACACACACACACACACACACACACACACACACACACACACACACACACACACACACACACACACACACACACACAAGCTCTCTCTTTCGCTCCGTTTCCTTTTCTCATTCTCCCTACACCTCGTACTAATGACCAAAGATATGTTAAAAAGCTGAGCCACTTAAAACAGCAGCCTCCCACAGCCACTTAATTTGACATGCTTGGGAGGAAAACAAAGAAAGACCCCTATTGTGGCTTTCAACAGTATCCAATCAAGCCTGCCACTCAATTAGCCATGGATGGAAAAGAACAAGCAGATAAGGATCTTTTCTATTAACACCTTTTCAATGCTGGCTTCATGTTTACTGCACATGCAAGCCTCAGTTGCAGGTAAGCCTGCCTGCTGATACTTTGGTCACGGACATGACTGATGCTACAGTGTCACGAAGCAACATGAACATATTCTGAAATACAGATGAGTGAGAACAAAATAATCAATGTTGGTTTTCTCCATGGCACCAGATGGTGTAATTGAGCTTTATTATCTCAGAAAGTTGAGTCACACAAAAATAAACACACAGGTGAGAAAAAACACTGGCAGATGGACAGAAAGCAATAAAGGTAGGTGACAGACAAGGGGAAAAAAAATTGCCAGACAAAGAAACAAAGAGCTCTAAAAATCGATTTGCGAGGGCAACTGAGCATCCAACAAATAAAGAATCTAAACTTCTAATGGTCCCTTATTGCTGTTTATCGACTATGTGGATTACAGCTGTTTGGATGGTGACTTTAGACCCCAAATGTGGATTATATCAAGTAGCCTTTTCCAAAAAATCGGGAACTCTTTTCTTTGATATTAGTTTTTAATTCATCTGTAGTTTTCATCTGTCTGAGGGTGTGTGTTGCGTGTGTTCGTATGTCTGCCTGGATGTTTAAAAAAACAAAACTGGGCACAAGTCTTCAGGGACATTGTTGGAGGTGAAAAGGGTTTTGGCAGACGGTGAGCCAAAAATAGAAAACAACACAGAGGTAATGAAAGAAAAAGTCCAGACTGCTTTAAAGTCTCAGGATTTTGCTCTGAATTAGTCCCTCTGGATTCCCCAAACTTTAGAAGAAAACAGCACAGCAGGGCTCCAAAGTTCAGTTCGATAGCCTGACTGCCTTGGATCTCACAGCCCTCAGCCTTTATCGAGTTAAAACAGGATCACATGTTGAAAAATCCCCAACTGGCAACAACTGATGAGACTCATGCATAGCCGAAAGTCAACTTCAGTCAGCAACTGTAATATGAGAAATATGATGATAAAGGAATTAATAATCCTGGTGGAGCCACACTTGCTCAGTTTGACTAATCCCACTCTACAGTGGCCTGCACTTTTCATCCCACAGTCGTAAAACTTGCAGCGATTTGAAATGTCTTCTTGAATTTATGCCTCTCTGTCTGAAATAGCAACTGAATTTGAGGATGTCCTGGGTGTGGAGAAAACACATGTTCATCAAAACTCTGAGCAAACAGCTATTATCACCCACCTGGCAGCAATGTATAACGTCCTGTTCATGATCATGATGAGCTGGATGTCCAGTTTGTGCCGCTGCGTGTTGTTCCTGCCAGGTTTGTGGCCTACAAACGCTGGATACTGCTTTGTGTCTGCAAGGACATGAAACAGGACAGAAAATTAATCCGCTGCATGTGTTAACCTTACATAACTGTAGTAACTGTATTAATAGCCTCTGGATTTTTGGAATTCATGAATTTGACAGCTTATATCAAGTGTCTAATGGGTTTTAGGTCGAATATCAGCCCATGTGTCTTAGCTGGATGAGAAGACGCCAACACCACAGCTGCTGGCAGAGCTCCTCCAGCGACCATAAATTGTAGGCTAAAAACGTGCTGCGCTGTACCATGCAATCGTTGTATTGTTAGTGGCTTTGAGTGAAAGCGCTTGGTTTGAATAAACAGTCTGATAGAGGAGTCTATGTGAGGCTGGCTGGCCTGCGTTTCAGTTCTCCTGGCCAGGAGATACAGCGTCACGCCCAGAGAGAGCAGAACGGAACAGGACAGAGGGAGAAACACAGAGAGAAACAATGACCGTATCTTTATAGCCTGCCACAGTGCTAACACTATCACACACAGCATTAGGAGTCCAACAGAAAAATAGCGGATTATCCTTTGATGTGGGGTGGGCTCCGTTTCAAATGCTGCTGCTTTAAGTCCTTGGTTTTAGTGTGTGTGTGTAGAGGGCCTATCCTTGGGCGCCAAATTACGCTCCATGCTTTCAAAATGCACTCAGTGTACGAGGAGGTGGGGGTTGCAGAGGAAGCAAGGGGTTGAGAGGGATGTGGAGGAGCAAAAGGATAGAACAAGTGAGAGAGATACAGAGAGCGGGACTTGCTTAGTGGAGGATAAAGAAGAGAGGGCAGGGAGAGAGAGCGAGGAAGGACTTGTGATGAGAGGAGGGAGAGTGCCCAAAAAAGAGGAAAGAAAAGGAGGAAAGAGGGATGTACTTACAGTTGCCGTGTGAGATGCTAATAGGCTCGCTGTCTTCGGGGAAGCCCGCCCCGGCTATTTGCAGTAGCGTGAAGTAGAGTAACAAGGCCTCTGACCTCATGGTCGCACCAACACTGCTGCTGCTGCTGCTGCTGCTGGTCCTCTGCTACAGTTTTACCTCAGCCTGTACAAAGAAGAGAGACGTGGTAGACAGGGAGGAGAGGGAGGCAATGGAGAGGGATGGAGGGAAGAAATGGGGAAGGCAGGAGAAAAAGAATGAAAAAAAGTTTGTCAAACAAATCTGTTTTCACCTGGCTGCCGCCTCAATTATTTTCCCTCCTCGCTTTCTGCATTCTTTGTGTGAAACAAAGAAACGCCAAAGATAGGACGGGGGGGGGGGGCAAAAGAAAGGAGTTTGCCGAACAAATTCAGGTCCACCTGAATTAGCTGTTTGTGCATTTTGCACGGCCCGTTGCAATCTGTCACAGATATATTTATATATGCATTTTCGATGACTCAAGTGAGCCGCGTTGCAAGCGAAACAGAATTAATTGGATTAGGCTGGTAATATGCGTCATAGATCGATGTCAGGCAGAGAAGATCTCTGAGCTTCTCCCTCTCTCCCTCTCTCTCCCCCTCATGACAGGGTCTTAGTGAAGTGGGAGGGCTCTTGTTGAGATTAGCCTGCTGTAAAGTAGAAAACGGTACCTGGAGATGGAGCGGGATGGCATGGCAAGTACCTAATTTCCCCACTTGTCAGTCAACTGTAGCAAGCCCACATCCTAAATCCTACCACAGGCCAAATCTGTGCATCAGTATGAGCCACCTGGAGGCTTGTACTTTCCCTTCTTTCCTCTTCATCTCTTTTCTCATTGCTCTTAGTCCACCTTAAAAAACCAACTGTTGACTCACTCGGTTGGTGTAAAGACCGTCCATTTGAATGCTGAACCTCAATGCTTTTTTGTCTTGGTTATTTACCTTTAAATCCTGAAAAACACAATGTCCTCAACAATGTAATTCCCTTATGTAATGTATATGTTCCCACTGAAGTGGATGTTATAGCAGATGCCTTAAATTGTGTTGATCTAATGTTTTCATTGCACAAACTGCAGCAACTGAGGTTTTCATACTGCAGTTTGTGGCAACAAATTACACCCATAAATCATCCAAGACAATTATTGCGTCTGTAATCTAATCAAGAATAAAGCATTTAATTTGCATAAAGCACCTTCTTATGTTCTTTTTTTTTCTCTAGCTGAAGCTGCAGGGGTGAGATGTTGCCGGGTAGATAAAGTAAGGAGATCCTTCAGGGATGAAGAATTGAATAAAATCGGCGATTTCATTTGCTCCTGTCTGATAAAAGTTGTTTATCCCACGCTGTATTTTCATTCGCTATTGTATGTCCGAGGGGGAACGAAAATGGGGGGAGGAAGGAGGGAGAAAGAGAGAGAGAAGGGGAATTACTTTCTCTTCTCTTTGTCATGTCTCCCTCTCTCTCTCCCTCTCTCCATGCTCCCGTGAATCTCATTCAGGAGAGGAATGAAAACACTATTCACTTGGAGAATCACTTTAACACTGAGGAGAATACCAATACTAAAGCCTGGATACGACCTTGATCTCACAGGCCGCTCTGTTCCACTCCCTCCTTCCTCCCTCCTTGGCCTACTCCTCTTATCCTTACACTGTTTGTTTGGTTTTTTTCCTCCCACCTCACTGCATGTTTTTTTGAAAAGAAAAATACTAAAATGCATTTTCCCTCACCCTCACCTTCATCATGCGGCGAGGTCGACTGAGCTGCACTCTGACTGTGCCCAAATTGTAAATAAAAATTGGCTTTGTCCTCTCTTTATACAATACAGTAAACCTCTGTGGAGGACTGAAATGTGTGTTTCTCCTGAACCTTGACCCGGAAGTGCTCCAGTAATTGACTGATTGATGAGCAGGAAGTGGCATGAGGCAGGGAGGTTAGCCCTTAGGGAGCTAATACAGTGAACGACAGATGGAGGTTGTACTGAGCAAGAAAGCAAGATGTGATTTGGCTCTGTACTAAGAGTCTAATAAATGGGAATGATTCAGAAATGATATTTTTAGACAGGGCCTGATTATGTCAGAATCAAATGGAAAAACTGCTTCTTTTCCTTATGAATGTCGATGCTGTAGTGTTATTGTTTGCTGAAGTTAATCTCAGGAGATTAATCATACTCTAGACATTTCTCTCGCACGTGCTGAGAAACAGTAGCTGCTGAAGGCGAGGCAAGGCACATCCTCCATCTATATCAATGGGGTGTAACAGGATGCTAAAAACTGTTAGTCAAACCATCTCACACTGCCTCCTGTGATACACAAAATAAATTGAGCACAAAATGACTTAAGTGAAACCCCTAAGCCTTCCAGTGGCCCTTTCATTACGAGCTGCCACACATGAGTAACAGGAGGGAGCGAGACACAGTGTGTCTTTACTGAATTACACTCTTTTTGTGGAAGAGCAAATTACTTCCGTGTGTGTGTGTGCGTGTGTGTGGATCAGAATCCAGGAATCGAGCCTTAAACATGTGCTCAAACTCCAGCAATAAATGACCTACTACCAAAAACCACACTTGCGCAGGTGGAAGTGTGTGGATTTCCTCTCTTATAAAAGCTCTCCTTGAGAAACAACCAAAGAGAAGACATAAAGAGTAACCGTGGAGCCCTGTGCCTCCTCCTCAGGCTTTTAATAGATAATAACATTTTGAGAACCTTAGCTGCTATTCCCTTAAATCCCCCGCACACTTTCAATGATAGAGTAGGTGGTTGTGAGTGTGCATAAGTGTGTTGGTGTGTGTGTGTGTGTGTGTGTAAAGCAGAGAGGGTAGTGAGGGGAGAGTTAATCAAGCTGGATGCTGGCAGGAGGCCACCAGCAGGTAATAAAAACACAAGGACCCCCCAGAATCCCTCCGCATACCCCATCATCTTATGAATAACTATACCGACAACTGTACATGCACGCATGCACACACGTGCTCTCTCTCACACACTCTCACACACACACACACACACACACACACACACACACACACACACACTAAAACAATCAGTCACCTTGTATCCTTGCAAGAAGAAAATACTCAGCTATAAGCAGGAAACTTGAATAAAACACTGATGAACTTAAACATGAACAAATATATAAACAAATTCTTACAACTCTAGGCGGACAAACAATCACCAACACACAGACGGACACACACAGACGGACACACACATCCACTTTCTCTACCAAGACTGAGCAGCCCCATGGGAGTAGCCAACCCAAACTGCATTAGCTTTAACAATAAACATATTATTAGGCCTAATGATGTTATTGCTTAGCTATGGGTCCTCGCAGTTAAAACACACACACAATAACACTCATTTATTAGCGTGACAAGGTCAGCCACAGTGGGCTTCAGGTGAGGAAAAGGAAGCTACCTGACATTTAGCTACACGTTTAGTTTCCATGCACAAACACACAGAAAACACACATCATGCAGCATGGTTGGGCAGATTTTCCCAAATATACACATGCATACACACACACACACACACACACACACGAACGCACAACTAGTTAATCTTGAGAAGGTCCCAGCTATTCATCCCCTGAAGGCCCCCACTGTGCCAGCCATCAAACTGTGCAATGAAGTGCGAGACTGCCCTTTAATTACCTCAGAGCAGACCTGTGGATGATGGAAAAACAGCATCAGTCATTTCAGAAAAATGCCCAAAACAACATAGGTTTACACCCTAACCTAAACGTGATACTAATTTTAACCAGAACCGTGATCTTCCCCTAACCATGACCAAAAGCTAACCAAGTCTTAGCCATAGCGATGTAAGATGAGATAATGCTTATGCATCATTCAGTAGGGCAGTTGAAAACAACTTAAAGGACTTAAAGGTCTTTACTGCTTGCTTCATGGCCATCAGTCTCTACATATTTTGAATGGCTGCTATGAATATAAGTGGCTTTACATAGCACAGCTGTGTAGAATAGTTACCCTTAAGGACATAAATAAGATTGTATGCTGTGGGTTCAGAAATTGCTGTGCGACGTGATCAAATTGTGTAATCGGGACTATGATGTATTAAAGCATGTCACTGTCATACGCTTGTCGGTTAAGAAGTGGGTTTTTGATCATGGACCAGTCATGGGGAAGAGGAAGCGCTCCATATGAAGGTTATAAACTGGCAGCTTCTTGTAAATGCTGTCTGACAGCTTTGGTACGAGTGCAGCCTGCTTGTGTTTATATTTGGCAGTCTGGGTAATGTCCACAGATTGGTGCTGAAGGTTTTGCAGATGACAGGGATGCCAAAGAGAAGGGGTAGCTTACTGGCAATGTGTTGTTACATGTCTACGCGTCATTGTCACTAGCCACCACATTTGGAGGAGGTCCTGCTAATTGTGTAACAGAGGATGCAAGCAGGATACTGCACAGAATACATGTTTGGCTTTTTGCATCAGTTTGGGAATTCTGTGTCGTAATTCAAGTTTTTGTTTAACTGAATTATGAGGAAACATATTTGATCCTGTTATTCTTGATAATCCACAGACCTCACAGTTTTCACAAGGACTATTTCTATTAAAAAAAAAGCAGTTCCAAAGAAAACTATTCACAGATATGTGGACTACCCAGACACTTTTTACCTGAAATACAATTTAAAATCGAATTTTTCAATTCATTTTTTTTTTTAATCCAGTGAGCAATTTGAGTCACCTGCATTGTGTTTGGGTGGAGGTTTAAAAAAAAAAAAAAAAAAAAAAAAAAAAAAAAGTGAAGGAGAGTTTACAACCTTGATAACAATCAAAAGTAACCCTTTAAATATGAATAAAAGCAGTTAAAAGAGTCCCTGAGAGAGAAGAGTATTTTGTTTGTGTGTTGCTTTTCCAGTTGCTTTTCATGGTTGCTGGAACTGAATAAAAGCCAAAGTGATTTTACAAGCGCATGAATGACAGCGGGGCAATTCCAGCAACTTCAAAAGTTGCTGCTGTGTGACAATCTCACAGCGTTACAGAGCAGAAACAGACCTTACACGCGGGTGTGAACACAGCACCCCCGACACCAGACCACACTAAAACTATACACTTTTACAACTCAGCCACATAAATACTATATTGCTAAACCTAACAGGGCTTCAGACCACACCTGTTCACTGGCTTGCTGGAGGAAATGGTGTTTGGGGTGAGGCGTGAAAGTAGAAGAGATGACGACCAAGCAGAGAAGGTTGAACAGACAGCCAGGTTAGAATAATGCATTGATCCAGCATTAAAGGGGATAAAAAAAAAAAATGGAACACATCCAACCACGTACGGCTCCCAAATGGGGAGGATACCTTGGCAGGTGTTTACACTTGTCAGCCCTGGCCTGATAAATCAGAGAGAAAAGACAGGAGGAGCTGTCTGCCTGAACCCAGGAGGCCATGATAAGAGAAGGGAATCGTGAGGGAGCAAGAGGGAGGAACCTGCCTGTCTTTTTGAGAACAAGAGCCAAACTAGCATCCAATAAAAGCACACAAGTACAGACACACACACACTCACTCGCATGCATACTACCACAAATAAGTCCTCGAGCCATCAAAAAGCATACTGGTGTTTTCCTTCTCCTCCCCTATTTTTCATCCCATAGATGTTGTTTTCAAATGAATATCTGTATGGTGGTAATCCATCATGGTTTGATTATTAAAAGACAATGAAGTGGACATGAATGAGGCACCCTGTCGCTGTAGGCCCCTTGTGGAGAAGCCCGAATGCAAGAACGTCTCCCTTTAAAGAGGTGACGGATTGATTCTGGAAGCAGGCCAAAGACGACTCAAAACGACAAGAGGGCAAAGAGAAACAGAAGAACAGCGCGGGGAACAGAAACAAAGCGCCAACTTGGAACAGCAGCAACCTAACAAAGACATTCAGTGAGTGGAGATAAGCTGCTATCTTTATAACTCTGCCTCTGTGATCTAGAAGCTATTAGGCCTGGACATGCCTCTGTGCTTCTTAATCATTAAAAACAATTATCTGTCGCGTAGCAATGGATATCCTTTTTCAGAATGTACTGAGGACACACTTTTGTGCAAATTACCATAGATTTAGAAATGAGGAGAATAAAAAAGATGTAAAATGAAAATGTATAACAAGAAGAGGATAAGAAAGGAGAGGAAAAGGGAAGATAACAAAGCAGGCAGGGGAAGTGTAGGGGAGGTTAATGGGTGTTCACTGTCAGAAAATGATCCAAAGTAAACTGACATCACACCAACCCTGCCACCAGCAGAAATCGACGGAGGGGAAAGATGAGAGGGGGATAACTACCTACAACTCACTACATTGTTTTTAAAAGTAGGTCAAGAACTTGTTAGGCTGCTGGGGCTGAAATGAGGTCCCAAAATTAATCTGGGAAAAAAAACCTTTAATAGCTAAAGGTTTACCACCAGATAAAAAAATATGTTACACAGAGTTAGATTAACCTATAAATACCAGGAAAATGATGTCAAAATCTGGATATAAAACAGACAGGGACAAAAAGGAAATATCATATCTGCTCGATGCTATGTGTACCTGACCCTCAATGTTGCTCGCTCTCAACATTTTGGTCTAGATTGAAGTAACATGACAGCTATTGGATGGATTGCAATAAAATTTAGTAGAGGTATCCATGGTGTCGCGAGGATGAATCCTAAAAACTTTGATGATCCCTTTGACTTTTCCTTTAGCATGACCATGAAGTTGGCATTTGTGATTTTAGGTAAAATATTTCAACAACTGGAGAATGGATTACCATAAAATATGGAACAGACAGTTATGTTCCCCTCAGGACGAACTGTAACTTTAGCAAACCCTGAACTCTCCTCTAGTGCCATCATCAGGTAGAAATGTCCCTTTGTCCAATAGTTTGGTTTATAACCAAATCTAATGGCATTCTCATCAGCCTCAGATGTACTTAGCTTGCTAACTAGTTCATGTAAACTGCTAACACAATGTTAGCATTTAGCGCAAAGCACTGCAGTGCCTAAGTGTCACAGAGTTGCTAGCATGGCTGTAAACTCTCAGTCTTATTTACTCTTTGTCTATCAGGCCCACATACCCTCTATCACTAACTCTCTCAGACTTAATGAAAGGCAGCTAAAAAAAAAAAAAGAAAAACAAAAAAGAAAAAGTGCAGAACAGCATGCTCCTCTGCTTTGTCTGGAAAAAGCATTTATGAGTCAAAACAAGCCCCCACTCGGTGACATACATTCAAACACACACACACACAAACACAAAGCTCAACTCACATCGCACGAGCACACACACACACACACACACACACACACACACACACACACACACACACACACACACACACACACACACACACACACACACACACACACACACACACAACACACGCGCGCGCGCAACTGCTGCTTAAGAGATTGACCCCAAAAAAAGAACGAGGTTACACATTTAAATATCAGAACCTTTTGCAGGCCTGTCAATCATCGCTTGTGATGATACAAGCGGGGCAACTTAATCAATCTGGAAAGAGCTGATACAGAGCTGTGTGGGGGAAGCAGAGGAAATTGCTGCTGATAAGAGCATGCTTGGTACAGTAGCACATGGCATTCTCGGTCTCTCTTTTGATCCAATTATCTCTTTGGTCTGATGGCACTCCGCTTGCCTTTCTGATTGTTTAACATCATCCTGTTTATCCCTTTTACGCTTTATATGGCTTGTAACATAAGGCTGTACTTTTGTCAATCTATATAATAGTTTGTCATTTTGAACGAAGATCAAACATCTAGTGACGAGTTTGACCCTGGTCAAAAGAGCAAAAGCAGCTGAGAGATACAAGCTGGGACTCCGTTTCTCCTGAGGTGCAGGAGGGAATAACTGGCTGTAAAAAAACAAAACAAAAAAAAAACATTAGAATGTCAGTGAGCTAAATGCCACATTAACTCTGCAGAGGGAGAGATGCTGGAATGACTGAAGCACAGCGCCCTGTGGAGCAGCGATGGGGGTGTTGAAACTGTCACACGGCATAATGCACATTTTACTTGGAAACTCACTTTATGAAAGCCGACTGTGGGGTGCCTTCAGGCGATGCTGCGCCATGCCATGCTATGCTTAGTCATGATACAGACCTGGGACTTCCAGCCTGTAAGGTTGGTGAGTCAAGTAATGCTTTAAATTAGGCTGCCTGGGGTTGAAAACACACGACAATATGTTTCGAAATGTGAGTCCAATACAGGAGGAACTGAATGCGGGAGCAGAGAAGACTTCAAGGAAGGGGTTAAGCACATCCTCCTCCAGCTCTCGTCCTCAGTAAACATCAGCTAAGCCATCAGCAGGGAAAAGCATAACAGAGAAATCCATTTCTCTGGGTTTCTGGTTAAGTATTTCCAAATCCAAAATGCATGAGCCCTAAAATGATTTTTTCATGTAATTTCTAGTGGAGAAAAAAAAACTGGTTCACTAACAGGAGGAGAGGAAAGCTTGATAGACTTGCAGCAATTCAAGCATACGTTCTGTGAGTCATGGCAGAAATTAGTTTGGGTATTTAGAAGTGTATGGAAGAAGTAGCTGAGGGACACTGTGTTCCTGGGGTAGTTTTCCCACAAATAAAAGAGGATGAGCAATCAATAAAACAACAGCTGTAATTCTGGCCCGAGAGCTGGATAGTTACAGACCCTTTTCCTCAAAAGGCCCAGGCTGTAAATGAGAAAAGTCTCAAAGTCAATATTCAACGGTGGCTCACTAAGTGGTTTTACCATGGATATAACGGGCTCAAGAGGATTTGGAATACAGAAATGGATATTTTTATCCTTGCTGGACCTTGACTAAATAGACATAAAGTTATGATCAATACGGCTCGAATGTATGAAGTCATGAAAATCATATGCATCAGTATCTGCAACCAACATGACCCCTGTACTTGGTCAGAGGCATAGAGACCTTGATGATAAAATAGTGCATGTGTTTAACCTTGTACTGTGGCGCACCTCTGCCAGAAATGACAAAAAAAAACTGTGTGTGTGTGTGTGTGTGTGTGTACTGTATTTTTTGCATGTGCTTTAACACTCAACATATAAAGCTGTTTTATTATTGTGCTCTTTTCCTCTCGTTGCATCTAAATTGGAAAAGCAGACATAGGATGTAAGCGGGTGGCCTGCAGGGATTGAATAAGAGGTGTGAGAGTTTTCTGTTGTTGTATCCATCTGGTGCAGTTTTCACATCTCACAGTCTCTTGCTTCTTCATAATAGGTGTGCTTGAGAGTTTTACAAGGTGTGATACCATCTCTATCTGTGCCTCATTGTGTACCTAATGCACTCCTCTCTGCTGCTGCTGTTCAGCAAGCTTTGCAGCGTGTTGAACGGTGCCACTTTTCAACAATCCACCGATTGTGCATTTCTACTAACGGCACGATTAGCAATGCAGTGCTAACATTGAGAGGCACACTGGAGACATCAGCACACACATACATATCATCAGTTATACATCCTTGTGACCAAAGAAAGAAGTAAAAAGCCAAAAAAAAAAAAAAAACTGTGACGCTACCTTGTAAATTATGCTACTTGATACCACTAGATACCATGTGCATCTGTTTCAGTTACAAAGTCTGCAAATGTAGCATGATTTCATTTGCCATTTCAACATCACCGAAAATCATTTCAGCTCTGTTAATGGCATTTTCTTGTTGAGCTCCCAGTTCATTTGATGCAGGTTCCATTATGCTAAGTGATTGAGTCGGTGTCCTCGTTGATAACTGGCTAGCTGGCATTCAGTTCTACAGCGACGGGCCTATCAGATCTGACTGAGCATGATGCTAATCTCTATTAAGGTAATGTGCCGGCCACGGGTCGGGGGGAGAGCAGAGCACACCGCTGGCATACACTTTGTTAGTCTCTGTCTCATTATCTGTCTCTATTTCTTATTCACTTAGTACAAACCACCTTGTTCAGTCAGGCTCTGCACATTTTCTCTTTCTCTTTGTCTTCCTTTCCTTACCTTCCTTCTCTCAGCTTCCCTGCCCTCCCCGCAACTAAACACCACATACATCTTCAGAATATAATAAAGCCTCATACCACAGACTCTGTTTCTCTCCATTTTCTTCCATGACAGGAAACATATATTTATAATGGCGGATGGAATAAACTAAACACAATTACATTCTGTGTTAGCCCGTGATATTGTGATACTGATAACAGAGTATCTTGTTTTCTGTTAGTGCATCATATCCAATAGCATTATGAATCATGTCCGATAAAACCAGGACATTCAATCCAGCTGCTGCACGAGGCCACAGTCACTGACTGACAACATGTTATAACACAGTAGCTCTTGTATTGCCAGTGTACAGAATGAATCTGTCTGAATGTTGTTATCTCCACAGACCATATTGTAGGAGTGATGCCGCTCGCATCCAGCTCTAAACTAATGAATGAGATGACAATGTTCAGGCAGGCAGATCATTGAGACGCCCCGCCAGTGTGCAAAATAAAAATTTATGAAAAGAAAATGTATTACACAATACGGTACAGCCAAGAGCAAATAAATGTTGTCAGTGTACAGCAGACGGGTGATTGTCATTACCATTACCATTATGTCACAGGATGAGGTAACGCAATACCAGAAGAACAGTGATCACCTCTGACACGGGAAAGACTTCTGAAAGCTATTTACTGCTTGTGTTTGCTTCAGCTGCCAATAAATTACACTGCGGAAGGAAACAGGGACAAATGAGAAAAAGTTGAGAAACACAAAATATGAAAGAGAAGAGATTTTTTTTAAAAAAGAAGATGCATCCAGAGATACACAAGAGAAGTGATATAAGCATGTAATCCTTCAGGAAACCGACGTCTCTGTCTCTAAACCTTATTAGATCCAAGCCAATCACTGCAATTAGACCACTTAGTGTGTCACTATGTCCACAACGCAGTAGACTAGCATGTCTACGCTAGCAAGCTGTAAGACACTTATCATGACAACAGGGATACGACACTAGCTGCTGTCCAGGAAAACCACCAACTGGAGAAAAAAAAAAAAAGATCTTCTCTCAGCTTATGAAACCACAAGTCAAACATCTTTCCCTAAATGTCTGTAAAAGGCAACATATACTTTGATGTTGCAAAAAAACAATACTATTTCTAATCCGAAATGCTCTCCATCCAATTACTGTTTATGACCTTAACATTGCTCTGACCTGTGTTACGATCAAGCCATGCGTAAACAACAAACATGAATAAACAAAATACAATCTCTATGCCAAATGCTGAACCCATTAACTACAAAGGCTACTTAGTAGTGTAGTCTAATTATCCATTAACAATTAGCTATGAGCCTACGAATAAAATCCCTTTAGGTTTGTACGTACATCAGGCTGGATTATTAGTTAACCTCGGTTAGCTCAAGATGTTTATGTTTATGGCTGCTGTGCATGTAGCAACATTGCAACAAGTTAGAAATAGAACGCTAAGCTTTTTAATGTCGAACAAGTTATAAAACTGAGAGAATTTGCATCACAGGCACTGGAGTATAAGTTAATAAAGTCTGGATGCCAGGTTCATGTAATGAGCTGTATGAATACTGGTGCCACAAGAGAGGTGCATTCTTTATAATGAGACCACAGAATCAATATAGTGAAGCAGCTCTGCAGCTCGGCGAGTTCGTTTATGCAGCAGTGTAAAAAGGCAGCCCCAGGATAAAAGTACAAGGTAGAAATGTTATGAGATCCCCACAGGGAGAAGAAATACAAGTCTCCTGATGTTCGTCCTGTTGTAGTCCTACTGTAAGTGATGTAATGATAACGCAAGTGCCCATAGCAATTTAAACGTGTGGCTGGTTGGGCAGCATGAGCGAAACGTACACATGATAATTATAAACGTAACAGCGTGTGACAACTAAAAATACATGCTGTTTTCATGAGAGAGGCCATTTTGAAATGGACACATACACACAGAGCAGCCGAGCTTTGGTGTTCCAGGCTTGAGACAAAAGAGGTTTTGTAAGAGTAAATCAAATGTGGACAGACAGAGATAAGACATACAGTACAGTATGGTGTGAAAGCAAAGAGAATCTGACTTCATGTTTGATTTACATCTGTTTGAACTAAGACTCACATCATGGTTTCGCATGTGCACAGTAATTACGCTGTAATTACAGTGTACGGTTACAACGAGCACTGGCTGTACTTCAGGGACTTTAAAATCACATACTAACTCATGGGGAACAGTTTGAAATTACATCTGAATCGCCTCAATTTTCCAACTGTTAGAAGATGCAGAGTCTAATTGACATTTGTGTTTAAATTTATTTCAAGTGTCACTTGAGACTTTTACAAGATTCCTCTCAGCGTCAGCTCTGGACATATATATTGCTGTCTCTGTTGCTGTCTCCCATCACAAATTTCAGCAAAGCGCAGATGACGGTTCTCCGATAAGTAATTTTCCATGCTGTGTCACAGCGTCTTTGTGATCACTAACTTCTTATATCAGCTGTGTCATGCAATTTTTCTAATGGAAATGTTGCATTAATTCAGTGGCTAGGGCTATACATCATGGCTGCAAATTTCCCCTGTGGGGTCTCTGAGCTGAGCTGAGCTGAGCTGAACTAAGCTGAGCCAGGCCAGGCTAGCTAGTTTCTATAGCTTTCAAGGAACAGACAGAAAACAAATGAGTACTGGGCTTAGTTTGAAGTGTTAAACACTTCTTACTTGCTTACTTCTTTTCTTCTTCATATCCCAAAAAGGACAAAAAAATGGCACCATAAAAAATTTAAGCTTTTAGTTTTTTACTGCCAGTTTCTTAATGCTGGACAACAAAAGGCACACAGCTTAACTATGTAATTATTTGAAATGTTATATTTTAATCTCAATTAAAGGACTACTTACGCAACTGAACAGGCTTTGGGAGAACTAGAGTCATTGCATAAACCTTTTCACCATATAGTTCAATTCACCTATCATCATAATTAAACCAGTTGTTTTGTATTTTTAGTTTCCTGTTTATTCAATTTTAAGGATTTCACCGAACAACAGTGAAAAATACGTGTGGTCAAAATAGTCAAGCAAGAAAATAGAGGCGGTATAATTTCCAGAATACAAATGAGCAGTGCACTGGAAGAAAAACCTGTTTACAGTTTAAGATAACACTGCATAATTGCTGAAAACCTGCAGTCTGGAAGGTGGAAGATACAATTATTCTTTCTTATCTATTTTTTTCTCTTTCACACCATAACTCACCAAGTGTTGTTCCTCTCAAGTGATAAAAGCTTTAACAGCTACCCATTTCACGCTTACGCTCAAGAATCCTGATTTTTTTTTTTTTGTTTCTTTTCTCTTCAGCCACTTACCAGCAGACGAGAGGTTTATAAGAATACACCACATGTAAGGCGTCTGCAAAAAATCCTCCACCACTTCCTGTGGCTTTCATCTTTAACCTTGTAACCTTCTAACCTCTTCAGGCAACATCTAAAGATCTGCATTTACGACTTCCTGTCAGCATAAGGATAGAGGAAGGGAAAAATAAAAGCGAAGGGAGGCGGGCTGAAGGTGGTGAGAGCCTCAGTCCTGACCTGTTGTTCGCAGTCTGAGTGATAATGAAGGATGGAGTGTGAAGAGACTAAGAAGAGAGAGACTGTTGTGCGTGTCGGTAGCATCCGCCATGTGGTTATGTGCTTATCCTTGCAGGTGTTGTGTTACAGTCGGTCTGTCAGATGGTGGGTGTGTGCCTACCTGCGGCTCCCAGGTTTTACACAGTGGAAACACCTAGGGAAACCAGAGCCTGTCAAGCTCGCTCCCGATGTTAAGCTGTAATGCCAAGATTACTGCTTGCTTTCAATCACAACCATAAAAAAAAAAAATCTAGCTATTTCCTGGTCTGCCTGCGTCTTTGTCTTTCTCTTTGTCTGTCTCCTGCTCTGTCTGCCTGACTGACTGCCAGACGACAAACCTCCTGTACATCAGGTATAAAAAGGTTTAAACCAGCTTCTGTTAATTATACGCTCTCACAGTTCATGGAAAGATCTGAGGAGAGAGTTTAAAGAGAAGTTGGGGAATGGTTGCTGAAGTGTGCTACAGAAGGGGTGGATTTAAGAGAGCGAAAAAGAGCAAAACAAAAAAAAAATCTCCTTTTTTGGTTAAGCAGACACATCTATCATAGCTGTTTATTCAGTGGATGAAGAGTTATCATGTCAGTCCACTTTTCAGGAGAGTTTGATGAATCATGAGGAGAGAGGCCCCTTTTTTTGCTTCAAACACTTCAGTATTTGAAAGAGACAAAAGAACAGCAATGCTTTATGAAACCTAAAGACATTGATTCATGACCCTGATGGCGTTTTTACACACCTTTATTTTCAAGGAATTTACTGATTATTTTCGCTAATCTTATTAAAAAAGATTCAGAATCTACATGCATGACAGCAGCTCTGCATGGCTGTTGGCACAGCACTGTTTGAAGTATTCTAAAATGCTCACAACTGGAATGATATTACTTTTGTAGGTGTTTTGTCATAAAAAAGAAATTTTGATCTGAAAATGGCGCTAGATGAAAAGTCAGGAACTCACCAAAGTGGCAATGCATTGATTAGCTGCTGAGACATTTCTCTAAAACCTACAGCATGGTGGCGCTAGAGGAAAAGTTAGGATATCAACACAGTCACCCGGGATATTCCTCTGAGAATCATCAATATCTGTACAACATATCATGGAAATTCATCCAACAGTTATTGAGATATTTCAGTCTCGACTGACTGATATTACCATACATAGCCATGCCTTCTTAGCATGACCGTGAAAATTCAGCATTTATCAGTTCAGAAGATGCAGCGTAAGCAGGCATGGAAAATCATGTAACCATCATTTTTGCAACTGGGCAAAACTGTCATCGTAGCACAAAAGATGTTACTACCCAAAAGTTTTTTTTCATTGAAATTTGGATTTGTAGGCAAGCCCAGCAGCTGCATGCAGCCGGTGCTACACTATTGGAACATCTCCTCTTAGCTCAAGAAGCAAACACTGTCCAGACAAACACACACCTACTCGTATGCAAAGGTGAAAAAGTGGCATTTCTTACATTTCATCCCTCATTGTGGCGATGCGCATATACACATGAACAAACAACCTGCAAATAGAACTTCCATTTCCTCAGTGATTTGTTGCATCACTGTATATCTGGGCACACATGTGTGCATTTGAGGGTGTCTGCCTCTGTGCGAGTGTGTTTGTGTGCTTTAACTAACCATCTCATTTCCCCATAGGAGGACTTAGTCTGGCTGTGACTGCATCTTCTGGCACACTCGCATTAACATTTCATCCTGATTGTCTCTGTCAAAGTAATTCATCATCATCGACTGAAGGACTGTGGCTGGAGCCTCCCCCGACTTCACATCTCTCTCTCTCTCTCTCTCTCCCTCTCTCTGTTAGTTTCTAGTTTTGCTCTCTATTCCCATTTCTGCCGCCATCCCTCACTTTCCCTCTCCGTCTTTACCTCTGGCTCCCTCTCTCAGGGTTTCTCTATCTCTCTCGTGTCCATCTGGCTCTTGAGATAAACACAAGTCTGGCTCTCCTCATGCAGACAAAATATCTATAAAGACGAGCGTAATCACAGTGAACTGCGCTGGTTAGGCTGTTTAGTCCAAGCGATCCTCCAGCAGAACATAATCCATCTGTCTACCTAATTTTTCTTCACCTCAATCGTTCGTTTTCTTCTTTTCGCTTCACTCCCCCTCGCCAGGGTTCAGATTGACAAGCAGATTATATCCAGGGGAATATGTGATTAATGAGTTTGTCTGAATAATGTAAATCTACTTAATAGCATTGAAGACACAAAATGAAGCGAAGAGGAGCAGGAGGGAGGCAGAGATAGAGGAGGAGAGGGAGAGGGTTGCTCAGGGTTCAAATATCCACTCAGCTAAAAGGCAACAACAGTAAGCAGGCCTCAGCTGCTGTCACACTGGCCTTGGAGAGAAAAAAGGCGGACAGGCGATGTCCTCCTTTTTCTCTTTCTTCTTGTTTCCCTCATTCTGTCTTCTTTTGATGAGTCCCTGGGGTAATCTGCCCCTCCCTCCCATCCATCCCTCAATCCAATCCTCCTTTCATCCATCCTGATATCATCCCATCCAAACCATTACCCCCAGCATCACCACCACCAACACCACCATCTCTAATCCAAGGACAGGGCCTGAAGCGTCACACACATGCACACGCACCTTCACGTGCACGCAATTACATAGAAAGCTTGCAAGACAGCACTTCCGTCTGCTCGCTGCAACAATGAAATCTGTGCTTTACTGACAGAGTTAGGGCCCCTAAAGACATAAGAGGATCAAGTTGCTCATCCGGTAACTTAAACCATTTAACTGTTTGTGCATTTAATTCCACAGACATGCAGTTTTTAAACAGAAAACAATGCAAAGGAGCTATCTTGTCAGACAATGCTCAGGCTTAATACCCTGATCAAGCTGGCTTAACGGAAGTACTCCTGCAGAATTTAGAAGGCTATTTATATGAAAGGGATTTTAACAAACTTAGCAATCATAAAGTTGCATTTTTGTGTGTTTTTTTCACTGTCAAGTTTTTTTTTTTTAAGGACTTCAAAAGCTGCTTCTTTTTGATGACACCGAAACTCAAGAGTAGCCTGCTACTGTAAATGCAAACGTTGTTTGTGTTTTAGACCTACAAGCTAAAGTGCAGCCATACGGATCCTCCACAGCATCTAGTCTCATTGTTAAAGGAGGATCTGCGGATTACCATCTTTACCTTCAAACTAAACCTGTAAAAGAAGGATAATACAACAATGGGATGATTAGCAATACAGCTCATAGGTGTTTTTTTGACATAATCTTCCAAAGTGCAGTGCAGTACCTACCCTGGGGTGATTCCCAGCTTGTGTTTCTGTACATGTGTATTAGCGCTCCATTTAAAAGACCAGCTATCTAAGTGCATGTCCAACCTGCAGACATTTGTGAAATCATGCAGAAAATGTAGGTGGTGACATCTGTGCCATTCGAGCAGACCGAGTTGGGTATTTTTCTTTTCCATTTCAGAAACACAAGTCTCGCTGAACTCACACTCTATTGCTCCTAGTAATGACCAGATTTTGTAATCCAAATCTACATCCACAATCAATCTAAAACCAATCAAACCCCACACGTGTAACTGGAGAACATTAGGTCTTTAAAATTGCTAAATTTCCACACACAATACTGGGAACATGACTTCCTCTGAGGGAGCTACAGCCCTGGTAACAACACAACCATGAGTCCCTTACAAAGTTTCTTCCATCATTCTGCTTTATCTCTGTTTTTACAAGCAGCCAAAAGAAATACACCTGCACTATTCTTACAGATGAGAACTTAAACTATAACAGACAGAATTCATTAACATGTGTAAAACACACTTATATACTGTCTCTAATCATCCGCTATTTTTGCTGCTTTCCCAAAGCAGCTTGTTAATTGCCAGTCACTTGAATTCGACAGTTTGCGAAGGAACCAATTCAGCGCAGCATTCCAGAGGACTTCATTTTTCACTTTCATTTTTCTTTTGAAAAAATAAGCCATCTGTGAAATGATGCTGTAGAGATTCATTCTCTTGTGGCATATTAATATGATGAATTAAAATCACACGCTGACAGGTTAACAAAAAATTACTTCAGATGGCTGTGAGGTGATTTAGTGAAGCTATTTAGATTTAGCAGGGAGGTCGAGGCGCATACCTGCGGGTCTAAATATTTTTAAACGGCGGGGTATATTACTGCATTTTATGAGTAACTATGAGAGCTGGTTTTGTGTCAAATGTTATCTCCAACAGAGACAAGAAAAGATGCTCTGTGCCCAGTATCTGTCTTGAATTAGTGTTTAAAGCTTGTTCAAAAGAGATTCCTCTCTTGGGGGGGGGTGTAGAAGCACAAGCCTGTAAAAAGACACGGCATTTTTATGTCATCTTGAGTCTGAGCCATTTCTGTAGAATCAGTCCTGGCCACACAGGTATGTCTGCATCTGACTTGTTTCCAGAAGCACACAGACATCTGCTTTGGCCTTTGACACCCATCATTTCTACATCTGTCAAAAGTCTGAAGCTGACAGCCGAAGAGCTGTCAAAGCTCCCTGTGTGAAGTAAAACGGCCCGTCAGGATTGCTCGACAACAAGTCCATTGCAGCCTTCTTGGTGTCTGTTGACTGGCTGATGAAATTTGGTTGGTGGACAAGACAACACCAACAGACAGCAGCAGATAATCCCCTCGTGCTATAGCAGCAGAGCAAGCCACGAGAATACACAGCTGGTCAGATGGGGAGAGAGGTCAAAGGTGACAGGTTTCAAAGGCAGAGGCTATCATGCAAGTAGACCTTCACATTGAATTGACATGGAAAGCATGTTAAAGTACTTTTCCACCACAGCAAATAAATCCCAAATTGAATAAACCTCATATTCACACAGAACCCTGTTTTGGGTTTTGGTGTGATGAGGAAACCGTGTCTGCAAAAAATGTAGTTTATATACTATTAATTTGCAACTGCAAATACATTTTGAAAAAACATTATGCCTTCAAGATTAGATTATGTTTTCTGTCAACCTAATGACAAAATTTTGTTCATTTACAATTTACCAAGTAACAAAATGTTGATGACTAAAGTATCAGTCAAATGTTTACGGAAACTTATTTCCTTTGTTTTCCTGCTCCTGTGCAACACTCTTCCCTAGCAACTAACTCCGACCACCTCCCTATGACTTGTGTGCAGTAGATAAAGGTAGCTCTTCCTAGAAAAAACATTGCCAGGGAACATAATCCTGGCACCAATTACACTGCCGCACAAAGCATAATTGGAAAAACAAATTAGTAATATATAAATGTGATTTCCAGGAGGCAGGGTTTGACAAAGGCCACTTGAGGACAACATTTGAACGATCCCTATACAGTTGTGTGTTGTACATGTAAATACCATATCATTTAAATGCAGACAGTGCGTCATATTAATACAAATGGATGGGATAATCCAGAGAGAGATATAATCTCTTTCAAAAAGACCAAAACAAAAAAACAGGATATGTTAGTACAGTTCATTTCATCATTTCCACTGAAATTAAATTATGTCCAATGGCAATACAAAGTACAACATACTGTAGCTTCAGTGCTGTGGAACCTCTACTACTAACTACTGTATGATATGAATCATGATTCAACAAACCACATCTGTTTTACATTCAAATAGGTCAAGGTATAAATTACCTTCCCCACCATAGCCTGAATTCAGTCTGAGGGAAATGACATAGAAATTGCAGCCAGAGAACATCACTGTGCGAGGGCCCAAATACTTTTATTTGCTGACTACTATATAATAAGGCACGAGTAGCTGAGTTCACAAACACAAGAGTGAGATGTCCACAGATTACAATACAGCTGTGATTTCAACAGTGTTTTTCTGTTGTTGTTTTTGTTACTTTTCACTCAAGTGTAACAAACAGAGCGAGGGTAAGTCTGCATTGTACTCGTGTAAAATCAATACTATAAATGTTTTACAGGAAGCCAATAGGTTTAACAGCAACAGATTTATGTTTTCTTTTTATTCTGTGTATCAACACCCTGTACACCATGAGATTACAAAATGACCACCACCCCCCAACTCCCTATCCATGGATAAGCATCTTACCCTCATATTTATGGTTTTTCCAGTATATACTGTATAACTGCTGTTTTTGCATCTAGAGCTGGTGCTACAGAGCTGAAGAGATGCAACAACAACACAAGCTAATCCGAGCAATGTGCCTCAGAGGGGTTTAGCTGATGGGAGGGACTTAGAAGAGGGAGAGCGAGAGAGGAGAGGGACTTAAAGCAGTCATTGTCCCTCCAGGAGCAGATTAACTATTTTAAAAGCAAAGGTGACATCTATTGCTGGCTCGTCGTCCGGGCCAGCCAACGCTCTCAAACTCTGTGTGAGACGCCATTTCTCTTTTCCAGTTGTTTGCCTCACTTTCTCTACAGCGCACTCTTCCCAGAGCAAATATATCTTTTGCACAGTTTCTGTCTTTATCTTTCTCCCTTTCACGCTGTCCCTCATGCATTCATTCTTTCTTTTCTCCTAATCAAGTAGGAGACCGGCATAAGCTCACTGAGAGCTGCTCCAGCAAGAATCAGAATCGCCTGAGCAGGGAGCCGAGCCAAGGCCATAATGAAACACTGGGAGCGCAGGGAGGACTGTCGATTAAAAGTTATTATGCTGCCGCGATGGCACCAATGAGTGAATGGGAGACGTGGGGCCGTGGGGGCTCTGTCCATGGGGAGCAGCACGAATGTGTGATGAGAAAGAGGGGAGTATACACAAGGGGTACAGAGGAGCAAGGGAGATTACACTTCTTGAGAGATGAGGGAGGTGAAAGTAGAGCATGAGGAAAGCGGAGCGTGGTGTAAATATGAGGGTTTGTTGTGAATGTGTTTGTGTGTGGGGGGGGTGAAGAGAGGTGAGGAGAAGAAGCACCACAAATAATCTACGCATGGGAGTAATGAGATAAGTGGTAGACTAGAGGGGGGGGATAGTGACGGTAGGGGTGAGGAAAGAGAGGGCGCTACAAACGGGAAACACTCCTCATGTTTACTTAAAGGAAAACAAAGACTGGCACGGAAAAGCATGGCATGGAAATGCAAATAAATCCCCACTTGCCACCAAAGTGTTTTTATTAACTCTGAAGAAGCAGTATGAAAGACGGAGGGAGCCATGGGAGAAGTAAAAAACACACCACTCCAATCATCGCATTTCTCTTGCCTTTCCTTTCTGAACATATAAGAATGTGTAAACAACATTGTGGCGATGTGTGTGCTATAATAACTCACTATGGAGTCATACTTTCCTCTCTCCCTTCACACAGCGAGCGAGTCCTCTTGTGTGATCTGCATAATGCATGAATTCTCTGTATAGACTGTCAAGGGAAAAATTGGGCACGGCACTAACAATAGAAAGCAAGCAAACTTTATGTATATGTGCATAATATGTAGACCTAATGGATGATTACGTAAGCTTTTCAGCGCTTTCCTAGAAACTGTCGGAGTCCTCTTCCTTCGCAAGATGAAGACATCCTACCTTTAGTGTTCACTGAGAAGAGTCATGCTGTTGATACACTCCAGCACTCCAGCACATAGGGATACCCTGGGAGCGTGGCGCCACACACACACACACACACACACACACACACACACACACACACACACACACACACACACACACACACACACACACACACACACACACACACACACACACACACACACACACTCTATACTGGATGAAAATGTTGCACATGAATGCACATGAAGGTCTTTATGTCGCTGTATCTATAAGTCTCTCTCTCTCTCCTTGTTTTTCTCTCTTGCTGACTTACTCAAATACACACACACACACACACACACACACACACACACACACACACACACACACACACACACACACACACACACACACACACACACACACTCATATATACCATCCATACCAACACAATCCAGCTCCGTCATGATGAGGCCATCACGATGAGGGCAACACAGAGTTAACAGACAGCCATTTATACAACAGAGCAGTGGAGTCTCCTCAAGTCTCTATCTGGCATTAGCCCCAGTGTGTGTGTGTCTGTCTGTGTGTGTGTGTGTGTGCGTGTGTGTGTGGCTGCCAGGCAGGGTGGGCCCCAGTGGAGAGGCCTACATGGCATGACCTCAGCGAGAGACTTCCCTCCTCCAGGCCCTGGCACACACACACTCACAGAGAAACATGCACACACACACATTGTTCCCAGTGTTCCTGGCAGCACCAGTCAAACCAGGCTGCTCCTCCACATCTTTCAGTTACAGTTTCTGCTAATTTCCTCCAGATCTCCCTTTATCTCTTCTATTGCCATTTCTTATATCCATATTAAATTCCTGGTGAGCCACATAAAAAGATATGTTGTCCACTCTGAAGATATGAAGACAAGATGTTTCTTTGCTACCAAAAAAGGGAATCTTTGGATTTCTAGTTTTACTCAACACAAGGAGGCTGTAAAATGATTCAACAGTAGAAAAACAAGCCATGTCAGTTTTACTTATTGTTCTTATCACTCACATCTTACTAGCACCACACCATCAGGAGCACTGGGCTTTTAAGGATGTCAGTGTTGGTGAGGAAGGCAGACAGCTCAAACCATTCTTGGTCCAACAAGGAGAAAAATTTGTCTTTCTCACCCGTTTTCAGTTTGTCATGAATACATAAACTCTGATTTATCTCTGCAACATCATTTTACCCTAAATATACTATGAGTCATTTCCTCTGAGCCTGTGCTGGAGGTAGAATCACAGATTTGCATGGCTATGGCCGAAGACGTACAGTACGCTTCTGTACATTGCAGCTGAGTAATTCTTATGCGCCATATGATATCACCCGAGGAACATAAATATTAGAATTTAAAAAAACAAACTCACAGATTCAATTTAGATGAGGTGATTTCCTATGCTGTGGCACAGATACCGAAACTGCAAAGTTTTAAGGGGAAAATACAAATCTTTGTTGAAGGACAAACTTCCTTGTGTATATTTAATGAAAGAGCTACTTTGTCGTGAGGACGGACTGAAATTCCTGTTCCCAAACAAAAAAAAGAAAAGAAGAAAAAACATGTGCCTGGCATGAGGTTTCAAACTCGATGCACAATCAACACATCAGCAAAAAATTAGACCTGAACCGAGGATGAATGAGGAGCTTTTGCATGAAATTTGTGCTCAGATGAGAGGTTGAGTTGTCACGCTAACGGAGAGAATGAATTATAGATAGCCTGCATCACCCCACCCAACCCCTATCTCTCTCTCTCTCTCTCTCTCTCTCTCTCTCTCATTGTCTGTCAAAATGTGATGAGCTAAGAAACTCAAGAAGCAGCTTTGGGTGTGAAACTCTATCCCTCTCTAGGGGTTTCAGCCATTTTGTTGAATTTGCATCTTAACAACCTTTCTGAGTAATTGAAAAAGTGGTGTCAGAGCCCAGAGTCTTGATCTCTGATATGGTAATTACCTTGCGTTTATGCCAGAGACTTTCAGGGAGTCTTGCAATCCAGAGGCAGCAGCTGTCTTTGAGGAAAAAGCGTAATGACCTGCATATGTCTCCCATTTCTTGGGAGCTATCAAAATGCATTTGGCCGGGCATTTTCATCTGTGGTTGACATCTCTGATTATAAGATCTAGTAAAGTTGTCTAATCTTCTAACAGCAGCAGAGGGTAGGCAGCAAGGGATTTAAAGAAAAAATGGAGGGATGGGGGTATGGGCGGAAGGATAGGGGCAGACCTTTCATGTGGTTTTTACCCCACTCTAAAATGGGTTCCAGAAGCACACACAGCGCTTAATTCTAAGCTTTTGATGACATGCTACTGGTTTAACCATGGTGTGTGTGTGTGTGTGTGTGTGTGTGTGTGTGTGTGTGTGTGTGTGTGTGTGCTGGAAGATGCATGTGAGGAGATTCATCAACGAAAACCCTCACATACACAGACTTGAGTCAGAACCATGTAATCCTTTGTTTAAAAAAAAAGTCAAGTTGGGAGGTAAGCTGAGGAAAAGAAGTAGGATATGAGCCGAGAATAAAATAAGAACTTTAATGAAACACCATAAAAGTGCTTGCCACTGACTGAAGCAAAAAAAAAAAAGCATGTAAATGAATACTTAGCCATACATTCTTTAATGCTGCAAGCAATTAACTGCAACAAAGCCTTTGATGCAAAACTCTTTCAGAAGATGGCATCTAACACTTCCACAAAGTCTTTACTGTCCAACATGAACAGGTGTTTGATCTTTGCAGATATACCTGAAAACATGACAGCTGACATACATCAGCTGCCTGAGGGACTGCTGATGAAACCCGGCAGCTTTTATCATTCGATTCAGCATCATCTTTTATCTGTATCTATGGATGGCAATGCCGCAAAACGTCAAAACAAATAGCTCAGAGGGACTTCTTCAAGAAAGAGAGATCTGACACAAGGATTTGTTTGTCTTGGGTAATATAAACATCTTATTCAGTGAGTGTACGCGGATATGTGTGTCTGTGATGGCAAGTGTGCACGTATACGTGTGAGAACACATAGATGGCTCTTACCCTATTCTATCAGGTTTAAACAGCAATTCCTGCAACATCTGCACCTGAAAATACACTCTTTTTAACTGCGTCTGCGCTTGACCTGCTACGCCGCACCTGAGGCGACACTCTCTCTCTGTTATCATCACCGCAATCACTTGATTAGGTAAAGTCGTTTGTCAATTATATTGCTGTCTCTGAGAGCCAGGCCAGCCGCTAATCATGGTCAAATGGAGAGGGAGAAACGGTGGAAGCGACGTGAGAATTGGAACAAGGTAAATGATCCATGACACTGTCACAGCTCTCATTCTTTATGCCTTTAGGATAAAATATTAGTGTTAGCTTCATCAGCTGCTTTTAACCAAATAAAATGCCTGAATCTAGATCGAATACCAGTGAGGGCAAAGAGGCTAAAAGGCTCATAAAAAAACAGGAGAGAAATTATGAAATTAAGCTTTTACTTAAAAAACTGAAATCCTATTGTAACTGATGGTTTTCTCCTTCTTGCAGCCCTCATGTTCTGTGCAATGTCACTGACTCCGCTATCAGAGCAATGGTGCTAATTACATACAGGACATTATCCCTTGGTATACATGTAAGTCTTCCTCTAAGTCCCAATCAATACAGAGTTTGTTAAAGAGCCACTAATGTCCATGGCTCCATGCTTCGCAGACACTAACGACCTCGCTCTGGATCCAGCTACGACAGCTGAAGACACCCAGCACACACTGCAATCAATACTCTCTCATACTGACCTGAGTCCTTTGCTCACTGTCCGTCGCAACCATCTGTCTTACTGCCTCTCTCTTTCTATCTCTCATTCCTATCTTTCACCCTTCCCTCACCTGTGTCATCTCAGTTCCTTATCTCTCCCCCCTCTGTAACCAAAGATGCAATCTCTCTTTGTCTCTTTTACCCCCAACACTTTCTATCTCTCTATCCATACCTCTCATCCATTCCCTTCCTTTCTCATTATTCTCTCTGTCCATCTCAATCTATTCCTCTCTGTCTGTCTCTTTCTTTTCTTCCTCTCTTCCACCCATCTTTCCCCCCTGTCCCTCTCTCTCGGCCCAGCCAACAGCTTCATTGTCCTTGGGTCGGGGTGAACAATGTCGGCCCACATGGGGCCCCAGTGCAGTCCCAGCCGAGAAGGCAGGGTGCACCAGAGAACACCCATAACTCAGTGTTTCAACTGGGCTGCAGGATAAAGGGAAGCCTCACACATGGCTGACTATGTGGGTCAGCCTTGGATCATTTGTAGAAGAGGAGGCCAGCAACTGGCACCAGAATCCCCCACTGAGAGTGTGTACATGTGTGTGTGCGTTCATGTGTGTGTGTGAATGAGTGAGTGAGTGAGTGAATGAGTGTGTCGTGTCCCCTTGCAACCCAGTGGCGAGGCCCCCCTCCTGTTCATCCCAGCCAAGTATTCTATGGGAAACCTGCTCTTCTCTCCATCCGCACTGCTGCCTCCCTCCACCCCCATCCTCTACGCGACCGCACCCCGATGCCTTTGTGAGGAGCGGGGACAAAACAGGGGGCTCTTTGGGGCCACCAATTAGTCCTCCCCCATGGGGTGACATGGCCGATGAATAGAGGGACCCCCAAACCGTCCACGCATATAATCTCAGCCTTCCCTTTGGAGGCTACACTGTCATAGCCACACAGATTCAACCTTGTTTTCAGAAAGGTCTCCTTCTTGATTTAAAGGCACGGCCCGCTGGTCCAAAAAAGCAAGCATCCGGATGCCAGTGAGTCACTTTGTCAGGAGAATAGGATGAAACTTGTTCTTCTCGCTGTGTGTTCATCCTGGAACACATACAAGGATGGCTTTGGGAGGGTAAAGGGGGTTAAGAGAAGGTGATTTTTTCCCATCAATCACCAAGTGACATAAGCAACAATAGCAACTTGGAATCCATTACCAAAACAAACAAAGACATAGCAGGAGAGTCTGCGGCAGGAACCTCAGACGGTGGGACAGGCTATGTAAACTAAAGTGGTGATTGAGTAGGCACAGGGGGAACTTTTGAATGAGCAACCCCAATCGCTGCTGAACCAACACACATGTCACAGTGACGAGATGTCTCAATAGATGCATTATCACTTCGGGGAGCCCCTCCCCGACTGCTTATTGGTGCTGCATTAGCTTTTAGGGCAGAAGAGGGTTTTTTGTAAAGGGTTTTTGAAAGCCACCCGATGATATTCATTTATAGAATTTCCAGAAAAGGCAAATTTCTCTCTGCCTGCAGTTTTTGGGTAAATGCTTTCATGAGTCATTACATCTCGACTCAGACTCAAGAGGATTTCATCTGTATTACGGAGCCTACGCCTTTCAACTATTCCAACATTCAAACATCCCTTAAGTCTCCTTGTCTCTTTGAAAAACAGTTATATTCTATTGACTTTTTATATGAGAGATTAGGCGTGCAAGCTGCGCGCAAACACTTTGGTACTTACACTCACTAAACACACTAACACACACTAATACACACGCACACAAACTCCAGGATTAAACAGGCCGCTTTCTCCTCTCACCTCTTCTAGACTGACCATCGGCAGAGAGATCAGACAACATAAAACCGGAGAAGAGAAACAGAAACATAGAGGAACTGAGTTCAGACACAGAGACAGGAAGATGAATGTGTGATATTTGTGGAGTTTGCTCTAGCAATTCTTTCACTTGCCACGCACCCTCCTGTCCAATGTCGCTGAGCTGAGTCTTGACAAGCCGGAGCAGATGAGGTTTGCACAATGGCCTCATACCTGGCAAAATAACTATTCAAAAATATATGAAATAACTCACTGTCAAGCAAACAATATTGTGACATTTCTAAATAATCGTTTAGCCAGATCCTTCCTGGAATTTATAAAGTAATCAGTAATTTCACTGTGTATTTTCCACAGGCACAGATTCAAATCCCCAGCACTGTAGAGGTTTATCCAAAACAGGAGAGGTGCACAGTCACTCTTCAGCTAAATGATCCACTTCAAAAGTCATTACATTACAAAAAAAAATAGGCAAGCTGCCCCCAACACAGAAACAACAAAAAAATAAAAAATAGAAACAGAAAAATATACTCTCACACAGAGAGAGGCACACGGGTGTTTTTGTTCATCGTCATCATCAGCACTAGTGCTCAGACAGGCTATTTAATGCTTTGCTGGAGAGTTGGGCAGCATTTTATCTTTGTTTCAGTTCACATACCTGATGAATACTTTTTTATTCCCAAACACTGCACGGAGCAAGGATCTCAGGGTTTATAATTTATGAACTACATTTCATAGCCTCTGTGTACCAAAACCGAAGAAGGAACTATTTTCAAGAGATTGTGGGTGCTGTGATGTGATGGCTGATGGTGTCACTTAAAGCATTTTCAGCTGGTCCTCTTTCACATTGATATTTCATTTCCTCGCAGTATCACTGGTATGCCATCTGAAGGTGAAAGCTGCAGGGTAGATATGCTTTGTGGGTTCTAACTGAGAGGAAGGGGGGTGCAGTAGAGCTGCTAGGCAATAGATCAATGACTCCATGTTCCCACTGAGAGATATAGGAAGTACAGGGCAAGCAGCAGCCGGCGCCTTAAAATAGCTTCACTGATTGCAGCTCAGCTTTAACCCAAATAATGGGGAGGCTGACCAAGGTCTGCAGAGGTCTCTACATTTTTGATTAGCTCATGGCCTCTGGGTAGAGCAGAGACAGAAGAGGGATTTCGTACTGAGGAGATAGAAAAAACGGGACAGGGGCGACTATCTGAGTCGCTCTGTCTCTGTCTGTGGCTTTGCTGTTTTTTTTTTTGTTTTGTTTTTTTGATTTTGAAACAGTGTTTACGTGAACGTTTGAGTAAAAGATCAGGGTGTAAGGTGGCGACGGAGCACACTCACAATAAGTCTCTGTGTGTGTGTGTGTCTGTGTGGTGCGCCTGTGTCAACATCCATCACATCTGTCAGCTTAGACCTACCTAGTAATGGCTTCAGGGGAATGTCAGACAGTCAAGCACCCACCCACCAACTCCTGTACACACACGCACGCACGCACGCACGCACGCACGCACGCACACACACACACACACACACACACACACACACACACACACACACACACACACACACACACACACACACACACACACACACACACACACACACACACACACACACACACACACAAAGAATATCTCTGTCCACTTAACACATTGTGTTGTTTAAAAAAGAAACAGCTTGACATTGAATATGTAAGCTAAGACAAATATAGTATTATCGAAGCCTCCTCTTGTGAGAGACAAAGAGAGAGACAAATCCTGTCGCCACCCAGCCTGAGCAAACATTCAGATAAGATTAATCTTAAATAATCTCAGTAGGTACACTATTAACAGACAAAATCTGTAATGACTCAATACTCACAAAAGCTGTCTTCAACTGAGTTCGATTATTAGGTTGAAGAGTCAAATTTGTTTAACTGAAGTAAATATTCAAGCCAGGTTCCTGAAACATGAGCAGCACTGAAGTCATGCAGTCACCACTCAAGTTATCAGCACCCTCTGTAGAGGAAGTTTAATTTACTTCGTTCGTTACTTCGTCCTTAGACAGAGGCGCACCATCAGTAGAGGCGAACCAGGCAAATGCTTGGCGCCCCCAAGGGAAAAAGGGGCCCACGTCCACCCCTCATAAAGACACATTTTGCAATAACAACTATAAATGCCCTTAAACCTCCCATAAACACATGATACAGTGCACTGATGTTGCTCCAAAACCCCCCTTGCTTGTGAGGCATTAGTGAACATCTGTCAATTGTAGCGTTTATCAATAATCTGCACGTGAGGCGTTGTAACGTCTGCCGTGTGTGGAGGGGTGGGTCTCTTCAATGGGCTTCATTCTAGGATCACCACCGTCTGTAGGGGATGGCTCTAACAGGTGTATGAGGTAATTACTTCAATCGGCTACTGACTTTTGTGACAGAGTATCATCAGGAGGCACCTACACATCCATCTTTTTTTTTTGCAGTACAAATACCAACACATTGCTAATTTGTTCCCTGTTCCTCTCTAGTTGTACATTGACATGGCAAGGTTTCCACCAAAAATGGTTTGCTTTCTGGCTTCTCCCTCCCGTTGCTTTCTCTAAATGGTTTTTGGTGACAGGAGTTACAGGGGTGTTGAGTACCTGTATATCTTTTGCATTAATGCATCACTGTATTTTCTGTATTCATTGTCTGCTGTTTGTGAGCTCATGGGAAACATTAAACCTACTCCACTCCACTGTACAGAAATCCATGTAGGTAAAGAAAACCTTATTTTGCAGAAACCTCCCAATATGCTTCCCCACAGAGCTGCAACATCTTTCTGACTATAGTCTTAATGTAGCTTAATGAGAAAAGACAAGACTCAGCTTTTCCCTGACCCAGAAAATAAAACAGCAGATCAGCATGCAATAAATAGAAAAACCATAAATGGAACAGTAAATAAAAATGAAGCAAATAATTAGAAAGATGATGATTCTGGACAAGTTGGCTCATTAGTAGAAGAGACTTCAGAGGAATCCATCTCTTCGTGCAGTGCATTCACCAATAAGACTTTTCCTGTCGACTAAACAGATAAGCAGCTTCCAGTGGTGAGCAGCTTCTGACATAATGAAGCATCCTCTCTTTTCTCTCCTTCTCTATAACTTTCTCCTTTCTGTTTTTTTTTGTTCTGCCCACCCTCCCCGTCCCCACTGCTCTGTCTGTTTCACTCGCTCCCCCCTCTTCCTTTTCCTCGACTTCTTTCTGCACTCACCCTCCTCCCGCCCTCCTCCTCCCCCTCCTTCCCCCACCTTTGCTCGCTTTTCTCAGGGTCAATTAAGCTACAGTAACTAAACAGCAGAGCACCCTGTCACATTCCATCCAGTCCCCCTTCAATGAGTGACTACAACTTTCACTAAAACAAACGGGCTTTGAAGGAACCTGCTCCAGCAGCTATTACCATATGAACAACTCACTTCCTACCGCACAATGAACTACCTTGACAGACCTTCTCTGGCCTCAGGCTGTCCTTCGTGGAACTGTGTTATTAATGAGGTATAAAGAAGGGCCTGTGTGCAGGTTGTCTGCCCTTTTTTTACCTCTGCTGCTCTGGCCTGGTCCAACTGCCTCTGCTTTCCCAGCGCTGCAATATCTACTTCGTAGGGGGTCGACAGAGCAGCGAAGACGCTCGCTCACGCACACCTAAGTACACAAAAGCTCGCAGCGGGGAGGGCATAAGCACAGAGAAAACGCATGAAACACAAACTTTGATGTACACACACTCGCACACATGTTCACACAAAAACATACACACACTTTCAACTACAAGAGCACCATACTGTGCACTTGAGAGGCCAACCTCCACCAAAGGAAGATCCATTTCTCTTCTCTCCTCCTCATCCACCTCCTCTTCAAGGAAAAACTCCAAATCTCACAGTATGTCAACAGCTGAAATCGTTAAGAGGGAAGAGAGCGGGTACTTCTCGCTCTTTTTTTCTATTTTAAATTGGTTTCAGACATTTTCATGGAAATAAACGCTTGCTTTGCTACTACAGCAGTTTCATCCAATTCATCTATTCATGAAAGCTTTTGCGTTTGCTTTTCTGAGGACCCATTGGACATTGAACTATTTCTTGTGCACAGGAACTGATGTGCTTCCGACAAGAAGTTTGTACAAAAATAAATAGAATAAGAACTGGGTAATTAGCATGAGCTCCCATGCCGTAACTGGAGAGACAGACCAAGACAACAACAGAAAAATAGTTAATCAGAACAGCAGAAATTGTAGGAAACATCTATTCAAATACAGCACAGAATGAATTACTTATTACCAGAGATGTAGCTAAACTTCCCTGCCTTGTAACGGCCAATATCTGTATGTGCTCAAGGGCTAACTGTAAATGTCAGTAATATCTCCTGTGGTGACAAATCTGGAAATTCACACCCTGCAGGCAGGTAAATTAGCTTTTATCGCAAACTGATACTTTTTCTCCGTATCTCTATACCTTCAAGGCTGAGAGAACAGATCTGCTATACATTCAGTCAAACAGCCATGTTAACAGAAACAGAGATGGGGGGGGGGGGGGGGTATCATATGATTTGTTGAGGCACCCAACACGAGTTTGTTTGTCTTATCTATACATTTGATCTGTTTTGGGGAGGAAGTCTAGTTGAATGGCTCTTTGTGATAGACCACGATGGCTTACATCCTCTGGCCTGCAGGGTGGGTGGGCAGAAACACAATCAGATAGGTTCGATTGACCACTCGACGACGCTCAATGGAATCATGTTCTTCTTTGTTTGAACATGAAAAATCAGACCTATAGTGCGTTTCAATACAGGAAACACAGCGTACGCCCTGCAATCAGAGCTACTACCCACGCTAAATGTGACATATCCTTTCATCACATCACAATGAGAGAGAAATGCTGTATTCACCATGTTGCCAGAACCTGTACTAGTCATTGCTGTTCGAAAACAAGATTGTGTGTTCTTAGTTTGGCCACACTTTGATGTTGAAATTAAGGAACATATTGTGACTGAAAGAACTTGGAAAGAACAGATGGTGTGACAGCATTTTATATTATGCAGCAATATTGTAACATACCTTGTTGCAGTGCTCCCAGTTAAGTTGTGGGGAATGTTGGTGCCAAAAACCATCAAGCCAGAGAAATCTGCTGTTTATGTTTAATGTGTGAGGTTTATTCGTGTCTCTGTGACCGAGCCATTAGATTGATACAATTTTAGATACAACAGTCGCACCAGTCAAGGACAAAATTGTTAAAAACCTCTCACTGAGTATGTTATTTTATATCTAGACATGATTATATATATATATATGTTTGTGGCTAATTCAGTAAATATGTGAAAAATCTAAGTAAATAAGTAAAGTTAGTAAAGTAAAGTTAAAGTTCTAAGTAAATGATTGAAGTAAATGATTTACTGGATAGGTAATTCTGACAGTTGACCAATTTCCATAATCTCACAGTATATTTGCACCTGTACATTACATTAATGGCAATGTGTCCATAACATGGCTGCAAATAATAATTTCATTAGGGATTAAGGTTAAGATTGTGTCATTAATTAATGAATCCATCATTTTGTCTATAAAATGTCAGCAATTAGTGAAAAATGTCCACTATAATTTTCCAGGACCTTAGATGATGTATTCAAATATTTTGTTTTATCAGAGCAAAAGAGAGTCAGTTCAGGGATTCAGAGCAGCATTACACTGTCCAAACTGAGAAGCTGGAACCAGCAAATCTTTGCTTGCTTAGATTTTTTGCTTAAATACATGACTGGGATGATTCATCGATTACCAAAAATAGTTGCTGCTTAATTTCCTGTTGATCGCCTCATTGATAAATCGATTAGTTGTTTCAGTTCTGGTCCATACAAACCCAGCCGACCTCTCTCTCATCATTTAATTGCAGGCATCTGACACCAACAAAACAAAGAAAACCTGAGTCACAGAATCAGGCTTCTCACGGATCAGATCTTCATCTGACCACAAAGTCATCCGACTCCCTGCACATGTCCAACCTACGGACACTTGATACACAGAACCCAGCCCAAAACCCTGATAGTAGATACCAGAGAGGGATGCATAAGAAACCCAGCCCATAGCATAGCATGTCTTCACCCTCAGGCAATGTGTGTTTTCTGAGAAGCTGTGGATGTATGGGTGACATTGAGAGGCTATATCTATGATATATGTTTGCTTGTGTGCTTATACTTGCATACCGGAGTGTGTGTAGCATATGCATGAAGGTGTGTGCACTTTTGTATGCGCATCCAGAATTTCCAGCTATAACCATCGCAGTGCCATAAAAGCTTGTCTAAAGCTTGTTATCTCTCGCACATATTTGTTCATCAAACTCCACCATAAAAGCCCTCAGAGGTGGATAAAGTTCCATCATCCGCCAAGTAATAAAATACACTATTTGTCCTCTTATACAAATGGCTGCAATACAGGTGCGCTCCTCTTTCTGTCCATTTGAGAGATAGTTATCAGTTAAAAGGGTAACCAAAGCCTCTTCACTTGTTGTGTCCTCCCCCTTTTCTCTGCATTCGGCTCCTCATTACACCCCACTGTGAATAATATCTCCTTTTAGCTCTGTTTACTTGAGACATATGGCAGGCCTACTGTAGTCAGCAAGCTGTTCCTATGACTAACCTTCCCACTATGGTTTTGTTGCACCCTTATGACCACATCATATGATGAGACGACATTTAAGCACATTTGAACCATGAGCTGAACTCATGACAGGGAGAGGTTTTGTCTAAAAGGGGAAGGCAGTGGTCATTCAGGAGCAGAGGGAAGCCACACGGGGAAAAAAGTTCTTAATGCCTCCATTGATTACAATCTCACCATCCGCTCCTACGCCCTCCTTAGACGTAATACAATGCATCCCGGGAATGAATAACCATTGCTAATGGCTATAAAAAGCTCTTGAGAATCGGCTAACGTTCTAGCCACTAAAATCGATATCTCCCCCAACCACAATCTTTATTTAATCTCAATATAGTGGCACAAGGAATTAAGGATGAAAAGTGGATGAGAAATCACTCAGGACACATAGAACAGAACGGGAAATTTTATCCTAAATTGACTGAAGCGCTGTCACTGCATCCTTGTACCTATCTAAGGTTTGCCCACTCTAACAGCATGTTAACCGGTTCCAGACTGATTCACCCATACTAAAAATCCACTCAGTTGCTATCTGGTCAGGTGCTTTGGATAAAAATAGCGCCACTCTCCCTCTGTTATGTCAGACCGACTCCTATCAATCGCAAAGGATTCCAAATAACAATCAATTAATTAAATGCATCTCCCCTGTGCTCATCCTTTCCATTCAGTTGATGCTGTAGTCACAGCCCAGGCAGTATTTACTATAGTAATTAGTCCAGTGTTACAAGCATGGAAATCACCGTGATGAAGGAATAACTATCTGACTGCCTCCAGGGTGGGACAGGCAATGAGCGCACTCAAATAGACAGTCACGCCTTATTATGCAAGTGGTGGAGGTAAGAAATACAGCCTCCCCAGGTAATTGAGGCCTTGTAGGCTGCTTCTTACAGACAATCACTCTAAACAAGACTTAGACGCTGGTGTAAAGTAGAAATGAAAACAGCTGAAAACAGCCCCCGAAGTGGTTTCTCTCTCCATAATCAGCATATCTCACGGTCCAGAATAAAATATGAAGTATTCTAATATTAAAAAGTGGAGAATTATGAGTTGCCTCTATGAAATTTAAATACCATGCTTGTACATGGTGCTAAAGTGACTTCCCTACTATTCTTACAAAAGCGTCTCTCATTCTTTCTTGAGCCGAACTGCACCACATATGTTGTACAAAGTTATGGTCAATATGTACTGGATAACAGCTGTTATGTGCCAAGTCCTTCAGCAGTTCTACAATAGGATGTACTTTGAACCTGACGTATTTCAAACCTTTCAAACCTTTAATTGCTCAGCTGTCACAGGTTTATTGGCTCTAGGCTAGGGCTTTCTTTATTGAATTTACGTGTTTATGTTTGTTTGTGAATGCTTCAGTGCATGTGAGGGCATGCGGGTGTGTGTAAGAAGTGCGTAGACCTGTAAGTGTAGTAGGCTACAGAAATGATCCAATTATTGCTGACCAGAGTGTTGTAATGACATCAAATATCTTTGTTCGAGTCGTCTATGCTATCTGTGACTGTTCATTTACTGAAGTCTAGGTCACGCAGCGTCAGACAGCTTGACTAACACAAAAGCACACACAGACAAACACACTAAGTCCTTCACCTGTTAATGTGTGATACAAATGACTGCTGCTGCGGCGCCAGTGTGAACACACCACCATGTCCCATCTTATCGGCTGGCTACATGAAAACCTGTTTGTTCTAGATAGAGTCTGCAACAATCAACCAGTCAGCTAGAGGGAATTCAGCTGGCCCTGGATGACTGCACCTCACAGGACTGAACAGGGACACAAATCCGCCACAACACAAGGAAAGGATGAAGATCAAAGTCAGGTACAGACTGAATGACAACAATAGGCCTACACCGCAGGATCAGCTCAACACTCCAAAACCCCCCAATCTTATCTAGGTCAGAGCTGAAACACCAAAGACTCATCCCACCTCCTTTTCTTGCTGTCTGATTTCTTTGTTGTCATGTGTGGTGATGTAACATACTGTAACTTTGCAGTGTAAAAGATGGAGACCAGGTAGTGGAGCCATGTGTTGAAAACACTCAAACAATAGTAGCAATACTCTCTCTAATAACTGAGTCATTGAGAACGTAATAAAAGAAGAATGTTCCAAAAATTCCCAATGTAGTTACCCCTAAAATATAGGTTTAAAAACACCTGGGTCAGAGTGATAAAGTCTCCTGATAGGGATATGAATCCAAAACAAAAGACAAAATATCACTGAAGGAAAGAAAATGAGTTGTTCAAAGTTGTAAAAAGATCCAGCCTCACCATGTAAATGATTAACAGATAGTGGACCTAGATAGTCTCACTTGCCATCCTGTGTTCCTATCTAGTTACCAGGCTAGCATTACTAGACTAGCTAGCATTACTACATAGAAGCACCCAGTGTTAGCTCACATGTACTCTGACACAAACACAGAAAGAAAGGGAAGAGGAGAGAAACTAAAGAGGGGGTGACTAATGAATTGGCTGTCTTCTGTTTTTCCTACCTGTCAAACAGCTGAGAGCAGCAGCTTAAAAGCCTTAAGGCAAACAGGATTTAATATTGTGAGAACACAACGCAGTTCTAATAACCTCTTCCAAAAACAGGAATAATTCTGTGTGATGGAGTCTGACCAGTTTTGACTCATCAACCCTCTTCTGAGGAGCTGGGCACATAGCCATCCCTCCTCACTCAGACTCCAAACCCAATTAAATAATCAAGGGTTCAACTGCTGTATAATACCACAATCAATAAACAGAGGATTTGTTGGCTATTTGGATGAAATTAAACAGATCCCACAAGAAACAAATACAAAGAATTTATCAGTGAAGCAGATGAGACAGTCCCAGATTATTTGAGGATAGGAGAAGATCAAAAGACACAGCGTTTCAGTATGCAGCTTCTGCAATGGCCAATCAAACCAAACTACTCAGAGACCAAAATAGGCCTCATTGCATATTTCTCATTCTCTACACACTCCAATTTATGCAAGAGTGCATACATAGACAAACAAGACACTGGTTCAAACGCATGCACATAACCTCACACACATCCACAAAGCAAAGCAGAAGCAATCACCTCCTGGATAATCAAGTCAGCACACAAATCAAAACCTTAACAGGTTTAAAAACGCAAAGAGGCTTTTTAACAAATAACGTAAAAAAAAAAAAAAAAGGCCCCCAGTAGACTGTGATGAATGAATCGAGCCAAGCATGCTGTGAACATTATCAGAGAAGGGAATGAATGAATACATTATTATGCAAGGCACAACTTCTCTTTTCCTGCCTCACAGCTTGTCTGTCTTCCAGCCTATCAACCTGCTTGCCTGATTACCTGCCCACATACAGAGCATCTTTTGTCCAGATTAAAGGGGCATGAATGGGTGCGAGGTGAAATATTATTTCTTTTCACGAGAATTCATTTGGAATCGGAGACTGTCTGTCTGTTAGTCATTTTCCGGCCTGTCTCTTTCCCTAAATGTTTGCTCCTGCCTCCTAAAAATTTTATTCATTTACAGCTCATTTGCATTAATTAATATGTTTTGTAAGAAACATAATGATATTTGCAAACTGTCTGATGCGATGCAAAATGTTAGCAGCATGATTAAAGGAGTAGCTTTACTTTTTCAGTAAACCAAAACCACAATTTAGTTTTTATAAAACTAGTGAAACTTTGGTTTTAGTGGCCTAAACCTAACAACACAGGAGATACAGAACATGATCCCTCAGTTTGGAGTCTCCGGCTTTGTAAGTCCAACCATTCACCTTGACCTCCTTCCTGTGGCCTCTGAGCAGAGTAAGGATATTATCTTTCCTGGTTTATAAAAACATTCTCGGTAAATATCATTCAGGCAGCAGTTACATTTCTTCCATGAGGTATTTGGCAAGGCAAATTAATTTAAATATATCTCATAGGAGATATGGTTGACTTTCTAACTGTCTACCTGCTAGTCTCTATTTGCCTATCAGACTTTCTTCCTCCCAGTGACAGCTCAGGCTGCTGTCACACTAACATTTAATCAGTCCAGCAGCCCTGGCTATACTGAGCAGTCTCCCTGTACTGACTGAATTGTGTGCGAGTGTGTGTGTGTGTGTGTGTATGTGTGTGTGTGTCTGTGTGTGTGATGTGAGTGGGCCTTTGTGAGGCCTCCACTCAGCAGAGTGATGATAAGTACTCCCAGCCCAGCGCTCTGCATGAGCTGATGGGCAGACAGGCCAAGAACACTGGGGGCCTTGTGGTTGGGCGTGTGTGTGTGTACATGTGTGTGTATCGTGGTGAAAAGGGGGAAGACGGTGGCTGGGGACTGGAGAGTGTGTGTGAGCCTGTGTGTGTGTGTGTGTGTGTGTGTGTGTGTGTGTGTGTGTTTCTTTTTTTTGACCAGCCCCGCCACCAGACCATGCCACATGGCTACAATTTGTTCATTAGCTACGTAATAAATGTACACACACACACAGAGGTAATATTGTTCCGAGTTCTGCCTGATTGGATTCTGAAATAGAGGACCCTCAGGGGAATCACTTGTAGTCTGCCAGCAACTGTGACCAGAGAAGCCTGATTTCTTAACAAGGTTTGAGGCAAACTCTGAGGAAACACATGTAGCCTGCATTTTTCTATTTGCTGTGCGAAAGACTGTGAATATAGACTAAAATAATATTGCTTCTGTGAGGTTTCCGATATTAGTGACTATTATCCACAACTTCATCTAAATTGTTTAGATTGCTTTCATATGGTTGAATGTCAAAGTCTTTCCTTATCACATTTCATGTTTATGTGTAAGAATAACTACAGGTCATTGTAAAGATTTACCAGTCACCTGGAAATAATTAATATTCACCCAGGGCCAATTGCAGCAATCTATCATCATAATCAGTGGCACAGATGAGCTCGGGATGGTTGTTACAAATTACCTGCTGTCTAGGATATCAGTCGATGCCTGTTTGAGCTGAGGTTGTCCTGCCAGGTTTAGGGTCAGCTGATAAATGTTTGTATCACGGGATTAGAAAGCGATATTAGGTTATGTATACCTGCTGACAGATCATTTAAACAGAAATGTTGCTGTGGAGTAAATCCAGAAATGTGGATAATAAACAAAATCTGTCTAGGCTCGTTTGGCACGCGCATGGAAACCAGCAGTGGGGCTTTGGAAGAAGAAGCCGCTTGTTCCACATTCAGCGAGGCTTATTGCCTCTGGGAGAGTATGACTGCTGCTTTGCCATGAGCATACAGATCACCTTACACACTGCCTTTTCCTCTGCTTTGATGACTGATGCACACACACATACACACACCCACACGCATGTCCACACACACACACGGCCATGCATGCCTGCTTCCACAGATACTCAAGAGCACTAAAACAAAGGATTTGCGCAGACCCACAGACCCACACACACCTTTACCCCATCCCCCACCTGGAGTAATTCACCTGCTGCACCTGAGAATGCGACCGCTATGATGTCACCTGCAATCCCATCACTTCAAAGCACAAAAGCACCTCGGTGCCATCAGCACAAACAGCAAACGCACCCTCTCACTTCCTCCTTTGTCCCTCTGTCCCTTAATGGTCATCCCCCTGCAGAAAGTCCATACATGGCTATGGGAGAATTACACAGTGTACTCTACAATCAGGTATTCTTGGGTTCATGCCCATTGGCAGTCACTGTGTGCACCACTGTAACAATGACAAGCTTTCTTTATTCCTCTTCCCTCTTACTTACATTAAAAAACAACCCGGTATGTGAATGTGTATGTGTGTGTGTGTGTGTTTGTGTGCGCACGCGCACGTGTCTTTTGTGTGTGAGTTTTGTGTACACACATTTGAGTGAAAAGTGGTTGAGTGCGCTGAGAATCCCATGATTACAGTGCTGCCGGTTGCCTACTCTTCAAAAAAGCTCCCATTGGAAATTCTCACAAGTGGGGTATGATATGATGAGACAAGGCGATAATACAACCACCACATTAGTGCATGGTTAGCCATTAAAAGACCCAAATGAGATTATGAGGTCATATGGGAGGTACAAAGCCTACAGCCAAAACAAGAACTGCTTCTCTCAAAGTAACGGCGCATGTTTGGTATTCCCTCCGTACAGGGGAAGGAAAATATAGAGGTAGAGAGAAAGAAAACAGGACAGGAAAAGGAAGAAAGGGAGAAGGGCAGACAGATAAATACAAAGAGACAGAGACAAAGAGACAAAGCTTGATAGCAAGAGGTATTCCCTGCCTTGGAAATTTCCATAGCGGTCGATTTCCGTAGTAATCCATCATTGAATAACACATGAATTCAGCATGATTTACCATCAAAACATCCAACTGAGCATGAAACAGGAGGCCCTGGCCCATCTTCCATCTCAGCTCAGTGGAAGGCTTTTCCATTGTAAAGCAAGGTGAAATAACAGCCGCTCAATGTACTGTAACACACTGGAGATGCACCAGCTCCAAGAGCATGCTATTCACAAGATGATGCCTACTGTGAAAATATTCTTTTGCTCCCTTTAGGATGGAGAGAGCAGTTTTTATGTGTGTGTGTAATATATATATATATATATATATATATATATACACACACGCATATATATAAAAATGTGTGTGTCTGTATGTGCGTGTGTGAGAGACTGAAAAGATTCATGCACAGAAGGAGGTAGAGGGTTCACTGCTGAGATAAAAATGGAATCCATTTTGGTTCTTGAAGCACACTCATCCATGGTGTGAGGACCTGCTCGGTGCGTTAGCCTGCCATTGCTCTTTCAATCACTTCCCCTCTTTCCTCCTCTGCTCGGTTTCAATTGTTCCGCCTTCCCCTCGCTACACTGTTTATATCGTTTCCTCCTTTCCTCCACAGTCACACCTCTGTCCTTTCCTTTCCTTCCCTCCTCTCTCCTCCTCCTCCTCCTCTTCCTCTCACTTCTCCTCTCTCTAGGCAGCCAGGCGCCCCAACACTGTCTCAGGTCCTGAAACTATGGCAACGGAATGAGAGAGAAAGCGCTCTCTATGATTAATAGATGAGAGATGCAGTGCCAATCGCTGGGGCCTGGGGAGGAGGGACAGATGCACTCCAACAACACCACGCACACATGCACGCAATGTCACAAGCATACACACTGAGTACACACACTAGCACTCCACCACCACCACCCCCAAACAACACACACACATTAACCACCCTCAGCGCTTTGTGGTACTACACGCACAGAAAATGGGAAAGGGTCTGACTTACACAGCTCAAAGAGACACATAGGCACAGTGAGTTATAGGCAGAGTTAGGGCTGAAGGAGCAAACGAAGAGGCGGCAGAGTTCTCCTGATGCTTAACATCCACATAACACACACCTACTTGTTGGCCGCCGACAAGCAACCTAACCACAGAAATAACCACAAGCCACAGCAGCGGATGCGGCCCTAATGAGTCTTAACAGATTGTGGCCGTCTCCGTGACTCACAGCTGGCTGCTCTCACCTGTAAAAGCACAACAGCAGGACGGGAACTAGGACATCGTATTTTTATGCTGCGAACCACAATTTACATCATCTGATCTGTAGTACAAGACTTGGCTCTTTTCAAGGCCAGTCATTCATCCATCTCCCAGGCAATCACACAAAGCCCCGCTGCTTTTGGATTATCCCTGCAAATGCATTTCCTTTCCATTTGAGTAATGACAGGCAACCAAAGTCAGCTGTGACAAAGGTATTACCACATGTTAATGCCGCATGTACTAAGTATTTAAAATACAAAATTTCCATGAGGAGAAAGCTGATGTTATAAGCCGATGTTAAATGTTTCCGTCGATGTGCTTTCGATTGGCACGCAAGTGACAAAGTTTGGCTCCTCGACACTCTTCTCTTAGATGGGCTGGCTATCACTTTCTAATTCACTTAATTTCCAACAACAAAGCTTTGCCAAGGACCAAGAGCCAACACACCAACAGACACTCAGCCAGTTCTGCCAATTGCGCCCAGCCCAAAATAAGCCTTTTGCTTGGTCCCTTCATGCCTCTGGCTTTCTTGGCACATAAAACACGCTCAATCAATTATGCTAATGTAACGAGTATGAAAAATGTTTAACACATGGACGGTTAATTCGGTGGATGCACTGTAGAGTTATTTATAAGAAGCCGGAAGGGTTAAGGGTAAGTGGGAGAAAGCAGCCAGTTAGAACAACACAGTTAAACTTGGAAAGTGGAACACTATGCGTCCATGCGTGTGTGAGAGAGAGAACACGGACCAACACGCTGAAGCAAGTGATTAGCGAAGTGATTACATTTTCAATGAGCCATGCTGTGACTAGAGCACACTGAACCATACTGCACGGTGAGATATATTAGATCCCTATAGTACATCGAATATCATTTATCATCGCCTACAAACAGTGGGTGATATGTTCCAACTTAACTAGAAAGGATGAGGGGCAGTGAGCAAATAAACTGCTGGTTCTTTGGAAAATCAAATATATAAACAAAGGAGACACATGGACATTTAGGCACAGGCCTGCTGCCACCTCCTTTCATCCTGTATAATATCATCCAGTATGTTTTCTTAGATAAAATGAAAGGTATTTATCAAATAATGAGTTCAGCTTCAGAGGGTCAAGGAAATCATAACCAAAAAATTGAGAGCAACGGAGCAGCAGAAGGTGCCATGGAAAAATGTTTACGCAGAGGAGGAGTTGTGTAATTTTTTATAGCAGGTAACAATATCTTCCTGTTTCTTTTTTCACCTTCTGAATCACAGCAGACTCTCACTAAATCTGAACAGCCCACTTGAGTGCAGCTAAAAATCAGCAAATGTGCCATGTAACATCTGTGATGGACGGCTCCATTGAAATACAAGCGCCTTTGATTATGCTGGCCTGTATTTCTAAAAGCAAAATGAGCTAAAACACATATGCAAGCTCATGATTATACTTTTTTAGCGATCCACTAGTGGAGCTAGATTTAGCGTTAAGGCGGTGTAATTGAAGCAGCAGTGATTTAGAAGGATGTGAAATCTGGAAAATGGGTTAAGCATCAATAAATCAGGCTGCAGATGAGTGAGAGGGGTTTGATGCTTTCTCACACTAATTGAAAAAAAAAAAAAATAAAGCACCAGCCCACACACCAAGGACGCGCATCAATAAAGCATGGCTGTTATAAAATATGCATAAATACACACACACTATTGAACACTAGGTATTGACACTGACTGAATGAGGACCAGTGGTTAACAGCAGCTGACCGGTCTCATTGTTTATAATAGAAGGCCAATTCATTTGAAGGGGAGCAAAGCCATTTATCAATTATTCAGACCTACTACACTCAAGCTGCATCTGCATGTGTCTTAACTGTCAAAGGTAAATACTAACTCTCTCTCCATCGCTCTCTCTCTCTCTCTCTCTGCCTCACACACTCACACACACACACACACACACACACACACACACACACACACACACACACACACACACACACAGTGTGACAAATTCACATCAGTCACACACAATGCCATCCCCATTGCTATTGTGAAGGGATCGGCGGATCAAACTCTCCACGGAGAATTGCTCCAAATACAAGCAACAACTAAGGTCGCTCTGCTCTATTCTGCCTCTCCAGGAAGAGCACAGGCAGGCTGCTGTCACAAAGGTAAATCATGCTGTAATTCATGTATCAGCACCACAGCATGTCCACATGTATAAAGTGTTAATGACGGGATTAGCTCTCTGGTTTGTGGTGTTGTAGTCTTCATGAAACAGTATGGTGGGATTTACAGCCCGTGCAACATCTCAAAAAAATGCCTCCAGGACATTTGAATGCCTTGAGGCTAATGTTGGAGGAGGAGCAGTGGTAAAATGTTAAAACATTCTGCTATTGCGCATTCAAGATCTATGTGTAATCCCCAGCACAATATGTATACTGACTGCAAAAAAACAAAAAAAAAAAACAAAAAAAAACATAAGGTAACAGATGAAAAAAGTAAACAGGCAACAAACAGGACTACCAAATATTTCCAGCGATTTCAGGAAGAACAGATGAAATACAACACCCTTTCCACTCCGAGCGGGCACAAAACATTTCTTTGTTTTTCTTTCTTCTTTTTTTTTTTTTTTTTTTAATATAAGGTTGATATCAGAATCGTGTTTCCACAACACCATGTGCTGCTGCTGAAAATCAGCTGGCAGGAGGCACTTTTTTCTTTTTTTTTGCTGTGGCCATTCACTACTCCTTATATTCACCCCTTTCTCTCATCACCCTTGCACACTTCCTAATCTATAACCTACATTTAGAGTTGCCCAAATCCTTTTTCCAGCTTTTCCCAGTGCCTCTGGGGGCGAGGTGGGGAGGGGAGGTGGGGAGTGGTGGGTGGCGGTGGGTGTGTGTGGGGGGGTGGTCTTCCATACTGGGAGAGGAGAGGAGAGGAGAGGGAAAACACTGGGAGTGACTGGGTGTTGGCAGTCAGGCTGCTGGATGTGGTTTGTGAGGCCTCTATCTCCTCTCCCAGCTTGTTAAAGCAGCAGCACTTCATTTAATGGCAAATCCACTTCTGAGACTGGTGCAATTTCATCTCCTAGTCAGAATTACAAACATGCGATTGATCCTTTAGACCAGAGTAACAGTGACCACTCCGCCTCCTGGTAGCTTGAAATCCCTGATCACACCCTATAGCCAGTGTGTGGTGTGTGTGTGTGTGTGTGTGTGTGTGTGTGTGTGTGTGTGTGTGTGTGTGTGTGTGTGTGTGTGTGTGTGTGACAAAAAGAGGAAAGGTCTCACTTAACAATAAAAAAAAAATTCTGCATGTAAAATCACTGGTAATTAATTCACATCAAGTCTCTTTAATTCAGGAGTTTTATAGAAAGGATTAAAATGGATAGAGAAAGATTGTAAACACAGGCTGCATCATTAGTCTACATGTAAATTTCTGCTCTCATTCTGAATCTTCAATCGTGGAAATCAATGGCAAATGAAAATCCCATCATGCTCTGCAATAATGGAGCAAGCACTTTACTGTTTATGCGTTTTCATAACAAATCAGGAATGCATATGTTAGTAGGCTCCTATAACTCCTGTAATTTTTCATTTTTATTTCAGATCTACATCTGATAGTTTTGTGGCTGTAGCTGTGTAACATCTTCGGGGAGTCAGCGAGATTGAAAAAGAAAAAAAAAAAAAAGCACCGTTAGCCGGAGGACAACAGTCGGTCCGAGTCCTGCAAGTTCCCACGAGCATATTTCCTATTTGCCGTAGCCTCCGTGTACCTGCTACACGGAATGATACTGACATTGTTTTCCTTGTGTCTCGGCTCAGTGTGGTCTGCAATAGGTCCTCTGAGACTGACACTTCTTTAATCTATATGGGTAAACAGCATAAGAGGGATTACGCACGAAATTGTGGTCTGTTTATATCGCTAGAAGGCATACATCTTGTAGGAAGCATCGCATTTCTAATTTGGATTGAAAAACAGGCACTTTCTGTTTTTTGGAACTTCAAAATATGCTCTGTAAAAACGCAAATTTGCCCTAAGTTGATAAAGTAACCCTGTGAAGCGTGTGCACTTGTCGCCCGGCAGCCTGGCTGTAACAGAAAACAAGCCTCCGGGGCTGGAAGAAGACTGGTTACAGGCTGTGAGCGCACCTAAAGTTTGAAATAAACAAAGAAATCTTACCTTCAGCTCATGAATGGATATGCTTCGGAGTGGTTATACAGCTCTGTCCTTTAGTAATCCATGAGATATGGCTCTCAAAGCAGTTCAGACGGTGCTCGTTTCAGAATAACAATACGAGCGCTACTTTTCTCTAGCGCTTCTTTTTGTTACATGCCGCGCTCAAATCACACCTCTTCAAATCGGAATATCCATCGGAAATCCACACTAGAGAGAAAAAAGAGCGACGTTTTGGCTTTTAAACTCCCCTCGGGTGAGCTGAACGGACGGAACCAACCGGGTGTCCCAGCACTAGCTACGGAGCTGAACGCAGTCCTTTCCACAAAAGCCGACGGTCATCCTATTTGGAGATGAAGCTTCTTACCAGACTGGAGCGGAGCGCAGCGAGCCCAGCTGTCACCCACCCGCTACACACACACTCTCTCTCTCACACATACATACTGTAGGGAGGAGCTACGTCTCTGGAACGGGGAGCTATTGTGTCAATGGGTGCCAGTTATGGACAACTGTATTTCTATTTTTACGCAGCGACATTTCATAAGAATGCGCGTTGGAAAGGGAGAAAGCCTGAGCGCTATTAATAGTTTTGACAAAGGAGGAGGAAAAAAAAAATTAAAAATATGAAGAGGTTAGTTGGAAATTCAAATGAGATTAATTGGCGTTTTGTAGCCATGCAGGCTGCTCCGCTGGCTCTGTGTCATGCAAACTGTCACTGGTAATTTTGAAGACACAATAAAGATGAAGGTCCTGCTTCATTCCACCCGCATCACCCCACTTTCTGCGCTTTTGTTTTTTGCGCACAGCCCATGCGAATGTGATAAGACATGGCTCTAAGCCTGTCTCTGGTCTCAGCACCGCCCTTCCTTCCCTGGTGGTCCCTCCTGGTCCCAGGCTGGCACGCGAGTACGCACACAGAAACGAGTTTTTGTTTTTTTGTTTTTTTACAATCACTGCGTTTTTACAAATGGTCTGTCACTTTATTTGGCCTTCGATCTAATCAGAGGGGCCATCAGGTGAAGTCTGAGAACAATGGCAAAGTTCAAAAAGTTGTTGCTGAAATTTACGGTACATTGAGACTACAATCTATCTCTCTCTCTCACACACACACACACACACACACACACACACACACACACACACACACACACACACACACACACATCAAGCCAAACTAATTTGTCAGATTAAAAACTGCAAACCTGCCACAAAACACAAACTTAACTACTTGCACATGCTCTGAAATACAAACACACATTATATCACAGCGCACGAACACCTGTGTAGACATCTAGATCGTATATAGATATACAGTATAAACTCCAGAAGGACAGAGCTAATGTGTGTGAGGCTTTGGGCCTGTCATTATATAATAACAGGCCACCTGTGAAAACAGTAGTGTGAGTGTGTGTGTGAGTGTGTGTGTGTGTGTGTGTGTAATTGTGCTCCTGTAGTAGTAGCCTGTCAGACACTATTGCTGTCTTGTTACTGTAACAGCTCGGTACAATGCTGCCTCCACAGGCTCGATGCCAAACACTATACCACTGTTCTTTAATGTGAAGTAATGCACCCGTGCCTGCCAACCCTTTCCTCATCTGTTATCATTTAATTTGCTTCAAAAACAAAACTCATTTACCGTCATGCAACTCAACCATCACACAGGGCCGTGCACAGGAGGGAGAAAACATAATAGCTCTGCTGTTTTTCTATCATTCACTAAAGCAGATATGCATCCTGTTTGTTTAAAAATATCTCATTATAAAGAGACTGGAGTTAGAATGTGGTTAAAAAATATGTAGAAACATACATTTTCATGGCAATTAACTGCTTAGAGTGCATTTGTATATCATACATCTCATCATTACAGTATGATGTACAGTGGTCTTGTCAGAGTTCATTACAATTCTGTGTGTTAACTGTGTGTTGTTGACACATGCAGGTGAACCATTATGCATAGTAGATACAAAATCAGATGAGAAAAGCATCTTGGTGTACTAACATCAATAGTCATGCAAATGCTGGAAGCCTCTAACCAAAACAAACTACATGCAGCCCTTATTTCACACATTCTAACTCCATCTTTACATTCTTTAATCTCTTTCTCTCTCTGTCTCACTGGCTCTCTCTCACTCTCTAACACACTTTGTAGTGCAAGTGTTGCGAAGTGTGGGAGGCGGGCAGGGTATAATTCAAGCTCAATAATGTCAAGATACACACCAGTTAGTTTGAACTCTGGAAATATGCTTGTGTCAGAGCTTATCCCGCTTTATCTTGCTAAAGTTGTGCCAGGCACAATAGGACTCTCCGTGTGGAGGAGAAGCAGAGCAACTGCCACATCCTGGACAGGGACAGACAGCAGGCACACACCAGCATTTCTTCAGGGACTCAGCTCAGCTCCATGCTCAGGCTTTTTTCATCTCCTGACTAGACTGCAGCAGATCTTATAACTGCCTGTCTCCTCTCCTATCCCTGGAACATGATCTAAAACATCACCTTTCTTCTGCTGATTTCAATGGCTTCCATTAATCTCCTACGGCCTGAAAAGATACTAAAGAAACTATGCCCACCTTCCTCTAGACAGTGTGTACTATTAAAATCTCTGTAACAACACGCAGTTGCGCAATTTCCTGTGATTCTGACACCTCAACCCCCCCCCCCCCCCCCCCACTGTCACACCTCACCAGTGGAACAAGTATTCAGATCCTTAAATGAAAGCGCCAACACATTAATGTAAAAATGCTTCATTTCAAGTAAAAGCCCTGCATTCAAAATCCCCACTTAAGTAAAAGTACATAAGTATAAACAGAAAAATGTACCTTAAATATCAAAAGTTAAGAGAAATTGACCCCTATGATGAATATATTACCATATATGATATAATTACATTGTTATTACTGATGTCCAGGGTGATGTATTTTACTGCAGCTGGTTGAGGTTAATTTATCAAGCAATCTAGCAATTTGTTTTTTTGGTTATTTGGGACTTGGGGAAGATGAGGTATTCCTGTTGTGTCCTGGTAATTATATGCTCATGATATTTTTTTATGTTTTTCTAATGTTTCTTTTTTTGTAAAATATTAGTAACTATAGCAGTCCATAAGTTAAAGAGACATACAGTATTTAAAACTCGAAATCAACCGTTTCCACACAAGTCAGAACTTTGATGGGTCTAAAATGTTCTTTCTGAGAAAAAAATGTGGGACTCACCCAGGTTTGGGGTCTCACTCTGCTTGTGGCTTCATTTCCCAACAAAATGAAGGTGATGGGATTTCTGTTCGAAGCCTGCTGAACAGCATGTTTTACACTGGACGAATAGAGAAGCATCATTTGTTCAAACTGCCACTGCTGCTGCTGGAGTCCTAATGGCTGCTGCTCACCTGTGGATCATACAGACAGCGGAGAAACAGAACAGAGCCCATTTACAGTGGTAACTGCCATTGTACTGTTGCTGGCCAATCACTGAATCTGTCTGCTACCTCCCCTCTTAGTGCTTTAATGGGCACTGCTGCCTGTTTATTATCCCCAAAGGGTATAAAGTGGAAAAGAGTAAACACGTACTTACATCCAAAATTTGTGGCTAACACACTGCTGATTTCCAAACCTTTCCAACACAACAGCTGGATCTGAATTTGTGGCATAGACTGCATTCTGTCATCTCATAATTGATGATCATGCTGAAAACAGACAGGAAAGCGGGGATTACAAGGATCTAGTCTAACGCTGGTAAACAGCTACAGGCTTGAAAGTAATACTGTGGGTTTTTGGAATTATTGTTCAGGCTCGGAGCTCTGTATTATGAGTTTGCAGCATGTCCAGCAGCAGAAGAGGGACAGAAACAGTCTATTAAAGAATAAGTAATATTCTTTTTGCTATATGTTTGATTTAGTACAGGTACAATAATGAAAAGGCCAGTTAAAAAGTGTAAAGTAGCTTGTTTATTACTGTTCATTGTGAATGGCTCAAGATCGATTTATCAACAGGATATATTTTGATGATCAACAAACCAATTTGGTAATTACATACTTCCATCTTTGTAGATGACAACAAACTATCAACAGATGCTTCCCTCAGAATGTAATAAACAGTATATCAAAAGACTTATTTACTTGTATTTTAAGTTTCTATGTGGTACTGCACCGAGAAACTGTATGATTTCAGAAATAATGGCAGTTTTCTCATGACTCCAACCGGTAGTTTTTTTATAAAAGTAAAAGATATTTTAAGAAACTTCTATCCAAAGGTAGTGTTTATATCAAAAGCTTCCTCGTCATTGCAAGGCAGTGCAGAGCAGGTAGGATGATTAAAATGAAAGTATACTCTGCACTTTTACCTGCACAAAGTCATACAATTAGCTTTTCATCAGAAGAAACATTTGTTTGAAAACGTGGAGCCCATAAATTTTTAGATGAGTAATGGCACAAACTGCACAGAGGATAGGAAAATAAAATGTACTTTGCTCAGAAGTTGACACAGGTGTCCCAGCTGTATTTTAGGCACTTAGGCTTGATGGAGGCAAATTATTTAGCCGTTGTCACTGAACATTTTTCACTCCAAAACCCTTGAGTCTGTTTCTATCGCTGGTTCATTAAACAATATTGAAACTGAGCTAATGTATAAAGTGAACTCTAGAAATTATACATGAATTCACAGGTGTTTAATAGATGTAGCAGATGACCAGTTATACACATATCCATCCACATCTGTCTGCATAGGCATGGCGCATACTGGCGTCACAAGTCAAAGAAAAAGACAAAAACTGAATAAAAGTAAGATATTCTGGTTATTCCTCTGTCTACTTTTGCTTACATCTGTGTTTGTGTTTATTGTACATCTGATATGTCGTCTCCCCCTTGTGACGTAACTGTCAAACACTTCAACATAAAGAGCAATACTCAACAGATCCTGGATGACAGAGTGTCACTTTCTGCATTAAGGCAGGGAGGGAAAAAAAACGGAATAAACTAAGAGCGTGTTGCCCCTGAGCAGCTGAATAATGATCATTACACACCTGACAGTTATCTCAAGCAGGGAGATGTCACTCAAACTAAACTAATATGCATGTGTGCGCATGTGTGCACATGTGCACATTGACACAGATTAACACACACACAGTACATGCGTACAGTTGTAAGCGCAGCATGGAATGTTTCGTAAGAACACCCAGTCACACACCCTAGTCATGAATTCAGTGTTGCAAAGGCCCCTGCCCACATAAACCCACATAAACCAATAAGTTATATATATATATATATATACAGTTTTATATAGTATGTATTATGATAATTAGTAGACAACAGTAAGTATTATACAAAATAAGAATGACTCATTGTCACAGGAAGAGCATTCAAAGCACCATCCAGCTGTCAAGAAACACTTTTACAGCATTTTAATTGGTCTGCGGGAAAATTCTCTCCTGACAGAATCTTTTTTTTTTTTTAAACTTCACCAGCACTACCCGTTAAAGCAGCGCTGCTGTTTGCAATAGGTAAATGATTTGTATTCAGAGATGAATGATTGCTCTTAAACGTTCATAAAGCTACATAAACATCAGCCACTTATCGCATTTGTCACCACTAAACATCTAAACATTGACAAGAATAGGCAAATAAGTAGGCAACCCTTGTTTATTTAACATATTTGATGATGTTTGATCATCATTAATTATTGTTAACCTGCTGGCATAGATTTGTTGCTGCTACATTGTCCCTTATTGGCCACTAGGGGTGTCCTGCTTTGTTTGACTACATTTATTTAGTCAAATAAATTAATGGCATTTCTAAACTAACAGAGGTGCAATTATTTATAAGACGTGCTCTAAACTACTATCAGTGAATATGCTGTAATTAGAATTTATGATGATATAATACCGGGATAAATTGTACTCACACTTACTCACTGCAAAAACTGTATTTCTATGCTGTCATCAATATGTAGTCAACGGCTGCCAAAAATATTAAAAGCCCTATTAGAAATTGGCTCTGAGTGTAAGCCAGAGGCATCTACATCAGCACATACTGCATATCCTGAATGCGTGCGTGCGTGTGTACTTGCATTTCTATCTTTGTGAGGACCAGTTTGAGTTATAGACCTTACAGTGGGAGGAACATTTTGGCCGAGAATCACATATTTAAAGTGCTGTCAGAGGGTTAACTCTTGGTTTTAAGGGCAAGGTTAGAATTAGGTTTAGGTTAGAGTTAGGTAAATGTTAGGGTCAGGAATTTGTGATGGTTTAGGTTAAGGTAAGGAGCAATTGTGTTTGTGTGTGTGTTTGTGTCTATGTGTGTATGTCTGTAATGGCAAAATGATGTAAAGCATGGCTGAGTAAGGTACAGTAAGCAAAGTACTGTAAGACAGACCATACACACACACACACACACACACACACACACACACACACACACACACACACACACACACACACACAAAAGCCCACTGGGCCTCGCCCCAGCCAGCTTCAGTTTCCTCTGTGCATCCAGGTTTGCATGAAAGCCATGAATAAGTCAGCATTTCTGCATGATAGGTCTGTAACTAGGAGTGACAGTTAGAGAGCATAGTCTTTAGAATTTCAGAATGGGCTTGTTGTGCGTGTCTGTAAGTGTGTGTGTTGGTGCAGGGTGTGGGGTTGCTTGTGCATGTGAGCATGTGTCCTCCCCCCTCCCTCACCTACCCAACAAATGGACGTCATGCTGCTGATGAAGTCTGAAAGAGAGACAGAGAAAGGTTGTTGACGTCAGTTGCAAATGGAACTGTAATCTGGAAAAGGGAATACCACTGAGGGTCCAGGTAAACAAAATGGGTCATCTCAAAAACCAAACGGCAATATTGCTGCATTTATTTTCAGTTATCTATGATCAAATATTCTTAACTTAAGGTTTTTACCTAATTTTTTTAAATTTTGACCAGATCCCACAGCCTTTTTCAGCAAATGGAACTTGTTCAGGTGTCATCACATCTCCTAATTGAGGAATCTCAGTTGAGTGATCACAAGTGGTTGTGTAGTACATGTGGGTGGGAATCATACTCCCTTGAGTTTAGAATATTTTGCTCAAATATAGTCCCCCTTCAAATATGATTATTTAGTTGTTTTAAATTGTCTATGAACCGTCTCCCTGGATTTGGGATTCATTGATCAAATTTCATTGAGATAGATATATCTCCCTCAAAGGTTATGTACAGTATGAGTATCCTGATTGGGTCTATTTCTAAATGATTTGTTGATTGTCCCAGTTGGCTGGGACTTCCTTATATTCTGTATTTGTACTATTTGTTTCTGTGTAGGGAGCTGATGCACCAAAGCAACTTTGGAAATGTGTGAGGTGTAAATTGCCAGTTTTTGCTAATAATTTGTTTATGCCAACCTTCTTTGAAGACAATAACATATGGTACATCCACACACACACACACACACACACACACACACACACACACACACACACACACACACACACACACACACACACATATATAGTTATATATATTATAAAATAGGATGTCATGAGGATGTGTGCTATTGCTTTGTATGCTGATAATTCATGTGTTAAATTGCTTTTTTTAACGGGCTGGCACTAATTTCTTGGCCTTGCCTTGGCCAAGCTCTGTTCTCACAACCAACCACAGCCCAGTCACAGCCCCAGGCCAGACAAACTGCGGAAAGTACAGACTAGACAATGCCTCACTGCAACCAACTCCTGAGTTCAGTTTCATCTGTGGCTACTCTTCCCACATGCATCTTGTTCTCTGGCCACATACAAGTTCTTATCCCTTTATCAGTAAGATGAAAGGACAAGTAGAATTAACCAATCCATAATCCATATACCACAATGAAAGGCAAATGATTTTGACGGTGGAGCTATAGTGGGTTTAAGTAAATGCAGCAATATGATTAATTGGTTTTGGTGATTAACTGATTTTTTTTGGGAACATTTGACAAGTTCGATCAGTTTTTACAGTCTATTACACATTTTTGCAGGAAGCACAACTGACCTTTGTCTCCTTGCTCTGTCTACATGAGCAAGCAAGACATTTGTGTACACACCGTGGAAGTACAGTGTACCTTGTTGCACCTACGAATGCATATCAGGTGTTGAGTGGAATTGATTTGATGAGGAAATGATGCTGCAGAGCAGTGTCGCTCAGAGGAACTCCAATGGCATACAAAGTGGAAGCAGATGTTCCCCTGACATTGCATATTATTATTCCCATCTTCATCTCAGCCAGTTGATCCAGATCCAATTCCAGATCCAGATCCGACCCCAGTGTCTCCATTCTCTCGCTGAGCTCCATCTTTAACTCCACCTGGGTGGCTATATGTGAGTGTAGCACCTGATTTAATGACATGTACACACAGTCCCTATTGAATAAGTCATCCAGCCTCTGCTTACACACCCATAGTGCTCATCTATTTTTCAGTGAGGGGCATTTGTCTGTCTTTACCTCTCACTCCCACTCTATCTGGCTGCCCATGTGTCTCCGTCTTTGTGTCTCTTTCTCTGTGTGTAAATAGTATGTTCTTTTAAGGTTAGTGAGTTGCTCTCAGCTGTACATTCTGGTATCACCGTTATTGGAATCATTTATATTTTCTCTGGAGCTTTCAAGGGTTGTTTCTGTTGAATTGTGGTCGTTTGTGGCTGGTTGGGGGTGAATGGCTGGGGTACAACTAACACTAGGAGGGGAAAGAATTGGTTGAAATTGGACTTTGACCTTGCAAAAAATATGGTATTTGGATTTACAGCAGGCTTGGATAACAGCTGGATAACTCCACTCTCTAAAGATGAGCGGCAAAACAATCCGCTCCCCTTTTATTATCTCTTGATGTATTGTAGTTTGTACCACAGTGGTACAGTGAAAGCACATTTAGATGCATATTATTGGGCACTTTTTTTCTGCTGTCATTGGAGAATTAATGTCATTATGATCAAACCCTCTGCGTTCCTCCACAGACAAACGTTGGCTTTGAACTGCTAAATGATTGATGGGTGAGATGAAAGTGAATGTAGGTCACTGTGGGTGAGGGTCGACAGAAGCAGCATAAATCAGACATGGATAATAACCAGATATCATGGAGGATAATGACCTAACCAGAGCCATTACAGGTATATTCAACAGCCATAGCTCACCAATCTGCCATATCCACTAAATGCTGGATTGCACATATTAGTACTAAAGGATAATTTGATAGCTAATGTCAAACAAGCCCTGCAACTTTGAACCTTTTTCACATGTAGCCTACTGAATTTGGATATCTTTTTTTATATAAATATATATGTGAGTCTAGATTTCATGAGTTTAAATAGAAAAGATTTTCGTGGTAAGTGTTTTTCATTTACAGTCTCTCTACACTGTATCTAATTTGTTATCTGATGTGTGTTGTTTGAGAGAGATGTGTTCTGGACGTCTGCTCTGTGATCTCTGTTTAAATCATGTAAAAATATTCTTGTCTCCTCATTAAGCAAGTTCACTCCACATTTCCTCAGACAGGAGGAGGCAGCCAGACAAAGAATGATGCCAAAGCATCTGATGATAAAGAGACCTGAGTTCAAAGGAAGTCAAAACACATCTAGGAAAATACAGCTCAAATAGGTGTGAACCACTGAGCATCTCAGTTCGCAAAACAGAGAGAGCTACAGTATAAAGAATGAACACAACTTTGTGAATTTCCAAACTGATATGTAAGATGCAAATCAGTCATTTCCAGTCTTATGTGGGATACCTACAGATAGAGCTTTTGCTAAAATATTGAACCACCATGTTGAAATATTGAAGTGGTGTTTAAAAAGGGATTTAAATGAATGAAGTTTTGAGGCAGCTATCACGTCTTGCCAAGATGGCTGAAAGATTTCACTTTTAATTTGCGTGATATATAGACATCAAATTATCACCACTGTTGCTCGGTTTAGTCAATACCCAAACTCACCCATTATTCTACCACAGTACATTGTTGTGTATCATGAAATATTCATGATGATATAACATCTATATTGCATTACCACTTGCCCCAGATTTCAGCTGTAATTTTGACACACATTAGGCTGCGCTCTCAGGCTCAAAGTACACAGTACACAGTCAGTCCTCTTCTCGCTTGCTAAAAACTCACCACAGATCCTCCTCGGAGAGAGTTTGGTTCTATCTCCAGTCTGTCTGTGGAAGCAGCACTGGATTGTATCTCTGTTGGAATCTAGAGATCAGCAGCAGACTCAACAAAAGGTCTCAGAAAGAGGGACCCCTGAGCTCTCTGTATCTGTGGGAGAAAATGACAGAGGGAAATTGAGAGTGATACAAGCCTATCAAAAGAGCAAACAGAGACAAATAAAAGGCTAAGAAAGGAGAGAGGACTGGGGAACAGATGGAGAGAAAAAAGACGTGGAAATCATAAAGGCAGAGTCACACGAAGAGAAAAAAGGAAAAGGGGTGAGGGCCATAAAGAGCTGAAGCTGGTGTCAAGAGTAAAGGGTGAAGAGAGAGAAGAGAAAGTTCTGTTGTCAGCACAGAGAGGACGACAGGTGATGGAAGGATAATGACAGAGGGAGGAGCCTGCTTGACCCTTCCTGACCTTTTCCTGGATCCAGCTGCTGGGGAGAGATGAAGGAAGTGGGTGCAGCAGAAGTTCTAATGTGATGGGATATCCTGCCGCCTGCCTGCTAACCCGTCTTCCTCCGACGGTAATGTCTGTTCCCATCGTTTCACCTCTGCAGGATGAGACTGTGCTCAAAAGCAAGACAAACACACAGAGAATACACTCATAGACACCCCATGCAATGACGCACACATGGTCGCATGCACACGCCCAGATGGAGCCATGCGCTGATTTACACAGGTTCACACATGCTCACAGCCAAAAACACAGACACACACACACACACACACACACACACACACACACACACACACACACACACACACACACACACACACACACACACACACACACACACACACACACACAGTTGACTCAACAACATTCACAGCCAAGGACGCTTTCACTCAGGTCAATGCATTACGCAGAAATGAAGGACAGTGTTGAAATTACTGCACAGAAGAGGAAGAGCTGGTGGATTACAAACACAGAAAGTCTGCCAGAGATGGCATCAACAAAAAAAAATATTATCATGCAATGCAGTGCAGCTGGTTTGGTTTACTGAGTGCAAACAAAGACCATTATCCATTTAAGTGCAGCTTAACACATATACACTAAAATTAAAGCTTATTGTTTGACGGGTGTTTAAAGGATACATATAATTACCCAGAGATGAAACTATTTATCATTTTGTGATTACTGAAGCCAAATGCTAAATGGCTAGTCTCTTCAAAAGAACAGTTGTTTTATTAGCCATTATGCTTCATTATGGTTAGTTACTCATGTCCCTGTCTGTCAGACAAAGTTCAGCAACTTGTGGGTATTTTCTCCTGTGGAAAAGCTGCCTTCCCTCGCTCCCCCCACCCATGAAACATCAAAGCACGGCCACACTGAAACTTCAAGCCCATTCTGGCATTGCCCTCCTACCTCTAGATCCAGTAATTACAGCTCATACAAGAGATCAACATTATTACTCGTCAAACCACAGTATAATAATACCACAAAGCACTTCAAAGAGACAACTCACATTTCAAGGGAAAAATAAAAACTCATGGATTATGCATTATGAGGGACTGATTCAACCTTCCAAAGCAGCTGGGGCTCAGTTCATGTTATCTGGAGCGAGCCCCAAACTTGATAATCAAGATTTATGTGGGTGTAATTTGAAAATAAATTTTACATGATTGTTAAAACTGAGCAGGCCAGTGGTTTGGGGAGTTCATGTTTTTTTTTGGGTCTTTTTACCAGCCTGTACTTTGCATTTAAAATGTGGTGCCTATTTCTCATGGGATTATGCAGCAGTCAAGTGTGAGTTTAGAGAGTGAGGTTAAATTGCAGTGCCTTGACGGTTAGGACAGCTTTGCCACCAGAGAGTTTTATATGTTTCAACACTGCCCTCTTGTGTCTCTTGTTTACTGAGTAAAAATAATGTAAAATTTCTGTTCTTTCTATATTTCTTCTTTATATTACTTTCTTCTCTAAATTAAAAATCAATACTTAAAAATCAAGACGTTCATAAATATGAAAAGTAAATTATTTCCTGGTTTTCTTTCCAAGTCTCCCTTTTAAAGAGGCAAAGAAGATTAACTTTAAAAAATATCACGCAGGGAAACAGATTTTTGCAAAGAAAATTGCACTTGAACAAAATACTTGACGGAATGGACTCAGGTTTGGGATAAGTGTCTTGTGACTTGCAAAAAGCAGTGTTGAAAAACAAAGCTTGTAAAGTATATGTAAAATGATTTGATCTTACTACTCCTAGTGGATAGCAGATATCATATATATGTATCAGTGTTTAATAGAAAATATACTTGCTATAAGGATAAGGATAAGACAATGTGCATCACTTTAAACTTCAGCAACAACCACTGCATAGGCTGTGTAGATTTTATATTATCCATAGTCTATTTTTACTGTCATTATTTTAAAGAAATTATGACATTTCATGCCCATTTTCTCCAGATTAACAATCTTGATGTGACCAAATATATCTTGGACCATGCACAGAATTGATCAGATATTTTTTGGGACCTCTTCCAATTTTTATCTCTCATCCCCACAGAACTAACAGCTATAGCTGAAAGCTCTTTATACAAGATAATACTTGTATTCAGCAATTTAGTATCCGTTGCAGTTTATTCCAATTCATCCCACAGGATGATTCTTTAATCTGAACTAAACTTTATCATATTTTCAGTTTCAAAAGGGAGAGTGTTTTGTTGCTGGCAAAGGCACTCTTCCACAGAGAAAATTCAATATCACTCTGATCTGAACAGCAATATTTTGTCTATGAAAGAAATATCTTTTATTTTCCTTGTGAATGTTGTTGAAGGTCAAACCAAACACACTGACATTGCTACACAAAGATGGATGGTGTGTGTGTGTGTGTGTGTGTGTGTATGTGCAGATGTGCATAGATATGTGTTCAAGAACATAGCTGTCGTTATTTACTTTTTTTTTTTTGCATCTAGCCCATGTAAATTGAACTGGCAGTGATACAGTGGTCACGCCTGCATATGTGTGTGTGTGTGCGTGTGTGTGTGTCAAAACAGAAAAGCAATGTAATATTTAGCAAAGCTAAACAATGAAGATACATCTTTAATAATGCTATGACCTACTTCCTGACTGGGAAGTCAACAGTTCCATCATCACCACCATCCAACTGCCACGACAATAAATGTCGCCAACTTTCCCTAATGTCACTGACATGTCAGCCATTTTAATTATTCATGGAAAGTGTCTGTCCCATTTATGCTTTATGCTTTTATGAGTTTGAAGTCTCCAAACCCCCATCCTCATTTCCCATCCCGCATCAACAGTGTTTTGCTCTTTACAGTGGGGCTTGAACAGAATGTGTGGAAATACAGTGCAAGTAGAAACACTGGGACATTGAATAATGTAACTTTAAATAACAGCTGGAAAATTAGTTGTTTTAAAACTTTTGACCTGTAGAATATGCGTACTGTAGTCTACATCAGTGGCGTGTGGTGACCAGACTGAAACATACCTTTTCATGACAGAAGCAGTAGCAAATCTCTCTTTTTGTGCCTGTGTTTCCTGTGCTGAAAGACTTCTGCATTTTGCTGCTCTCTGCCTGAACATCTTCACCTTTCTCTTTCCTGTCTGAATAAGTATTAGGATTATTCTTCTGAACTGAAAGTAAAAATATCAAACGTGTAGTGTGGAGGAAAAATATGTAAAAATCCCTTCTATGGTAATCTTCAACATATTTACCATTAACTGACAACGACACACTCAAGTGACCATGCAGGTATTTACCTGTTTCAGTGTTGTTAATCTTCCCGACTCATGTCTGGACTGCAGTTGGGATGCAAAGGGAAGACGCAGGAACTTGGTTCTTGAGGAGTTGTAGCATTCATTTCCCGACAAACAGCCTGAAGTGCACATACATTCACTTCTACAGAGCATACTGCTAACAGGCTAACTAACTAGCTAACTCTCCTATGCGGTCGCTAGCCTCACCGCTCTCTCTCTCTCGCCCGCTACGGACACAACCTACGTACTGAGCTATTCCTGAAAGGAGCTGCTCTACTCCTGTAACAATATTCTGTCTCAAACTTACTGTAAACCTTGCGAAGAGACAAAAAATCAGTCTAGCTTGCTCATTTACTTACTACTACTGTCACTTTTAGTTTTTCCACACGTCTGCGCATGCAAAGCCGCAAAAGCAAAGATCCCAGGTATTATCCTCAATGCGCATGTGCAAACCTTCAAAACAATTCTGCTGTCCTCTCTGCTTGACGAGCCCCTGAGTTTGTCAATGGGACACGGTCACGCTCACTAAAATGACAAAAAACGATAACTACTATTACTAACTGCTGCTAGTGGAGCTAGCTATCAGAGACAATACCCTACGACTGCCACAAGTGGGCAGTTAATTATGAATGTAAACAGGCCACAGATACCTTATGGGACTGAAAGCCGTTCTGAGATCAAGAAGAAATCATTTCCACTTTGATATCTTCTAATGTCTATTTTTAGCATTAACTGGGATAGCAATGCTTGTCTTGCTTGCCCTGAAGCCACGCCACGTCTACATGTATACCGTAGTATAGACAGAGGGCTAGTAAGTAATCGACAAAAGTTAGGGCACCTGTAGGAATTGTTTGCATAAACTTACAAGGCTTCGTTTTCTTCCATTGCTGCAGGAAATCCGATTTCTTAATCAGTGAGAAAGTCCTGATTTGTATGAAATTTACATAATTATTCAGTTTTTGTGACCTAAACTTTTTTTTTTTTTTAACCTGAGGTTTACCACTTACCTTTGTATTTTTTTTAAGATTATTCACTGGGCTTGAACGACAGAATTTTCAATAAAAACGGGGAAAAGATTTGGGCATGCTAAAACGTTTGACTGGTATGATTACCTGCATCTTATGCTATGTTTATTCTGTGTTCATTAAATGTCATATTGCAATGATGGGAGTCTTATCATATTTGCAAGACTTAAAGGCAGCTTTCACAACACCCATTCACAATGTTATTTTTGACCAAAATAGTAGTTATTGTTAAATATTTATTCATACTCATGAAAAAGGGGAAATACATTCAGGAATACTAGAGGGAAAAACAAACAATTGGACTGGTCAAAGTAAACTGGAATTTTCAGGGTATTGAGCAACAGTGACACCCTGTGGTTAATTAGGCTTAATACGAAGATACCTCTGTCTGTTGTTAAGAATCAAGAATAGGACATGAAATATAAATTTAAATTCAATTTAAATCCGATGACCAAAATTAATGAAATGTAATTTAATATCCCAAGACAAGCAGAAGTTGGAAATTGTAGATTCTGTGGCTCGGTCCAGCAAATATTTCTAGGGCTTCAACAAAAAATCAAGAGACCATAACTGACACAGAAAAGTGATATTTCTCTGCACATACAAAGAACACATGGCACAGAACACTTACAGACCACATGAATATGTAAGATAATAAATAAACACATTATTCTGTATTGAAGCAAATAATCAGACACATTCAAACAGCTGTGTTATATAGTCCTATGCTAAACACAATCATGTAATGTGAAATTTGCAGTAAAATACTAATATTAAATACTATAAAGACACATTGATATACTGCACTTTGACCTCTCATCTGACTGTGGAGATGCAGAGGAGTACACAAGTTTATGTCAGTAAATGGTGACATGACCATAGGGTATCTCCATAGATCTGAGTTTGCTTGTTTTTCAGATGCTGGCAACTAATCTGGACAGCCGTGGATCAGTTTAATGATGGTTGCAAAGTTGTTGAATTAAACTGCTGTTTTCACCATTTGTGGGACACTGCCACAGTAACCCATTATTTACATTTGTTTACATTTTGACACTTAAAACATTTGTTTGAGCAAGGCAGGTCAGTTGAGCAACGTCCTCAATAATATAGTGTAAACAAAGTTCAACTGCCACACCTGCGGAAACGTTCACACTACAATCAGGAAGAACCACAATCCTCTACCTATGCAAACTACCAATAAAAATATAAAAATAATAACACTGAAAAAGATTGGGACATATATAGCAAAGAAAGTTTTCATGGTTTCTGCTACCACCATTTGGAATAGTTTTTATTATAGTTTTGAACCATTAAATTAAATCGTTTTTTTTAATAATGATTTTCTCACCTATAATGAGTATTTTTACTGCATTGTATTGGTACTTTTACTTCAATAAAGGATCTAAACGTTTCTTCAACCACTGGAACCTTCCACCACTTAATGCTACTTCAACTGTCGGCCTTCTTGCTCAGTTGTCAAAACGCAACTACAAGGACCATAATGCATTGCAGCGAAACAGTCATTATCATGACACATCTTCAACATAAGGAAAAGCCCCCTCTTTGGAAGCGTCTTATTTGCTAACCTTGGGGAGAGGTTGGCTCCTTCTTGCGGTTATCATTTTGAGAAGTAAATAAATACTCGTCTTGGCAATCAGCGACTGACGGCCTCTAGATATGTGCCATAAGTGAGCTACAGCTAGCTTTCTAGTCCAGAAGCTCGCTAAAAGAGAGCTTCACAAGCTAGTACGCGCTAACGCTAGCTAAGTGAGGAGAACGAATCCGTAACATTCAACATTAGAGAGCTACATTCATCAAAAAGATCAGCTGAAAGGGGAAACTGTTGAGATCGTATCTACATGACATGCTACAAAGAAGCAGCACACGGTGAGTAGCTAATTAGTTTCTCTAACTGATCGTGGTCGTTTTACGGTGTTTCTGTCATAAACTGCAAATGACTAGCTAAACTTGACAGCTAAGTTAGCGTGATGATTCGGGGACTTGAAAACAGGTAGCTAATGCATATACTGTCTGCTTAATATTATGTAGACACTTCTGTCTAATCGGGTGACACAGCGTCAGTCAGATGTGGTGTCAACTATATTTCAGTGCGTTTGCGTGTGAAACGTTATCACGTGAGTTGCTACAGCACAGGAAACATAGTGTTCATTTTTTCCAGTTATAAAATAACCTGATGTTACTGCTGCCCTTTGCATTAATTTTGTAGGCCTAACTTTGACATTCAAGGGCTTGATTTCCACTAGGTGATAACATCTAGTCTGTGTTGTAACATCAGAATGACAATGTCATAACTGACTGTAATTGTTGCTAGCGGCTAATTCATAAGCAGCAAATAACCTTGCGCCCAACAAAGTTTTTAGACATGTGACATAGATTGGTTTCCTCAGTTGACCCTACTTGTGTCTGCAGCAAAGTTTATTGGGCACTGACTGTAAGATAAAGTGGCAAGAAAAAGCAAACAAAACCTTTGGAATTACCTGTTTACAAACACAATGTGTTTAAACTATTAATCCAAATGCAATTGCAATTTTTGTGTCTTTTGACAACCATTAAACATTCACAGTGCTGGTGGAAAAAGTAAGTGAACCCCTTGGATTTAATTGTTGTTCGAAACTCCTTTGGCAGCAGTAACCTGAAACAAAAGCGTCCAGTTGCTAGTGAGCAGACCTGCACAATGTTTGAGGGGAATTTTGGCTCATTTTTCCTTACTGCTTCAGCACGGCAATATTCCTAGGATGTCTGGTGTTAAAGGCTCTCTTCAGGTCATTTCACAGCATCTCTCCTCTGGACCTATGACTGGGTGGATTTGGAAGGTGGATTGGACTTTGATGTTTAGTGTCAATGTCCTGCTGCATCACCCAACTTCTACTGAGCTTCAGCAGGTGGACAGCCATCCTGATATTATAGGCCCAGAGGCAGCAAAGCCCCGAATCATGACGGTACCTCCATTGTAGTTCATCTTTGGTATGATGTTTTCATGTTGGTACGCAGTGCCCTTCATATACCATATGTAGTGCTGCGGATTGTGAAGCTGTTTTTTGACAAACATAAGATGCACAATGATGTTCTTTCTGTTCTTTTTTTACCTGTTACTCTGAGATTCCTTGTTACATCACTGATTATTCTGTGTTGTGCTTTTGGAGTCATCATTGCTGAGCGTCCACTTCTAGGGAGAGTAGCCACAGTGCTAAATCATCTTCATTTGTAGACGGTTCAACTTGAGATTACTTTGTAACCCTTTCTAGTTTTATGCAAATCAACAATTCTTGATCACAAGTCTTCTGAGATCTCTTTTTGGCAAGGCATGATTCTTTTCTTCAGATACTTCTTGTGAGGAGCAAACTTAAAATGTTTGAGGGTTTTCTGTAAGTCACAGTAGCTCTAACCCACACCTCCAATCTGGTTTCATTGTTTGGACTCCAGGTTTGCTAAATCCTGACTCCAGTTTAGCTTTTGCTGATGTTATTCACTGAGGGGTTCCAAACTTACATTGTGAATGCTTGAATGCTTTGTTCAATATGGACAAGAACAATACAGTGATTTGTGTCTAATTAGTTAAAATAGATTGTGTTTGTTTATTATGGAGATCTGACCATATTTTAAGAAAAATGAATACATAAATTCAGGTAATTCCAAAGGGTTCACTTACTTTTTCTTGCCAATGTTGATTAACAGGACCTCCAGTGTTGAAGTAAGATGTAAGCCTTTGGTGACCCGCTTGACTCACTTGACACCTGCTCCGCAACCTTTTAATTATGGCCTCATTATGTCTATTGACAAGGCTTTGCTTCCAGCATACAAAGGTGGAGTACAGTACACGGCACAAACAGTTATTTCTTAGACGCCTATTTGTGGGGACTCTCACAATACTTCCAGTTTTATACATGTGTTGTTACCTGCTACCTACCACAGGAGCTAAGGCCATACTGCTAGAAATTCTGGCTCCCCCAGTGATAACGTGACACTGTACTTGTACGGCATTAGTTGCTACACCATCACCTTGCTTGTCCATGGTCCCATGTTTTTTTAGGCTATCTGGAAGCCCTCCCCCATATTTACCACTCTAGTTTCTACCATCCCTGGTGGTCATTCCAGTTTCTATGCATGCTAACAAGTTTGTCAATAATCAAGCTGACTGCATTTATTTTGCAGAGAAAAAAAAGTCTCAATGACTGTCTTTAAAAGGGCTGACACTCTAAATGGCATGCATTTTAAATTAAGACAGGATCAACTGAGCTTTGACGCCAGTATGCCTTTTTTTAGTTGTCTTTATGCAAAATAGACTTAAAGCTCATTTGCAGTTAGTCCTCTCATAATACTATCAGCATGTTTTCATGCAACAAGGTCCCATTGTGAGAGTAATTTTATGCAGTTTTGGAGTAGTGTGGAAAAGGTTTAAAAGCACTTGATGCCCTGTATGCACAGTGCGGTGCAACAGAAACAGTTCGGAGATCATCTATATCATCCTTGATAACATTGCAAGTGCTGAGTGTTAAATCAATTTGCAGTCAATATCTGGAAGTCAGTGACACTTACCGAATCAAAACATTCTCTGTTTACATCTTTGTTTTTTATCTCTCCCTTCCTCTCCTCTTAACAGCTTGTTTGTAAAGACACTGAAGTGAAATTACAGGCGACAGATGAAGATGAGCACATCCCTTCCATGATTTTCCATGATTCTCACCTGGAGTGGGAGGGTGTTGTGAGAAAGGAGAGAGGAGGAAGGAGCACAAGGAGACTATAAACAAGAGTCATGAATCTCCATCAGGTCCTCACAGGGGCTGTCAACCCTGGGGACAATTGTTTCTCTGTAGGGAACGTCAACAATGTGCCATTCACGGTAAGATATTTCAAGCTCTGGAAATATTTTGCTTCCAGCCATTTAGGAGCTCTGGTTAAACTGATCTGTCACAAAACTGAGGAGATTTTTTGTTCCTTGAGTTATTTTTTGATATAAATGTAGTACGCAGAGCAGAATTACAGCATGGAAAAAGCACTGATGCCAAGAAGGCTTAACTAATGGCATTGTTTCTGTGTGGAGTATGAACTAAGTCAAGCAACCAACAAGTTTCAGAAATATCAGCATAACTTTCTGCAGCATGGGTTTACATGCATAGCCAAAAACTGTGTGAAATATCAAAAGTGTGTAATTTGTTATTCAGTGCTTAAATGGTAAATAAGAACGTCCCAGAGGATGCTGAGGGGGTGCTGTCCCGGAACGCATAAAAGATCCACAGTGCCTGGAGCACTTTGGACAACATCTAGCTGCGGTCTGTTAAAACTAAACAAAAATGTCATCACAAATTATTATTTATATACATTTAAAAAATATTCACAATAATCACTCAAAATCAGCAGGGGGAGGTGTGTAGAAACAGCTGTTCATCCTATTGTTTATCAATCTCCTCCGCTTCTTTTCAGTACTATGGACAGCGCCGCACCTATACATGCGCCCTCTAATTTAGCCGTATTCATTTCACGACTTCACAGCACAAACCCCCACTTGCTTAGCTCATGGAGATTAGAGTAATCATATGCCAAGACACCAAAGAGCATTAAACCATTTGCCAGCATACCGCTCAGGGGTCACAAGCACCAACCTTGTTATTCTGGGGGCCATGACTCAAAAATGTTGAGAACCACTGGGCTATGTTATTGTGTTAGTCACATTAACTATATAATTAACGTCACGCTCAATAGTTCAAAAGCATGTCCCTCTTCTGCAGGAAGTTCTTTGTTAGGGTTTAAGACTTTGTTGCATTTCTGAACTTCTGACTGCTTTTGCACTCTGTGATCTCAAAGCAAACACAGAGATACTATTCCCATGCTATTCTGACAGTGGATCAATAGGAGAACTATTTCTGTCCTTCTGTCCTCCTGTGATAGAGGCACAGTCACAGTGAATCACAGCTCATGTGAAAATCTTCTTGTGAGAGCCACAGAAATAGAGTGTAGAATTCTAATCTTATCTGCGTGTACACCAGAGCTGTCATATAGTGGCATGTTTTATACTGTGACACTGGCTCCAGCTCAAGTGCAGTTCAAGTGACCTTTCATGCAACACTCTCTGGATGGATGTGAGTGTTGTCTTCATCTCTCTGCCCTTCTTCCTCTCTCTTTGTCTCTTGATAGGCCTATGCGTCAGGTTGTGACGTGGTGATTTTGGGTAGTGACTTTGAGCGACTGCAGATCATCCCAGGGGCCAAACATGGCAACATTCAGGTCGGCTGTGTCGACTGCTCACTGCAGGGTGGACAGGTAAGAGTAATGGACTGGTGCTTTGTCTTATTGGGTCCTCAAGTTGATGTGCAAACTGATGGATATTCCTGATACACCATACATTTTTGTTGAGTCCCGATATTATTTCAGTTTAAATTAATGTTTGTTTTTTTAAATATTAATTGGGTATAGTTTTCCAGTAGTCATAGGTAACTCAAACTAAACTGAAAATAAATTGAGGTGCATTTTGTTTCTTGTAGATGGTAAAGGATTTGCTACAGACAGTGTTGTGCAACAGCAGTAATACAATGCACCAAATTCATACCCAGTCCATACCCTAGTTAGACTGCAGTTCAAACTGCACAAATGGGAGATCAGAGAGACAATACACTCAACACAATCAACTATAATTTTACTTTCATGTTGAAAAATAAACCACCTGGCCCAAATGAGAGAAAAAACAGAGGACTTTTTTTGTTTTACTTTGACTGTTTTGCAAGGCACAAGCTCTGTTGCACTCTTATGAAGTGTTGGCTGCTTATGCTTTCAGGAAAGGCATTTGTTTGGAACATCAAAGGCTGTTTAAATGAACTCGAATGTAATGAACTGGAATGACGTCATCAACTCCAAGTGAGGGAAAAATCACCCAGTAAAGCATATAGTGGTACACAAGCACATTTGCTGATATAATGCCACAGATAATCCCTTTAATGACCCCAAAACGGTTTTAAGTGTTGGCACAAACAAAAGATCTGTGGTGATGTGTTTGTAATTTGCATGAGGGGAAAAAGAAAGATTTGTCAAAATGTGTAGTTATTTATAGTTTCCAATTCCATCTGCAGCACAGAGACAAGAGAGATTTTATTTTGTATGGTTTCTGTTTGCTGAGGGACTAGTTTAATTTGTTGATCAGTTTGCTAGTAGACTTTATAAAGGAACTTAATATAGGTGTTAATCTATTTGCAAATGTGTTAATAAATGTGAACATTTTAATTCAGCACAGGCTTTAAGTTTAGAATTCATTGCAGAGCTACCAATGGTTGTGTGGAGTCTTTGCAGGGTTTATTTATAGTACTCTGAAGTGAAAGTTTTGTAACATTGTAATATCTCTCAACATTTTGAGTATGGAGCAGTTAATTACTGTCATTCAAAACCTTGTCTTGACCTTATGAATTCTGACTTTTTCCTTCAGTGGTCACATTTGTTTAAGGCTGTATTTCTGATAAACCTACTGTATGTGGTTGCCAAACATCTAGCTTGTTCACTGGTTACTTTTTACGAGTTTAATCCTTAAATACCGTAGCCTCAGTGGCAATGATTTCTAAATGAACTTTCAGTTAAAGCCCCAAACCACAAATGGTTGAGTCTCTACAGACTACAAATGTTAATCTTCCATACGTCTTTAGCTTGACAGACTGCTGTTGTTGTTGCTTTTTTTTTCAGAGGAAGCCAAAGCAGTCCATCTTGCATTATTACTATAGTCACAGTATTCATGATTCCACTTCCACTATTGAGCATCAATGCTGCAATCAAATACAAAAGGAGAATTCCAGCATTGCTTCATGTGCATACACTTGACACATTACTCCCTAAGCATATTAAAGGAAGAAGTCATCATAGCCAGACCTGTCACTGTAATCTGGGTTTACTTTGTATTTGGGATGGTGGTAGCATTGTTGAAACAGCAGACAGGCCTGGTTTAAGTCAAATGAAAAAAAGATTTTTTTACCCAATCTTTCACCACTCCCCTCATGTGATGTTTAATCCAATTCACTTGGGCCAGAACTAACCTCACATGCCTCCAGCATGGTCCAGCCTTTGTTTAAGCATGCTCAGTTGGTATGCTTGCCCCTCCACACGGATATTTGCCCTTTTACACAACATTGTTGAGCACATATCCCATGTTCTCATAATGTAAGTGTTGCACCACTTCAGATGCATGTTGTAAGCATGAATGAGCCACTGCCTTGGCACATTTATTTCCAAACTCATTATACTGAAGGTTTAACTAGCTAGAATTAAAGAATACTATGTTATTTGGAGACATTATAAAATGAATACAAGCAACAAAATCACAACTTGCACCAGGCTTCTGCATTACATTTTATTTTGTGTTCTACCAGGTTTGACTCTACAGTACTTTTCATTGCTTTGTGTTATTGAGAGAAATGTATTCATTTACAGCACAAAATAATTGCATTGTTTTAACTCTGCATTAGATTACCTCACTATTTGAATGCCTATTTGTTGTTATCCACGGCTTGCGTCAGGTCTCTTTAGAGTTCAAAATAAATGCATGCAGTGCAACACCACAGAGACAGGGCAGGGAGCAACCTCCACTAAAAACCAGAAATCAGGGTCATTAAATCAACTTTTAAAAACTATACCCATTATTGTTTGTTAGCTAAAACAGCAGGGTGCTCCTAGTTAAGTTTAAACAGTTTCTGGAGCCTTAAGATGTCAATTGAAATATTCTTGCAGCATAATATGATCTCAAAGTCTCGGTTGGGGTTTTATGAAAACCAGACCAGAGTGTAGTAATCATTATAACCACAGAAATGGAGACCATTGTTTTATAACTCATATTTTTTTCTTTTTGCTACACACAGGCCTTTATTGACTTAACTATTTTATCCCCTTGACAAAATCTACATCGTATTGTGAGTTTTTAAACAGCATAAATAAGTTACATTTTGCTCTCCACTAGAATTTAATTAAAAAAGAAATGTTTTTTTTTTTATTGAATCTGTATTTCCTAGAAACGTATTTTTGTTTATCTGAATTGTGATCTGTCTGGAAAGATTTCTGTGTGACTGTGCTTGCACCCGTGCCGATTTATATATGCACATTTGCTCGTGTGAATGTCTGAGTCACTCCTTCACGGAATTCATTCGCTGACAGTCGGCATATTATTTACCCCATTAGAGACACAGCTTGTATTATCTAAGACCTGGACCTTATTAAGCTTGTTATTTGTGTTCACTGCCATAGAAATTTCACCCATTCACTCTGTTTAACATTGTGACCGTGGCTTCCATGAAAAGCACTTGAGCATGTTGCCTTAACCAATCCATGAATGGGAGGTTTGAATACAGTAGACAAGACAATGTTGACTCAACACTGGGTTGTAATAGGTTCAAGATATTTTTGGTTTGTTGTCCAGGGACTATACTCATTTACTGCTGAGATATGTCATGGTTTATAGAGTAGACTATAGTTGCTTACTCATTATTCACCATCTAAATTGTCAAAAACTAAATTTTTTCTCTACGAGAAATATGAGTTATTTTAAAAACATACTAGCCACAGTTTAGGTTACATAAACACACAGTTGATAATTTTACTATGAAATGTTTTATCTTTCAAATGTTAAGTAAAATTGTAATTTACAACAATAAATTGATATTTTTTGTATGTTTAGAAATGGAATTAAAGTATGATATGTAGATAATATATTGTTTCACTCTGTATGAGAAAACATGTCTTAATATCCTTTGTGTTGCCTTTTCTTTTGTCTGCTGACAGATTGCAGCTTCCTATGGAAGCATTGTGTGTGTCTTTGAGCCTGTTCAGCACCCACGTCAAAAAGATACATCGTTGACTGTGAGTAGCCTACATTATCTTCCAATCACAGTCTGCTCATGCATACATTTATATCATCCTCAATAACAAGACCTTTCTCCTTCAGGCGATCCTTCTCTTGCTATTTAAAATAGATCAGAATATTTTTTTCTCTAAAACCTTCAGAAAGTCACCAGGGAAGAACAAATATTTGAAACACAAATGCACATCATGTTTACTGTTTATTCCTGTTCTATAGTCAGTGCAGAAATCCTAGGTTTGTTATGTCAAGAATAGGTATTTGTAATGGAAAGATTTCACACAAACTGCACAAAAGCCATTACATTTTCCATTGCAGAAGTTCCCTGGTATTACGGTTGTCCATGTGTCGCATGTGGCTCACATTAAAGCAGCTTCACTGTTGGTTCTTGTTATGTAGTTGTAAGCGTCTGTGAAGATTCTCAGTAATCCAGGTCATGGTTATTCAGGAAGAGTTGAATAGAGGGCAACTGGACTTGGTTGTAGATACATGAAGACATATCACCTCTCATCCAAAAGGCCTCTTCAGCTCTGACTGACTGGTGGGGAGTCTCAGGTTTTTAACCTCTGTGCGGTCATTATCAAAAACGTTTTGACTGCGTACCAGAGATAATCTCTGTCCTTACTAACAGAACTGAAAACGCATATCACATGATGATTCACATACACTGGGCATATATGTGCTGATGTAAACATGAAGCAGATTACCTACTTAAAAAGTAAGTGTTGGTCTGTATCTGTGGGCTTCCTGTGAGGAGGCTCCTGTCTTCTTCAGTGTGTACAGCACAGTCCAAAAAAGCCAAGCTGCACCTGAGACTCCCCACTAGTCAGTCAGAACTAAAGAAGCCTCTTGGATGAGAGATGAAACATCTTCAAGTAACTACAGCCAAGTCCAACTCCCTTCTATTGAACTCTTGGATAACCATGACCTGGATGACTGAAAATCTTCACAGACACTTACAACTGCATATCAGGATCCGACAGTAAAGCTAAGTAAAAATGCTCTCATGTGAGCCATGTGTGATTATGTGTGATTCTTGGATACTGATAGAAGGAAATTATTGTTTTCGGAACTGTATTTTTATCGTACTGTATTTTTACCGTATTCGTATTTTTAACATTGATGTTTTGCTTTAAATGTAGTGTTTATTCTTTCTGTACAGAAGTTGAACTGCCAATGGCAGAAGACTGGTCAGTTTGTGCTACAGTCTATGGTGCGGAACCTGGCCTGGCACCCAACAGGTACATATTACTCTCCTAATGTTACACAAACATACCAATATAACTGTTATGTTGAGTTGGTACATTATTCATTGACTTTATGAATCTCTTGAAGTAAGTGCCTTCATGTTTCTTTTTTTCTTTTTTTTTATTTATATGATACAAGACATTGGTGGTGTCTATCTTCAAAGAGTGAATGTGTTTTTGTGTATCCAGGCAGCACTCTCTTAACAGGCTCTAGTAGCCTCCAGTTGTGGTCTAATTTTGATGGAGTAAAAGATGAAGCCGAAGAACGGGGAAAGCAGGCAGAAATGTCCATAAGAGACTCTCATTCTGCCTGGAGGTGCATCTGGCAGAGCAAGTAAGAGCTGAGAAGTCCAAAATCTGCACATGAGCTAACTTGGAATATTTCATTTCATTTTAATTCCAACTTGTTTTAGTCTGACTTAAACATTACTTGACATTACATACTATATAGTTTATATGAAGTACTAAGTATTGAAATGCTGTAATTAATTTTTTTTTGGAAGGACGGCCTCCCCAGTCAGTTTAATGAAGTTCTCGCCTGATGGGGAATTCTTTGCTACTGCTGGACAGGTAAGTGGTGTTTACCAGGAGTCGCTAAACCTGTACAGGTTTTGATGCAAACTAGCTTGTGCAAGTAAGGTTAGCAGTCTTTATTTACAGTGACAAGGCCAAACATTGTAAACTCAGGTGTAATTGTAAAGTAACTTAACAGCACTTCCTTCCTTTGGTGTCTTTTTTAGGTCTACAACATAATGGCTTTAACTTGTAATAGCACATCCTACAACACAACATCAATCAACTATTTGTCTCTGCTCTTCAGGATGACTGCCTAGTAAAGGTCTGGTACAGCACCAGTAAGTGGAAGTCAGGTGTTTCCAGACTCTTCACACCTCCAGAACCCAGTGTCAGTGTCCAGGGAGAGCTGGCCTTCTCCTTTGTCTACCTGGCCCATCCCCGTTCTGTTACCGGCTTTTCTTGGAGAAAGACCAGCATGTACATGCCACGGTATGGACACTGTCAAGGCACCATTTCACTGCCCTCTTCCTGCAGCCAATAAGAAAAGCAAAGTTAACAAACATTAGTTACCTCCCAGGATTTGACCATAGCCTGAGGAGGGTTGCCCAATAATGGACAAAACAACACTCAGTTGTCAAAACGTGTTCTTTAGGTGTGTTTTACTGGGTAGACAGGCTCGCGCTACACTAAAGCTGCCTTGCTTTAATACAGCATTGCTAATCTTATGTAACCTTTCAATTGTTCTCTGACTGAATGTGACACAGTCCACAGCAGATTTAACATGCAAAAATATTACTTTGGAAAAATATTGTTACTCTACCTATCAGCTCAGAGAATTAACATAGACAGAAAAACAGTGTTATGTTCAGGCAGAATTCTCACTAAGCTTATTTGCTGCTGAAAAATACGCTTAAGGAAGCGCTGAAGTTGTGATTCGAGTTTGACTGCTGTGTTGGTGGTGTGTCAATAATCAGCTGCCATAATAAAACAACACTGTCTTCTACCCAGCCTCTGGCAACATGTTTTACTTTCCTTTTGCCTTTTTGTTGTATTCTGTAATCATGGCCTACATTAAGGATGAGATTAGATTCAGTCACTTTATCACCAATGTCATTAATACTTTTGTTAACTTATCTCTCTGCAGGTATTTTTCCACTGGCCTGCTGTTGAATAGTTCTATCAGCATTAGATGATTAGCATGATTACTGACGTGCAGCCTCCAGCGGACTTCACCCTAACCTGTTTGCCATTATCCTTCCTTTTTCCCTTCCCTTTTCCTCCCTCTCTCCTAAAAGAGGTGCAGTGTGTAATGTTCTGCTCACCTGCTGTAAGGACAGCGTGTGTCGGCTCTGGGCAGAGACACTGTTGCCGGGTGACTGCCTCCTGTCTGGTCTCCATAACAACCATGTTCCTGGCCCACACAGCGACACACTCAGATGTGCTGGTCCTACCAGGAAGCACACCTGCAATGGGAAGACCCAAGGAAAAACAGCACAGGAAGTAAGCAACTCTAATGTAATTTTTACTAAAGATAAATGCACTCGGATGCCATTTTATTCAGGTACAACTAGCTCAACTGAACGTACTCTAACACGACACTCTTGCAGTAAATTCTATCTTTGTGACGGTAGAAAACAGTTTTTGTTCTGTTCGACGTCATGGTCATTTTCTTGCTACGTTATACTGTGAAGTGTTTCCAGTATGTAGTCAACTGTTTAAATGGGACAGACAAAATTTGAGAAAAAGTCAACTCAATATAACAGTATAATTCAACAGCAACTAACTAATAATTCAACTGCCAACACCTCTCTAAAACAGTTTTAACACAATCTGATAATGATCAACTTCGTGGAGGCAGAATTTAATGCTGGGCTGCTTTAGATAGGTATACATAATAAACCGGCAAGTTTATACCTGACTAAATATAATAATAACTAGATACTTTTATCCAAGAAGAGAGCGGGGACTCAATATTTAGAACACAGCTTAGCACACAGTTTGATGTTTGGACACTTGTCAGCTTAAAACACTATGACAGAACATTTTAATGTTGGCAAAAGCTAAACCACTGAGGCGAAATAATTGCTTGCTAGAGCTAACACAACTTGTTTCTGTCAAAATCAAAAGCATCATTTGTAAAGCTATATCGCAGTGAGAATATCCTCTATTTTGGTTATAAAATGCAAAAAGAAATGCCACAATTTTCTTTATAGTGGGGAATAAATGGGACAAACGACCCTGAAATAAAAGCCTGAATACGATACTTTCACCGCTGCTGATGTATGTCATTAGGCAACTGCAGAGATGAGGGGGAGAAAGAGCAAAGGGAGACTGAGAAAGGAGATAGAAATACAACTGAGGCTTAGTGGAGTTAAAAGAGAAAATGAATTGGCTATCACACAGGAAGATGCTTTTTGAAGCTTTGTAGAGGGCTTAACACAAGAGATCAGTGGAGAATATTCGCCCCCTTTCTATAATTTGTGCAGCACCTCAAAATTGTAACTTTGACTTTTGATGGTTGTTTTTCTGTTTCATTTAGCTGCTGCACACTCACCTTTAACGGTGCCAATGTCTTCTTCTGCTTTAAGTGACCTAGGTTGTTGCTGACAGTCTAACTACTGTAGGCCCCAAACATAATACTTATATCCATTTTAATGTGGACATTTAAATGGTTATGGGTCTCACTGGCACTTACAGAGCCCAGGGCACACAAGATTACAGGAAAAATAGGTATGCAAATTTCTCTACTGTGCCTTGAGGAAAGTCTGTAAGTGTACATGTGTTGAATTATTCATTTAAAAAAGTAGACTGCTGGATGATCCAGGCAGTAGTCTGAGGTAATTCTCTCCCTCTCAAACTGAAGGGATGGACAATACTGAGAGAGTCCTATCTCAAACTGCCTCAGGGTGTGATGAACAGCACAAGATTTCTTGCAAAACAATTGACATTAATTAAGCCCAAAGTTTCTTGATAAGGATACTGTTTGCCAAACTCTGAAGGACTCAGTGATGTTAGCATTCAGTGATTCCACTTCAATCTCATTTTTTTCTACTTGTCTATGAAACCATTTAGAAGTATGCGTTGTCTGCTTTGTAAACATCAGTATGGCGTCTGCATTCTTAAATAGTGAGTTTACACACATTTCTTATCAATATTTGAGGAAGGACTTCTTTTCAGGTGTGATGAGGACATAAATCTCAATAGTACTCACAGACACTGCAGCCTTAGAGCCCTATTATATTACTCATTATACACCAGAGAAGCTGCATAAAATCAGTGAAATTTAAAGCCATTTTTCTATTAGAAAAATCTACATGGACCCCAAGATGCTCGGTCTTTCAAATTCATGGCTGTCATTCACATGAGACTTTATTTATAGGGTAATATCAAGTCTTGAACTGTAGTTATTTACATATTACTGGAAAGCAACCAAAAAAGCAAATTACATAAACTAAGCCAGTACCAAATTTAGTTAATTTTGTTTCCCTTAAAAGACCTTTGTCTTTCTATCATTCACTATTCCAAACTGCCTATTAATCTCTGGCGCTTTTTTTTTAGACAAATTGGGTTGTAAACTTAAATGGCGTTAAATTCCCATCCCTAGGTGAAACTCCAAAGCAGAGTAGCTGAATTCAGCCTGGGAGGAGAACTATGGTGTCTCACTTTGCTCCTTCACCCTAGAAAACTCTTAACACATACTTTTGTAAGCATATGAAAAAAGCATATTGATAAACTCATGGCAGTGATCATTCATAAAATCGACCCATTTTTGGTCTAAATGTGGGTTTGGCATAAGAAACACATTGATTGTTAATTAATAGCTTTGATGATTAATCTTTTCCTCACAGATGAATTTTCAAGAATTGTGGCATTCCTCCTTATATCGAGATGTGCCCCAGCCCTCCCTGACAGGCGGCCTGCCTCACCATCAGAGCCGACACTATAACCACAAGAGGAGCAACAGCAACACGCCCCATGCTAATGCTCTCTGCCACTTCCACATTGCTGCCAGCATCAACCCAGCCACAGGTTCGACTCAAACACATCACTTTCAGTCTCTTCTAGTTGTTGGTAGTTGATAAACAAATGCTCTAAATTTGGGTGAAGTATTAAAAGCCACAAGATGGCATGGCGTACTTCTTAAAGAGTAGAAACGGCAGCCACAGTATTGCAACATATTAGTCATCCCTAAACCATACAGGCTGTATAGTGTTAGCTCTGCTTGAATATAATCAGCTCTCAGCCAGAGGGATTTATCTCTGTATGTACAGCTTTTTTATAATAAGTTACAAAAAAAGCTGTAAATTTTGTACATTGCCTGAGGTTGTTTATTTAACATTGTAGTGAGCTTTTGTGCTCAATGAAAACTGCTCACGGTAAATGTAAGGCATTTTCATTTTGTTCCTTTATGTGTTTTTGTGGGGCAGCTTAATTTGACCTGAATCAGGACATAATCTCCTTCAGCCTTGAGGCAGAGAATTCTGCTAGGATTATATTTCTATGCTTGAATTATGTTTTAGCATTAAAACCATACTAATATTTATGAAAGTTAATTAGCTCCAGCATGTCTGTACATCCTCCATGCCCCTAATAATGTAAATCTCTGTTCTACTTCTCTAAACGTTGTAATGTCTTTATGACTTTGTCACATATTGTCTGCATCACAGATATTCCTCTACTGCCCTCCATCTCTTCTCTGAGTGGTGTGGATGATGAGGAACCTGGAGGTCCTTTTACTGTCCACTGGCTCAACAACAAAGAGCTTCATTTCACTTTAGCTATGGAAGTCTTCCTACAGCAGCTCCGAGGCAGCCTGGAGCAACAGAACGAATGCTCCCATGAAGGTACAGAAAAATATTTAGTCAGACTTCTACATATTCCATTCTGCTTTGTCTTCCATACTGATTTTCAGAATTTACACTTGGACACCATGATTTTCATTCTATTCCAGAGCCGGAAGATGAGGATAACTTCGATGAAGAGGGCAATAGTAGGCCAGGTGACCCCCAAGGACCCGAGGCTGTGGAGCTTCCTCTGGCAGCCGTGGAGCACCAGGTGGACGTGCTGGTAGAGGAGTGGAATAAAGGGGCAGACATGTTGTTCAGTATTCATCCCATGGACGGCTCTCTGTTAGTCTGGCATGTGGACTGGTTAGATGAATACCAGCCAGGAATGTTCAGACAAGCTCAGGTACATTCACTTATATTTATGTTACAATGGAATATTATTAATCAGCTAATACATTTATGTTGATTTTTTTTTATCAACAAACATAATCCCTCACCTTTTTAATGTTGTCTACAAATATTAATAACCCCTTTTTCTTTTTCCTAATTTGTGTTGTCTCACTTCAAAGATTGGTAAAGAAATACAGAGACACATAAGAGTTATGATGGAAAACAACAGTAAAGCAAATATTAATTATATTTGATTGTATGATTTAATTTTCACTCTAAACTAAGTAGACTTTGCTTTGGTCAGTCTTTCAAGCGACTTGTTTGTATTCACATTTTTGAGAAGTGTTTCTTGGGGAAAGCATTGATTTATCATATCAGTAAGGTTTTGAATCATTTTGACAGTCGTGATGGTCTAGCTCCTATTCTAATGGCTTCTCATCTAGCCATTCAGACAATTATATTCTAATTATGTGTGACTTCATATCAAATTGAAAAGTCCCCTGCTGCATTTTTATTAGCAGGGAAATAATGAGAATCTTATGACACGGCAGTTAGTCAGTCGGGGGAGGGCAGCTAAAAGAATCCCAAGTTTCATTGACATTCAGGTTGATTAAGCCCGCCTGCTTTAATTAGATGATACAGACTGGATCCTGCTATTATTATTAGCATAAGTATTGTTGAACATTGTTCTTTTTTATACATACGTGATGGGGCATGTGAAGAGGGCTCTATCCTTCAAGTCTCCATCACTGTCTTTGTGACTTAGTTAATTTCAGAAAGTCAGTTGTCACTCAGTCTAGAATGCAGAATAGAAGGAGCTAACCCTTTTGTAAAATGGGTTCATGATCTTCAGTGCCATTTGTGTCATTACCACATTCACATGGGACCTTCTGCTGTTTCATAATATAGTCTTCTTTCAAGCTAAAAGAGAATTGAGTTTTTGCTTCCTTTTTATCATCAACTCAGAGCTGAAAGTTTTAGTTGTTTTGGATTTTATTGCTTTGATGTCTCTCTTTCTTCCTCAGGTGTCGTTTGTGTCCCGTATCCCTGTAGCGTTCCCTACAGGTGATGCAATCTCCCTGAGCCACAGTGTTGTCATGTATGCCTGCAACAAGAACGTGGATCTGGCTATCCAACATGGCAGACAACGACCGCTTGGGAGCACATTGCCTCAAACAAAATCTGCTCTAATAAGCTACGTAGGTCAAGGAAAACCTGCACCCAGCAGTAGTCTTCGACTAAGTATTTTCACCCCGAACGTCCTTATGATCTCCAAACATGCTGACGGTTCCCTGAACCAGTGGGCAGTCAGTTTCGCAGAGGACTCTGCTTTTTCCACTGTGCTCAGTGTCTCTCACAAGTCACGGTACTGTGGCCACCGCTTCCACCTCAATGACCTGGCCTGTCACTCATTACTCCCTCTCCTCCTCACCACCTCACACCACAACGCCTTGAGGACGCCAGAGGTAGACAGCATCCTGGCTCCTCCAGAGGCCTGCTCCACAGGTTTCTCTCATTCAACATCTCTGCCCCGTGGGTCACGGTCCAGCCGAGTGTCCCTTGGTGTGGTTTCCCAAGATCCCAATGCGATCTACAGTGAGCTGATTTTATGGAGAGTGGACCCTGTTGGCCCACTGTCTTTATCAGGCGGGGTCTCCGAGCTAGCCAGGATCAATTCTCTCCATGCATCGGCATTTGCTAATGTGGCCTGGCTGCCTACACTCATTCCCAGCAGCTGTTTAGGTGAGAAAATATTTTTAGTAAACTACTTTATTCTCTCTCTGTTTTAATAGGCAGATATTTTACTAAGCACAGCTTCATTTTTATAATTTCTTTTGTTTACCAAACAGTTATTTTGGTTCAGTATTATGAAGGAAATACAATTATCTTTTTCTGAATAACTAACTTTGCTTTGGGACTTGAAGTCCCCATAAAAATCATTTTTAGAACAGTTTTTGAGTCTATTTTACCCTCATGCATACTCTCTTGTATATAAATAAACAATTCCTGTGAAAACAACTAATTTAAACGCCATAAAATCCATGAAGGTTTAAATTTTCAAACAGTGGCACACTAATAAAAATGTTGCAAGAGTGTAGATAGTCCATAGAACTTTACAACTGTCTTTGATATGAGTCTTTGATATTTGCTTGTTTGTTAAAGGTGCTGTACCTCAGTATTCTATATAATTTTGTCTTTTGTTTTTATGTTTATTTAGAAAAACAAGCCTAATAGCAGACGCCACTCCTTTTGTTGCTTTCTTTCCCTCTTTAGGTGTATACTGTAATTCCCCCAGCGCCTGCTTCGTGGCAAGTGACGGCCACTCACTCAGGCTGTATCAGGCTGTCATCGAAGCTAAGAAACTCCTGAGTGAGCTGTCTAACCCGGAGATATCAGTAAGTCCTCAAACAGGATTCTCAAACTCCATCAAACTCTGCAGGTTAAATTCAGCAATGTTGCTTATGCAAACCAACAACAGCACATCCATGTTTCTCCTGGGCGCTTACAGATGTGGTAAGGTAATAAGGTGTTGTCAATTTGCTGTCTTGCCACTTGCCACTAATATCAGCCTTGGATGACTTGGCAGAAAGATTACATAGAAGCACAATTGGATAACATCAAACTCAGATGAATTGCATGGTAGTGATCCTTCTAAGCCCATACAGAGTTGAATCCAGCAAGAAGTTAATGCCTTTGCCATATTAACTGCAGGCTTAAACTATGTAATACTAATCTGAAATTTTAATGTCTTTTTCACTTCAGAAATATGTTGGGGAGGTGTTCAACATCATCAGTCAGCAATCCACAGCAAAACCTGGGTGTATTATAGAGCTGGATACCATTACTGACTTTGTAAGTATCAATGAAGCCCAAGGGAACTGGAGTGTATTCAAACGAATTTCCCTTGCTCTTGCTCTCTCATTGAGGACACTTTATCCAAGACTGTAAACGTCTTGGATAAGAAAGATTTAACAGAAACTTTTCCCCTGAAATGAAAGTTATAACTGGAATATGTTTAAAAGCCATTGTTAAAATCTGGAGCATTTGTATATGAAACATTCTGCAGTAGACTCTGTGAAAGGTCATCATAAAAAAAAAAAAACTAAGAACGGGTGCAGAGCAAACCTTCTCTCTTCCCCTCAGGCAGCTTGTGCGTGAGGCGCGTAACATCGTCACAACTGAAAATGTCTGTGTCAGTGTGTCTGCGTATTTGCACCGCAGTAGATGAAACATGTGGTTCAGTGTCTGCATCTGATGTAGTTTGATAATAGCTGCTGCTGTTCTCTACAGCAGGGGAAGGAGACCCAACTCCTGCATGTTTTTGAAGAGGATCTGATCCTTGGGAGTGAGAGAACAGAGAGCACACAGGACACTCCTGATTCTTCCCCCGCTGGTATTGATATAATTCATTTTTCTAACTCAGTGCTATAAAATGTATATATTTTCAAATATAATTCAATATCAAACATTTGCACCACCTTTTAAACACGGTTCATTAATCTTCTCTGTGTATCTGTGTGTTTCTCTGCAGCCTCTGGTGATCCGACTTTCTCGGCACGTTTTTTTCTGGTGGTGGTTGAATTAACCCCGACAGGCCGCTCACTCCTCCACATGTGGCATCTCCATCTTGCTGCTCGACCCGTCACCATGGGTGGGTACTTTGAACAAAAGACTTAAAATGCACAGAATGCAGGAACATTTATGATTAACAGTTGCTTCAGGAAAAGACCTTTTTACCTATCTTCTTATTAATCCCTAACCAAATAGATGAATGGCAGCTTAGAGGAGAATTTTACTCCTGAGAAAGTCACAATAACTGCAAGCCTCCTGACAAAATAATGATGTCAGTTAGAGAGCAATAACTGTGCTGTAAAATATGTATGTATTGACCATGGAAAAATATGAACTGTTTTTGATCGCACTAAGAACTCATGAACAGTGTTTGGAGAATATTGTGTACAATGAATTTACTGGTATGGAAGTAGATCTACTGAAAAATATATTCATAGATCTAAAATTCAAATAATGATCGTAATTATGTGTTTGTCACAAAGTAATAAATAATGTGCAAAGGTTTTTAGAAATTCTGTCTTCAGCTTTTCTAAGCAATATTTCCCTCTTCCTGTTGTGTCCCCACAGAGGAAACCATGACAGAGAAGGATGCCACCACAGCTTCTCCTATAAACAGCTCTCAGTTTAACTATGACACGTTCACTTCTCCAGTAATTCAGAAGAGTAAAACCTGCACCTCCAATCTGCAGAGTGCCTGTCGCCTCAGCCTCACAACACACAGACTATACAGCCAAGAGATGGCTCTGCCAGAAGGGGTAGAAGCCATCAGTGTTACACCCTCAGCAGGTGAGGGTCAATGAGGACACACACTCGCATACAAATGACATAAGTTCACAAACTCTCTCTGACATCACAGCTTGGAGGTAAAACACACAGAGCCTGGGCACAACACAAGTCATGGTCAGTATACATGCATACATGCATGTATACTGACCATATTAGCAGCAGTGTTAATATTAATTACAGTAGTAATAATTATTACATTTCTCTTTGCACCTTAATTGTTTAGTAATAATGGAATTAAAACAGGTCCTCAGTGTAGGTTTGCCAGTCTAATTGTAGGGTACAGATAAAGAAATTCAGCAGCTACTTCAACATTTACAGATACCAGTGTAGACTAAGGTGCAAGTTTCTATCCTCTCTAAAGAACTGGTGCTTCAGTTAGCAAATGATTGAAATCGCTGATTCAAATAACCCTTTCAAGGAAATAGGGTTCAGAAAATTCTTTATTGACTAAAAAGCTACTTCTGTTATCATAGGAATGGAAAATGGAAACTGACAACGGTGGATATTTTTTCAACAATCTTCATTATCAGGCTGGAAAAGGTTTTTGAAATTGGACTCAAAATGAATAATTTCGAACAGTGTAATTTTACAAAGCACGCAAAACTTCTGGAAAACAAAGCTCGAAAATCAAATGAATTCAAATAAATTCACAGAAAAGATATAGAAGTTTAGAATTATGAGAAAACCCTTGCCTAATAATATCCTAAAAGTGTATTGTCAACTCTGCTCCTAGGTCACCTGAGTGCGTCATGTTCTCTGCCAGCTGGCCGGGTGCCTTACCTCCTTGCTACTTCCTGTTCTGATGGAAAAGTACGCTTCTGGAGGTGTAAGGTTGTGACGACAGAGCCCTTTAGTATGGACACCTTGTTGTACCAGTGGGAGGAGTGGCCACTCTTGGTGGAGGAGAGGCTTCCCAACAGCAGTGCAGTAAGTGTGCAAGGTCGCCCCATAGAGGTCAGTTGCTGTCACACTGGACGGATTGCAGTTGCCTACAGGCAGACGCCAAACACACCTCTGAACTCAACACCTCATCTGAACCCTCACGGACTGTTAACTTCTCCTCCTACCCTCGCATCCTCCCCCTACAACACCCACCTGACCCCAACCCTTACTGTACAGCGCAGCCCAAATCTCACTGCAAGCCCCAACCTAGCAACCATTAGAGGACCATTGGTCCACATTGGCATTTTCCAGTGTGAGTCCACCGGTGGTTCACAGTGGATTCTAGAGCAGACCATAGTCCTGGACAGCACAGATCCGACGGCTAACAGTGGTATGAACAGTAGCACAAATGGAAATGCAAGTATTCCAAGTAACGTGGACTTCTCTTTACCTAACGAGAACTGTCTTGGTTCCACTAGTAAGAGCCTAGTTCATTTGGACTGGGTGTCCCAAGAGGATGGGTCTCATGTTCTGACTGTTGGTATAGGGACAAAGATTTATATGTACGGCCGTCTCTCTGGGAAGCCTCCAGAACTGGGTCTGTCATCTGAGGCCAATAGAGACCAGATCTTGTCTCGCCTGGTCTTGCTTCGATCAGTTGATCTGGTCTCTTCTGTTGAAGGCTCATTACCCATCCCAGTCTCCCTCTCTTGGGTACGAGATGGCATTTTGGTGGTAGGGATGGACTGTGAGATGCACGTCTACTCCCAGTGGCAACCTCCAACTCCACCCAAACCCAATGCTGCCATCACCCAAGACACAGACATCAGCAGCAGTGTCTCCTCCATAATCTCAGCTGTCAGACAGAGCCAGGAGGAGGGACCCAGTCCTGGGGCTCCAATGTCTTCACTAGCCCCTCCCAAAAAGGCCCTGACAAGGTCGATGATGAGCCTGGCTCAGAAACTCAGTGGGAAGAGAACAGCTTATGACCTCCCTGTAGAGATGGAAGATTCTGGGCTTTTTGAAGCAGCTCACCAGCTCTTTCCCACTCTGCCCCAATACCATCCTGTACAGTTACTGGAGCTCATGGATCTAGGGAAGGTAAGTTAAAGAAATATTTAACTGTTTTTTCTTTTGATTATTTTTTCCCTTTATTTAAGAACCTTCTCAAGTTGATATGATAGTCAGTTAATATAATTTACTTTCTTAAGGTTTGAAGCTGTAGTAAATCAAACCAATACATCTCAAAAGAAAGAAATTGGCATAAATTTGAGATTTTTTGTGGTTGATTTACAAAGCACTTATGTTTAAAACGTGCAACATTTGTCTATCCTAAGGTTCACCGTGCCAAGGCTATCCTCTCCCACCTGGTGAAATGCATTGCTGGAGAAATTGTAGCACTTAAAGACAGCTCCAACAATCCAGAGAAACGTCTGCGTTCTCGAACCATCAGCGCTGGAGGCAGCACAGCCAGGGATCCAAAGATGTTCAGCAAAGGGGTGGAGAACTCCACCCCTGACTACACAGAGATAAGCTCCATCCCTCCCCTGCCTCTGTATGCCCTTCTGGCAGCTGATGAGGATACATCACCAAAACCTGGTGGGTATACAACATTTGGTTTTAGAATAGCAAATAGCATTTTTCGTATGGCGGTGGCTGACTGGTGGGGGGCGTGCTCCCAATGGCCAGTCCTACTATGACAGACTAGTCCATTGTGCTGGGACCGGATCTACAAGATTTTACTCATGTCAAATAGCAATATGTGGCGGTCAATGTTGATACTGTGATTGAGCACCACAAATAAATCAGAATATGCAAAACTCTGCTAAAACAGACAAGTAAAGTACAGAAAATGAAACCATATTCGCAAGATATGGAACTGGAAAATGACAAGTACAATAAATAAAGGATGTTCACAGTAATTTGAAAAGTCAATAAATAAAACAAGTCACAGAAATTTCCTATAGCCTCTATAACATAAAAAACATTCATTCATTCATAATTTCAAATTAAGTAATTTTCTTAAGACACATTAGTATAAAAATGTATTGTACTTACAAGAAATGTACCCTGCACTGTGGCTGCCTAAACCCGATGTGAAATTAATTAAATTAATTAAAAAAAGAGAGACCCAATGAAGAGGGACCCAAGCACAGCCAGACCTGACCCCAAATAGATGCAAGGAAAATTAACCCGATTTAAATTTGATTGACCTGAATAGACCCTAACAAAGAGAAAGCAAACATCGTCAGCAGCATGATGATCCATTAATTAATTCAATCAATTAAAAAGCAGCTGCAGTGGAAAAGAGCAGCAGTATAATAATGACAATGTCTTAATAACGAATAGAAAGCCATAGTAATTAAGATAATTTATTTATATGCTTCAAAGACAAATTTATGTTGCTAAGATTAGACTGGGTAGACTTGCATCCCGGATCAGGTCTCAGTTCCTCTGAAACGAGGAGACCCGTCAATACCTCTACTAGAGATGCTTTGAGATGGTAAACTAATATGCTAACATTAAAAGAATGCACTTGTGGATAACAACTAAATATAATGAGGTAGTGTTTAGATTAATTTCCTACAGGCTTTAATTGAAAGGGGTGAAAATTCAAGATTGTAAGTATTGTATATATTATTACTTTTAAGCAGATGGCTGCCGCACACAACAAAAATAGAGAAACAGTATCTACAGTGGGAAAGTAACTACCATTTTTAGCCACCCTGCCTCAAGGTTTGAGAGACTCAGAATAATACCCTTCTCTTTGGTCTTCTACTTTTTCCTTCCGAATTTTTTCCTCATTGTGTCTCTCGGGATACAACGTGAGAAGAATGAAAGCAGAAACATGTATACAGTAAAAGAAAGAAAAAGATCTTGCTCTTTGGTATTTTAATTTGATCTGCTGTCTGAACAGCAGGAGGGTATTTTTCCGCAGGTCTCTTCTGAATTACATGTCTTAAGTAATTTAGCTCTGCTTTATGCTTCCTTACAGATAAAGTGGGCAGTGTGAGCGGAGATAGTGGGCATGGTTCCAGTCACACAGATGCTTATGATGAGCTCTTTCATACACCAAGCATAGTGGACCTTGACCCTCTGGACAACGATCAGGAGCAAACAAGTAACAAGGTCAGTTTCTGTCGGCTTGTTTGGCTTGGTTAAAGACACTTTATAAAAATGAGAGTGGACAGCAACATTTTGGGCTCATGGTATTCCAGTGTGTGCCTTAGACATGCATCATGCATAATTGTGCATGTCAAGGTTCATTATATATATATCATTATACATATATATATAGGTGCCTTAAAAGATAGACCAGTATGTCCTTAGCTAATGCATCAAAGATCTAGCCTGGTGTTGGCTGAGTCTCCAGATATTGTCAAAAGGTTGAGGCATTAGGAAAAGTTTGCATATATAATTATTCTTGTGAATAGTTAATGTGCACAAAACAATATTACGGATGTTTAATTGAGAGTTTGAGTCCAGTCATGACCCACTATCTCTTCTAACATTATTTCCTGCCTCTCTCTTTTATGTGATGTCTTATAAATCCTCTGTCTCTGAAGGTTATTGACCTATCCCAGTACAGTCCTACGTACTTTGGTCCAGAACATGCCCAGGTCCTGTCCAGCCACCTCCTTCACTCCAGTTTGCCGGGATTAACTAGTATGGAGCAGATGTCTCTCATGGCGTTGGCCGACACCATCGCTACCACAAGCACAGACCTGAAGGACAGTCAGGGGAAGAGCAAAGGTACAAAGGAAATAAAAACATAAAATGAGGGCCCTTCAGATGGATAGAAACGCAGTAGATATGTTCTCCATCCTGCAACATAATGTAATAAAAATTTTTTAAACAGCATCAGTAAGCTGTCTCTCGTTTATTTACCAGGTGGAGAGACACTGGATGAGTGTGGTCTGAAGTTCTTGCTGGCTGTCAGACTGCATACCTTCCTCTCTACCTCCCTGCCTCCAGCACACAGAGCACAGCTGCTACGACAAGGTACAGTGAGAAAGGGGTTTTCAAACAGTCATCATTGGGGTCATTCCATAGCTGATGCAAATTAGCAGGGGAGGACTCTACTATTCAATACACTGTACAGGACCCTATTCACATCAATAAAAATATATATTTTTTCTAATCTAATAAGACCAGAATTCACAGATAAGTATTTATTAGTAAGTCAAATACCCCTGTAAAATAGTACACTTAAAATGTTTTGGCCTTGTATGATCTTGCAAGACTTAATGTAAGCTCAAAGCTTGCTGCTTAAAGAGATGTCCACCTGCACTCCTTCAAGTATAGCTTCAGTGCTCATGTAGATATTAGAGGAGTTACTCTATAAAGACTCCTAAAGCTAGACAGAGAGCAGGTTACTGATGGCCTCAATTGAAAGTTTTTGACAGTAAAAGTTTCAGCAAGAGAAGCGAGCAAGCCATAGTCTGTTTATCATCCTTAACTATTGCAATAAAGTTGCCATTGAGCAAGGCACATAATCTATGGCTCCTCAGAGGGTGGTAGTACAGCTCTGTAGCTGTAAGCTCACTGCTTAAAAGTGAACTGACTGTGCTCCTGTATTTACTGACTCAGGTTATCAGGTTTTTGTTAGATGTATATCTGCAGTTGATATTCTCCCCATGAAATACTGAACATTCCTCATTTTCCACATGTCCTTTTCTTCTCTACAGGACTGTCAACATGTCATTATGCCTGGGCCTTCCACTCTGAAGCCGAGGAGGAGCTGCTGAACATGCTCCCTGCCCTACAGAAGGGAGAGCCCACCTGGCCTGAGCTCCGCTCCATGGGCGTGGGCTGGTGGCTGCGGAGCACCAACAAGCTACGAAGGTGCATTGAGAAGGTGAGGCAGTTAATGTCATTAGTACTTTTGCTCAAATCTTAAATAGTGAGCCAGTTCCAGTTTTGTTGAAATAGATTGTCTAATTTGAAGTAATTTTGCAGGTTGTTCAGTCAGTAGCCAATCAGAGTAAAAGAGGACGTATATATGAAATGGGAAGGACAGTGCCTCTGTGGAGTTCAGTTTAACATTAAGTTTGCATTCATGCTAGCTATTGTAGCCTTATTTTAATCATCAAATGCATTTTTGAAATGGTTTAACATCTGGTGTTTTTCCACATATTTGAAACTACAATTGAAAGTCTATCCACAGGAAATGAATCGATACTATTTTGATAAGTGGTTTTAGTCGTTTTTCAAGTGACAATGCTAAAACATCTACTTTTCTTTCATTTCTACACATTGAGGCTTTGAAGGTTGGCCATTAGTGTGTTAGCCCTATGCACTTCATATTGATTGCTTCATTTATGAAGTGCTGTCAGGTAGTTGAAAGTGGGATTTTGCTGAGGTTGCTATAAAATACAGCATACTACTCCCTGAAATGACCCATAAAGCTACAACTTGTTCTGTGAATAAGACTGTATACTGTAGACTGAGGAGGCCTGAGCTGAATGTTTTTTTTTTCCTCTATTTTGTCAGGTTGCCAAGGCTTCTTTTCAGAGAAGCAATGATCCTCTGGATGCAGCTATATTTTACCTTGCACTGAAAAAGAAGGCTGTGGTCTGGGGATTGTACAGGTAAGCAGAACTGACATGATTTTGCATATGAAATACAAGTGCACACACATGCACATACAGCTCAACATTTGCCACTGCACTTAAAGATTATGTCAGATCACTGAAGATTTATGACAGCAGTTTTGTTGTTTTGAATAACGTCATTCTCTCCAGGTCTCAGAAGAATGCCAAAATGACTGAGTTTTTCCGCAACAACTTCAGCGAGGACCGGTGGAGGAAAGCAGCACTGAAAAATGCCTTTTCTCTGTTGGGAAAACAGCGGTTCCAGCATTCTGCAGCCTTCTTCCTTCTTGCTGGCTCCCTTAAGGATGCTGTTGAGGCAAGTGGAAAATAGACTTGACACATTGTTTGCGAGAAGCACTTGTTCCTTCAGCTGCAATTACCACTTGCTAACCTGCTAAACCTAAGTGAAAGACCTTGCTTTCGGTATAAAATGATTCAGGTACCAAGTCCTGCTAATTTTTATTTATAAAGTTCATTGTCAAGGGCAGTGATTGATACAGTAAAAAGCAGAGAAACCAAATTCACAAAAAGAGACCATGTCACCAGTATTTCTGGTCTCTGCACCGGCAACAGCCATGGCTGGAAGCATTATGTTTTCAGGTTGAACGTACGTACGAATGTCCATACACACATACACACGTCCGTCTGTCCCATTCCCCTGAATGTTATATATCTCAGGAACGCATTGAGAGAATTACTTCAAATTTGGTACAAACGTTCACTTAACCTCAAGGATAAACTGATCAGATTTTGGTGATCAAAGGTCAAGGTCACTTTGACCTCACATCCGTCCCATTCCTGTGAGCATGATATCAAGAATGTCAGGAGGTAATTCCATTACATCTGGCAGAAATGTCCACTTGGACTCAAGGATGAACTGATTAGAATTTTGTGGTTAAAGGTCAAAGGTCAAGGTCACTGTGGCCACTATCTAAGGCTGTAACTCAGGAACAGAAGGAGAGGTTGTTACCATATTTCCTGCAACTGGACTGGGTGGTGGAGGCATTCAATCGCAGATAATTTTACTTTACATCAAGATCCATACATTATTTTCTGAGAAACTGACAATAATGTTGAAAAATGGCCTATCTCGCAATGTTAAGGAAAATTCCTTAATCTACCCCTTAAACTGGATCCATACCAACATTTTATGGGTTCTTCCCTGGCCGATGTCGTATTCCTCCACCAAGTTTGGTGCAAATTGGTTCAGTACTTTTTGCTTAATCCTGCATAGCTGAAAACATAACGTCTTTGGCAGAGGTAATAATGCAAATATAGGTAGTAGATAGAATGTAGGCATGCCTGATGTATCATGTTCACAAGAACATGAGGCCACTGTGACCTTGACCTTTTGACCTCGACCAAAATCTAGGCAGTTCATCTTTGACTCAAACTGAATGTTTGTACAAAATCTGAAGAAATTCCTTTAAGGCTGTCTTGAGATATCACATTCAAGAGGCCAAAAGCATGTGTTTTATGAGGTTGCAGGGATCTTGACCTTTGACCACCATAATCAGTTCTTCCTTGAGTCCAAATGAACATTTGTAGCAAACTTGAAGAAATTCCCTCAAGGCATTACTGAGATATCTCGTTCATGATAATGGGATGGTAAAACATGACGCCTCTCGCCACAGCTGTCGCCAGTGCGGAGGCATAAAAATCTGACATATTTATGGTGTCAAATTAATCACTTATGTTTTAGAACTACTTCCTTTTTCCTTTTATTGTTCATTGTAAAAGCCAGACAGACATTAGAAGAATGGTTTGGCTTTGGTATATGCGCTCAAATAAGTGCCCTTCTAGTTAGTTAATGTGTTTATGCATGATTTTTAGAATGGCTGTTGTGTTAACCAACAAAAACATAAATCTCTCCATCGTTTTGCTCACATATTAAGAGGGTTGCTTCAGATCATTTTGTTTACTTAACCTTTTATTCATCAAGGTTATTTCTGTTTAGAAAGTCCCTGAAGCAATGAGTCACATTATTTTATCTGTGTGAGTAACTGGAGCTTCTCTAAGCATTTTATGGAAATGAGTGTCACCCAGGCAATGGGCTATCATTGACTTTGTTTTTTAGTCTCTCTGGCTGGGAGGTAGTGTCATTGAAATTCACCTCACACCTTACCAGTTGCAAGCAACTAGAACAACTTCAACTATATCCACCAACTCTTTGCTGTGAGCACAGGGTTTCATTTTTTTATTTTTTGTTCTTTCCTTTAAACAAGAAAAGCGGTAACTTCAGAAGATCATTATGTCCTACTGCACTAGTGTGTATCCACAATATGCATTATTTGTCTGCATATATCTTGTCTCACGCCATTCAGCCCTGTGCCAATAACTCAAAAATCTTTTTATAATTACCAACTGACTGTGCTTTATTTCCTTCTCCTCCAGGTGTGTTTAGAGAAAATGCAGGACCTACAGCTGGCTCTGGTGATCTCCAGATTGTATGAGTCTGAGTTTGAGACAGCATCCACCTACAAAAAAATCCTCCAGAGACGTGTTCTGGGACAAGACAAACAGGTGCATAGAGGCTGTTTATGTCACAGCGTCCACAAGCTATTGTTTTTACTGTGGAAAATGCATCATTTCATACTCAGCATGGTTGATTCCAGCATTTGATAATTAATACACTGCAGAAACCAAAAAAGAGTTATTGTAATTCTCTGTACATTTCAGATTCCAGCCCACCAGGACCCTTTCCTGCGGAGCATGGCTCACTGGGTCCTGGAGGACTACAGCAGAGCCTTGGACACTCTACTTGAGCAGCCTGCTAATAGCAACAGTTCGGGATCCTCTGAGAGCAAATGTGATTCTGGTAGGTCTGCAGTGCTTTTTTTTTTTAATTTACCTCAATGCAAAGGTGAAACAAAAATAGTACAGTTTGGTACTGTGTACCACCGAAATGATTATTTTTACACTTAATTGATGACACTATTTAATGATTTCAGTACAAGCTAGATTTATTTAGCCAGAAACTATGTAAAATTGAGTCAGTTTGACTTCCTAGTGATATATTCTGCACTCTTTTAAGCTTTAAAAATATCTCAATACCCTGTTCACTTTATGGACATCGCAGGCCTGTCGAATACAGCATTGCAAGTAAAAACGGGGGTGGACTATAAGTGCTGCAGACTGTAATATGACACTGAGGTCAAATCCTCTGCTTTTACAAAATGTCTCAGCTTTGCAACTATTTTTGGTCTTTTAAGTATGTGAAATAGCACAAGTAATTGCACCCTACAGGGCACAGAAGACCACTTAATTGAAGAAAATATACAAGGCTTGCCTTAAGAATAGATGAAGTACTGAACTTAATATGAACCTTGTTTTCACTCAAGAGCCAAACCAGACCCAGATCATCCCATGTCTTTCATAAATGATTTTCTCGAAGCACTTCTAATATGCTTACAGAGAGAAAAAAAACACAGACCTATAGAAAGGTGAAAATATTTCTTCTCCTTTATGGATATTGTGCTGTCCTGGCTGGGTTTCAGTATGAGGTGTTTCGGTTTGACATTTTTCATACCTGGATAAAAAAGAGTGAACTTAAAGTCACAAAATTACCTTTTTGTCCATTTGGTCACTTTTCAAACTCCCACTCGCCTCCTCTACTCGCCTTTTAAGTGATCACAGAATGCAGTTTGGCTGTGTATCAGTGCTCACATACTGTAGCTCTATGCCTCAGAGGTTTGCAAAGAGGTTCAACAAAGATTCAGTCTGTCCAGCTGTGCATTTCTGTGTCTGATCTGCGCACGGTGGTCAAAGCACTAAAAGTGGCTGGTTTTTGCCAAAGGTAATTTCCATTTCTGTCTCTTTTTATCTATGACAGGTTCCTCTTCTGTGTCTCCTTGTAACCCTGAGGTTTTCAACTTTTACACCTACCTCCGTACCCACCCACTCCTCCTTCGTCGCCATTTCGGCTCTTCAGACAAGGCTAAAGTTGGCCTGACCGCTGAGGGTCGCAGGGCTGATTCCGTTAGCCTGGAGGAGAGAAGACTGTTTTTCACAGCTGCATATGCACACCTACACGCTGGCTGCCCCATGCTTGCACTTGAAGTCCTCTCCAAGATGCCCAAAGTCCACAAGCATTCCAAACTCCTGAACCAGGAGGATACAGGCATCACTGGTGAACTCAGTGTTGGGAGTAAGAATGGACAAGCATCAGACCCAGATTGGGCTCAGCCGGCTCTGAATGGCTACGAGTCAGATGGGAACAGCTTATCCAACAGTAAGTCAGATTCTGTGTTAAGTTTTGACTGGAGCCAGCCGTCAGTGACACTTCCAGATGAGCCCCTGGAGCTGAAGTGGGACAGTGACAAAGACGATGAAGAAGATTATGAGGATGAAGAAGAAACTAAGAATGGTAAGAGCGGTAGAACTGCAGACAGCAGCAGTGTGTTCCAGGACACGCAGGATGCCATGTCGCCGCTAATGGAGACGGTGACGGGAGAGGACAGTGAAGACGGCAATGACTTCATAGCGCCTTCTGATGACATCTTGGCAGCCCAGCTGAAGTTTACCGCCTGCTTGAAGATTCTGACCAATGAGCTGCGGACGCTGTCGACAGGGTATGAGCTCGATGGGGGGAAGCTACGTTACCAGCTCTACCAGTGGTTAGAAAGAGAGGTAATGACACACTCAAAAGTCAAACCCATAATAGTTTTTTAGTTTTAATATTGTTATATTATCCATCTGTGTGGTGAAGCATTATTCTGGCTGCACCCTTAGGTTCACTCAATAAAACTTTTATGACTTGCATAATTCCCACACATCTCTCCTGTCTTCATGTTCACTGTTTAAAGATTTTATCTCTGTGTGTCAGTGCATATAAACCTCATAATGGAAATAACCCCAGTGGTTTTCTCTTATGAAGCTGTTTGCCTTCTCCTGTGAAAACAGTTTGACATTTTGGTGAAATGTTTTGCTTCCACTCCCACGCATGAATGATAAATTCCTTCTTGATAAATTGATTTTAAGATGAAATTCTGTTTTCCCCAGGTGGTGGCTCTCCAGCGTTGCTGCAGTTACAAGCCCTGCCTGCCAGAGCTGTCTGTCCAGGGTGATGCCCCTGTTTCTGGGTTGGTGGAGGAGGAACAGGTAGTTATATTTAGCTGGTTGATCCTAAGTTTGTCGAATGTTCATGAGGAAAAATCGATGCAACACTTGCTGTAATAAGAAATTAACAGCACAGTGTGTCATGACATAGTTTGAAAAAATTGTGTTCTATCGGAGAGTAGTCAAACCAGTCTTCCTTGGATCTCTGATGGTCAGGGGGGTTTTTTTGTTGTTGTTTGGGTACAAAAACCCTTCTAACATGCTGCTATAAAATTTTCTCTATTCTCCAGTATTGTTTCAGTTTCAGCAGCAAACTTGATTATACATACCTACCCTTGCACAATACATATAATGTGTATTCAGAAAATAAAATAACATTTCAACGACCCACTAGTTTATTGCTTTTAGCATTCCAATGTGGGGCTTTTATTTGATCACTAGCCAGCTGAATAAAATTGACATATTTGCAGGGATGTTGATTGATTTGTCCATAAAATAATAAAGGAAAGATGTTTTTTTCAGCCTGGAAGCCCTCGTGGTGACAGCCAGAGGAGCAGGAGACACTGGCTGCAGAGTAACCAGCCCTTATTGAGGATGTTTCTGAGCTACTGCAGCTTGCATGGCTCCCACGGTGGAGGACTGGCTTCTGTACGCATGGAGCTCATATTGTTGCTTCAAGAATCTCACCAGGTAATTAAGACATGCACACCAAAGGCCACTGATAAATAAGAGCATGACAGTTTTTTGGTGGCAGCCAAGTTAGTCCGGTTCTATAACTGTTTCCACTGAAGAACTATACTGCCTATTTAGGTTTCTGGTGGTGGTGATCAAACAGTTTGTCAGATAATCATTTAGTAATTAACTGACAAAAAAAAAAATATTGGAGATTAGTAGGATGACTTACTAGTGCTGCAGTATTTTGGTGATTGTTTACTAATCTATTTATCATTAGGAATAAAAAAAAAAAAAAAAAGACAAAGATTTGTTAATTACAGTTTCACAAATGCTTTGTTTGACTATTTCCTTTTCCCACTTCAGAGGCTCTGGATATAGCCGACAACACAATTAATTAATTATATATATCTATATATACACATATATACACAGACAGATTAAATTATGAGATTATTTGATTGATTATTACAATTAAACAAAAACACAATGATCAAATAAACCACAGACACAAATAAGAGGATATAAGTAAATTAATAACAGCATAAGTGATCACATATTCCGTTTGAAGGGAAGGATGATGAGCAGATGAGGGGCCAAGTACGAATGAAAGACGAACATGAAGCCATCTGAAAGCTTGTCTTATTGCAACCAGATTCCCAAGACACACACGCACACACTCTCGATTGTGCATTGGCGATTGCCTGCACACCTCCAACAATGGGTTGACAGGTTGTGCTGAATCTCCAAGCCTCCTGAGGGAGGCCCTGCCTTAGGCTGACTATTAGAAGGTTGAGATAAACAATTCAATGAGCTGGCATGGGAACAACACACTTGAATGATAGCACAGTTGATGGGCACTGGGAGTGTTTCTTCTCTTTTACTTTGATTTTGGAATAAAGGCAGTTTCTGTTGTCCCAACTCTGGTCCCATGGTTGTCAAATTTCTCCATTGTTGTCGAGGAAATTTTTGTGATTTCTCCTTAGTCTTGACTTCAGTCAGTGTGTGGAGCTTCTGTTGAGGAACTCAGTGACAACTGAATGTGATCCATCAAGCACAATGAACAAAAGTCATGATCAGGAATCTAGTAAACACGCACAAATCCTGACTCCTCCATTGGTAGTGTTTTCTTTCTTGCTCTTTAAATGTCATTCAGACATACACTGTAAAACACATCCTGCTCTTAAGTACCGGATCATGTATGACACTCCAGCAGTTGACTCGTCCTGTCTTTATTACGACTCAGGAAAATATTGTTTCACAGTTCAAAGCAACAACGCTCAGTTCCTAGTTCTCTTTGTTAGCTGTCTCTTATACCCTCTAAAAAAAGATATGAGAAAGTTGAATGTTTACTGTGGTGTGACGGTAGGTTATGTACATGTTATGTCCCAGTTTATAGGTGTGATGTCTGATGAAGAGTATTTTTTGTGAACATTAAACACTTGAATGTTTTTATTATGCCTCCACATCAGCGACAGCCAGGGCTGGAGGCATTATGTTTTCTGGTTGTCCATCTGTCCATCCATCTGTCCCATTCTCATGAGTGCAATATCTCAGTAACGCCTTGAGGGAATTTCTTCAAATTAAGCACAAAGTCCACTTGGACTTAAGGATGAACTGATGAGATTTTGGTGTTCAAAGGTCAAGGTCACTGTGACCTCACAAAACACTTTCTTGGCCACAGCTCACACATTCATACACTAATTCTGACACAATTTAACATAAATATATAATAGTATATGAAGAAGTGGTGACATTTTAAATCCAAATTGTTAAAGGTCAACTTCACTGTGACATCAAAATGTTCTGCAAAAACTCTTCTGGCCATTATTCAATGCTGTAACTCAGGTAAGAGAGATGATGACCGTATTTCCTGCAGCTTGGCTGGTTAGCAGACGGATACAACTGCAAGGCAGTAATTCTAGTTTACTGTGATCAACAATATCAGTTCATTGGGCCATCTGTTTAGTGTGCCTGCAGGCATAGTCTAATGATTTGACATGTTCCTCTCTGACCTCTGCCCACAGGACGACTCTATCCAATCAGTGGTGACGTCAAGTTCCCAACCCACCTCTATCCCTCTTCTGATGGCTTGCACAGCCAACGTAAAGACAGTGGTGGCCAATCCCATCGTGTACCTGACCAACCTGACTCATGACATCTTGCAGACCATCAATGCACTCGACTCTCCTCCACATCCTGATGTTGTTAACAATGAGGTGAGACAGCCTCTGGTCGCATTAATCTATTCTTTGGATCCAAATGGCTAAGAGTGGGCTTCAATGTTTTCTTTATTGAAAGCAAGCAGTAATACCAGGAGGTGTGTTCAATGAGATAGGATATGTTTGTTTCTGAACAATTAAAGGAAATAATTAATATAGATATAAACATTATTGTTTTTTAAGTTTTTATTATGTATGAGTGTTAAAGAAGGATGTGGACATAAAGATTTAATTTTGTTCATATGTGTTAACACTCGTTTTTGGCCAAATGTGGGCAATGGAATAAAGTAGTAAATACAAAACTGATATATTATCACGTTTTGAGTTGATATACAGCTAACTTGTTAGCAGACAGTTGCATTTTTAGACATCCAGCAGATGCATTAGCAGTCATTAGAAGGCGCTTTTGTATCATCTTGATGAATGTAAGTCCAATATTCACTCTCCTGTAAGCTTTTGTTTTGATCTCCCATCAACTCCTGGCTCTTGAGAGCAGTGAGAGTGAACGAAAACAGTGAGGTTGTGAATCGTGAAACAAAGAGCTGAAAGATGCTATGAAGCTCCGCTGAGCTGAAGAGAACTGCAGAGTGTCAAAGTTTGTCAAATCAAACCACCCTTTTCACATAGATGTAGAAGAAAAAAGTGCACTTCAATTGAACACTCATCTCATGTTTTTTTTTTTCTCTGATCACGGCTCTTATTTCAGATCTATGTGATGCACACCTTAGCTGCTTCCTTGTCTGCCTGTATATATCAGTGTCTGTGTGATGGACACACCTACAGGTAAGTGTCTCAGTACTCTCACTTATTACCATTCTTTTAGGGCAGTTAACCCTCTAGTCTTTCATGTTACATGGACTGTTTCACAAAGCACTGTAATTCGCAGTTTCATACTGATCCCATGCCTCGCATCACTTACACTTCATAAACCATGAGCTATTTTCAAGCCATCCATTTCTTAACAATGATTCGGGGATGTAGGGAAATAAATCTTTGCACGTCTCAGCCGAGTCTCTGCAAAAGCTCTTTATGCAACCTGACTCAAAAAGGTTTGAGTTCATAGTGGGTATCTACAGGGCAGCATCTCTCCAAGCAAGATTCTTGAATTCTTAATATGTCTTCAAGCGATGCTTGACTTTGATACAACTTTTTCATTTTCCACCACATTCACCCTGACACGACTCCATTAACAGCACTAGCCGCCACTGGATTATTTATCTGTCATGAATGATCTGATTTTTAGCATTAGCATTTAAAAGACAAAATGCTGACAAAAATAATGTTGATTTGTGTCCTCTGATTACAATTGTTTGTGTGTTAGAGGGTTTTTAGGCTTATTGGAGCAGAATAATAAGAAATAAGGGGGAAGGGACATGACTGCTGGTAACCAAGCATACTTTATAATGAGAGGGTAATGCACACATACAGTTCAAGTCAAACATTACAAATGTAATACCAAAATGGAATATGCTTTTCAGGATGTCTTAGGTTTTGTTCATGAAAAATCATCTTAGCAATTGCTTTATGCTTTATGCTTTAGGCTTTTGGCTTAGGCGGGTTTTATAAAGCTCTATTGTGATGTGATTTAATGCATTGAAAAAGAAAATCATGTTGGAAGTTTGCTAACCAAAAATATGACAGTCACTTGTCTGTTTTCATCATCATGTTGAGAATAATTTATGGGAGCTGCATGGCTGCTGTTTATCATTCTCATTGTAAATACTTAATTTGATCTTTGGGTTTGACAGACGGAAGGAACATTGTTTATTTAAGAGGCGTAGGTACCATAACTCCAAATCACTTTATCAACAACCCAGTAGGATTTAAACCTTGGATGGGTGAATGACTGTGTGTGGGATTCTTTTATTCTTTTTTTAAATAACCCATTTGGCATACAGCTGTGCTGCTGTGTGAGTTTCTGTCACCATTCTGTCAAATTGTTTGATGTTGTATGGAGTTATTTAAACTTGTGCTTGAAAAGATGTGGACCTTTAAAGCCACAATGCTGTGACACCACATATAGAATCGCAAGTATCAATGAAATTTTGTGTCTAAAAGGGGGAATTTTGTAAGCTAAGAAAGAAAACATTTATTAGTCTTTCAGAGTAAGCTCTCTGAACTTAGTGTTTCAAACTTCACACAACTCTTACCAATTTGATTAAATAAGCACTTGGTTTTGTAACTTCCTCATCCGCTACTTAGCACATGCACACATGCAGCCATCTATCACATACTGCTGGGAGTTGAACGGCCTAACTAAATTTGCAAGGCTATTTCTAATTTAACACTGTCTTTGTTATGGTAACTATGATATAAACTCTCCTAGGGCGTGTCGCTGCTTTGGTTTGATGAATTTGTGCTTCTATTTCTTCCTCTCGAGTGTGTGAGCAAGAGAGCGAGTGAACGAGGGTGTGAATTTTTTAAAACGTATTTCAGGATGTAGGTTGCGGAGGTTGAGTGTTCTTCCAATACATGTTCTGCTATTTTCTGTCTCTGTTATCACATTAACTTCAGTTTGGTTTAGTTACTACTAGTAAACAACTAACAGGTATTTCCATATGAAGCCTAAAAGCTTTAAAGTTCACTGGACCTGCTTTCTTCATCATGAAGCGTTTCTTCTCATGATGCCTCTTTCTTAGAAACTGTTGTTTCCCAGACTTCATAACAAAGTCAAAACAGTTAAAATAAAACATGTGGACATTATAAATTTATACCACCAAACCCATTTTTTAAAATTTCTCTTTTCAGTGCAGTATTTCATGTTTAATATAAATGTTTTTCTTTGCGCCCTCATACTGACTCAATGGGGTCCATTTCTTTTGTCTGTTTCATCTCCCACAGCCATGTGAACCATTTCACAGGGATTGTGTATCAGAGTGTATTGTTGTCTCAGAAGCATCCAGTCAGAACTGTCAGCATGGATGAGTCTGTGCAGCCCAACACTTCTCCTGCACAGTGGCCAGGTAAATCAACCAAAACATATACGTTTTTGGCTTGAATTAAAAGAAACAAACTTTTCTCTTTGTCAACAAATAAAAAACCAAAAGAAACAACAACTTAGTACAACTTCCCTTTCCTGTCTGTAGCATTAAGCTCCAAGCTGATTCATTCCTACAGAAGATTTGAATAGTTAAAAACAGGTCAGGTATATATAGTCATTTTTAATAAAGGCTCAGTAATTTCCTTAAAGAGCTTGATATTTTTTTTAGTTTCTAGCAAACAGGACTCAAACATGAGTAAATATTGTGTTTGCTGGGGACTATTTTCCAGTGCTCTTGTAAGTATTTACGGCAGCAGGATGGTAAATGTTGGATGTGGGAAATAAAATACAGTGCCCTTATTCATCATAATAAAGAAGCATGACACCTAGCACAATGCTGTGGCTCACTGATGTGTTTTTAATAGTTTTTAGAAGGAAATGGCACCAAGGAATGCTCTTTATGAGGGTCTGGCTACACAGGGAAATTGTTTGTTAGTAGGATGAGTTCATTGTTCGATTAGGTCTTCTCATGGAATGTGTTGCTAAGAAAAGAAATATAGAATATTGTCATTATCTTAAATCAAATATTTGAATGTATTCCACAAAAAGGTGACTTTCAGTAGACTAGTATCCTGCTTTTTTGTTTCACAAATGCCAAAAGATTTGATGTCTAAAAAAATACAGTTCTTGTAGTTTACACACTTGAAGTTCTTCTACAGTCTTTATCTCTTCTTTTTCGTTCTGCGCTCCTTTATTCTCCCCAGGCATCGCCTCCCTGATTCGGCTGTTGAGCTCAGCAGGTGAGGAGAGCCAGCCAGGCTTGGCTGTGCTGCTCTGTGAGATCCTGACTGCTGTCTTCCTCAGTCTGTTTGTTCACGGCATGGCCACACACTCCAGCAACGAGCTTTTTCGCATCGTGGCCCACCCTCTCAACAGCAAGCTTTGGGTGACGGTGTTTGGAGGAGGTGCCCGGATCCCCGTCATAGAGAAACCTAACAGCCCCATGAGAACACCTCCACCAGGTGGGTGACTGTGTGGTTTTCTTTTTGACGGTCTGTCTGTGTGGGGTTTTTTTCTTTGGGTGTTGACCCAGTAGCTAAATCAAGTCCGTCCTTTCTAAATTAATTGAGTTCCCGTCTGTAGGTCATAGAGAAATCCATCAACCTATTAGTGTGGAAGCTGTTTCCTTCACTCTCTTGTGCTACTCCTTAATGGTTGGCAGGAATGCAACTCCTGTTTATATGACAAAATCTAGACAATTTGAACTACTTTTGTTTGTTTGATTTGTTCTTGTTGTGTTTTGTTTTTTAGGAAAATGATTCAATGTTTAAAGGTGACATAATTGTCATTAGCAAAAAAGAAAAAACATGTCAAGCTTGAATGCACAAGTGCACAAGTGTGTGTGGTTGTGATGGCATCTGAAATCATTGTATTTTAACAAACACTTTCTCTTGACACCCCAGCATCCCCGAGTGGCTCAGACAGGAAGTCCAGGCGATTCAGGCTTCTGTCATCACGCAGTGGATCCAAAGAGGAGTCTGGGATAGAGCGGGAGGGGCCATCCAGTCCCAAGCATGTCCCTGTAGTGGAGCAAGAAGCTGCGTCCATCTTTAAAGAACGATTTGTCCCGCCAGAGCTCAGCATTTGGGATTACTTTATTGCCAAGGTAAAAAAAAAAAGACAGGACCCTTTTTATATCGACTCCTTTCCTTTACATTCTGTGTAACTTGGCTTATATTTGTTTTTTTTTATTCAGGGTTCATCAGGTGTATAGTTAATGTTATATAAATACACTGGTAATTTGTAATGATTTAGATGCATTAATCCGCCATAATACTCAACACACACTAAAGCTGACTAGCAGCAAATGAAAGAAAAAGAAAGTGTTTTTCTGTTGTTTCAAACTAAAACAGTATGTGTGTCTGTCCTCTTCACTGCTGTTATTGTGTTCTTGTGTCTCTTAGCCTCTGCTGCCACCATCAGAAAACAGAATTGTGTATGACTCAGAAGAGAGCCAGGGTAGTCAAGATGAAGACGAAGATGGCGATGAATATGAAGATGTGTTTGACCCCAACTCTCCACAACGAGAGCATTCGAACCACAATTCATACAGGTAATGACGGCACGGATTGGATATTACAGAAAACCGTGTCTCATCTTCGCCTCATTTCAAGCTGCTTAAAGTAAACCTGCGTATCTTCACAGCTGTTTGTGACTGGCCAAAGACTTTGTATTCAGTTGCACTGCCTTTTTTGAATTTTGCTCCACATTCAGTCTGAACACATCTTTATTGTTTGAGATTTTTTGAAGGCAGCATTAAACCCATCTAGAGTGTTCATGTTCAAAACTGTAATGGTCTCGTTTGTAATGGATTCTTTTCCTCTCAGTTGGTGTTTAATGCGTCTGGCAATGGTTCAGCTGGTGTTGGTCAACCTCAAGTCCTTCTACCCAATGGCAGGATATGATCTATTAGGTAAACACTTAAATACAGCACATACGCCTGATGTACTAACATCCAGGATGTAGATAAGAGCCTCCTTATCTCTCACTGCCTGTCTAAACTAATCTTATTGCCTCCTTGTTCGTGTGTGCCTGCCTCTGTTTAATGTAGATCTGCCTGTGGGCTCTCCTCTGTGTCACGCTGTGCTGAAGACGCTGCAGCGCTGGGAGCAGTTGCTGCAGAAAAGACTGGAGATCTTTGGGGGCCCCCCTTCTAAATACATCTCCACACACCTTCAGGACGAAACAGCCACACCTGGCCCCGCCCTGCTCAGACACAAGGTTCTGTTTGAACCATCCAACACCCCGTTCAGGTACTACCATGAGCTGGAGATCAGTAACAAGTTTGAATATGATGTTTGCAGTTGACTTATCCTTTATAACATCGCTTCAAGCCCTCAGATGATCAGTTTTTACACTTTGTGAATTAATGTTAACATGATGACTACAGTTGCCTTCAGTACCAGATGTATCTGTACAACACATCCGTGAAATCCAAGCGGTTTTATTCCTGCGCAGATTGACCCCTGTAGATTTCCACACGGCCTGTATAGTATGTACTGTAGGGAATTACAGCTCTTGGAGGAACAACATTGTGCATGTGCATTTGATGTGTCTTGCCTTAAGCACCAGATATGTAAAGTTTTCACATCAGCGCCGAATCAGAAATAATATTTTTTTAACACGTGTGCCTCAGTGAACCGATACAACTGATTCAATGAGCATTATTATTAATATGCTGGAGATGTTCTATTCTTTTCAGGACTAACCACCATTCGGCGCTGCCAGTGAAACGATTGTGGCAGTTTCTGGTCAAGCAGGAAGAAGTACAAGAAACTTTCATTAGAAACATCTTCACCAAGAAACGGGACCCGAATGAGGTACACCATGTTTACACATGCCAACCCATTGCATGAACTGCCTTCATGTTGCACAACTTGCACACCGTATTAATTGTCACTGAATAACACATTAACTAGTTTGTTAAAATCCACAACACATGTCTGTATTTACCCCCCACCCCCAGACAAACTGCATCATTATAGCTTTTACATCTCTGTTGGCACCTTTTTTTTTTTTTTGTTCCGCATGCCAGTTGTTATTACTGCCTCCAGTTGCATGATGCTTTTGATTTTATTCAATTAATTACACCCTGTTTGATTAACATCTCAGTAATTCAGTTTCTGTGTGTGTTTGCATGGTTCATCACTGGTTGTTGTTGTATGTTGTGTGTGTTTTGTGTGTGTGGGTGTGTCTGCCCCGTGCTGCTTCCCCCAATCATTAAAGTCGGTTGAGGACCAGACTGACAATATGAAATGTTCAGGGATGGACGAGACAGGAAACCATCAGGTACTGCTGCTTTAGATAAATTATTGCTTATGGTATTGGAGTTGGAGTTGGGTGGGGTGGGTGTCAAACCTCAGTACCTTTTGCAATATCTTCTGCCCAAAACTTTGATAGATTTGATCTTTTTATCTTGTTGATTTATTGTATGATCAGATATTGCCTAATTTTAATATAAAGTTTATGGTAATTTTAAGCCGTATTCTAATCAGGTAAAGTGCTTGTGTGGCTGTTTGTATTAAGACCACATTAAACATTTTATTTATTTTAGAAATACACATTTATATTATGCAAAATAAGGTATTGCACTGGCACTGATATTGAAAAATTTCAAAAACTACTCAGCTGTAAGGATGGGACAAATATTGCCGTAATAGATGATGGAAAATAATAACAAGTAAGACCATGCCATTTGCATTTTTTCACAGCATTTAAAATATTTAGATGACTTTGACAAAAGGAAAATCACTGGCTTCATACTGTGTGGTTGGCATCGCAGTTTACCAGCACATTTTACACTTAACAGTCTTAACAGACCATAACATCACTCTAAAGGTGGTGTCCATATCAGACCATATAAGTCTAAATCATTAGTTATCAGTTAGTTATTTGTATAATAAAATATGTTTCCAAGAACCAGCTGGCACTATAAAATGGCATCGTTTTATCAGTTTTTGTAGCACGTTTATAAAAATGGGACGTTTTCATCATATTAACACCAGTACTTCTGATTTGACAAGACCAATGAGTGAATAATTTACTCTGCACAGATGTTGTGAAACTATATGAAACTTCTCATCACCACACTGTAGCGTGGGTGGTACAAACTACCATTGATTAGATATGGGAACATGCACATCATGTGACTGTATTTGCCTCTACGGTAGAGTAGTAAATGGGACCTGTCACATATAATCGAAGAAACATTAAAATTGTCATCTTGACAGAATTACTGTACACGTATTTCCAAGGCCATGAACTCCCTCCCTCCTCAGTGTTTGATATTAATCTTACATTTAGCAGTCTAAATATTCATGTGAATGTGAACCATAAATCTTAAATTATACTGTACACTGATGCTTCATAGAGGCTTTCTAATCTTCTGTCTCTCACTGTGCAAGCTGCCATGTTATAGCTACTCCATTTGGCTCAGTGTTAATTAGCCCAGTCTCTCAGAGGACGAGCTATGAAGCTGAATAGCTTCTGATTAATGGGCCCAACACTGTCGCAGTGAATCTGCATCCCACAGGGATTATGTGCACTGTGAAAATGGCAAACCACCATATTTAGATTTCTGCAAGTGAAGTTTTCATTTATTCCCTCTGACAGAAACAGACATGGTCTTTTCCTCTTGAATAAATACAGTAGACTTTAATTCAATCTCATGTTAAAAGGATGCCTGTCTCGTGTTGAGTAACTTTGGCATTAAATGTAGATAACTTTGGCATTAAATGTAACATACAATATGCAGAGCTACAGTATAGCATTCTCTGCTACTGCAAACATCCCGTAGGACCTATAGTACAGTGTGTTCTTGTGCCCGTCGCTCAAGGGATGTTGCGCTCATGCTGTCTGATGGCACTACACCAGTTAAGCTGGATACCGCGGTTAACAGCGTGGCGTGATGCACCGCACATGTCCTCTCCTAACTAAAAGCAAGACAAACAAACACATAAACATAGAGTGCACATATTACAGTGTAGAAAACAAAGAGTAAGCCCAGACCGAGTCTTTCTTTTTTCTTTTTCTTTTTTATAGCTGTCATCTTCTACAGCAAATAATTTGACATTTTATTTATCAACTCCTCTCATGGATCTTGTCAGGTCATTGGTTCTGTAGCATGAAGGGAAACATATCCGAAGTCATGGCTGTTATTTGACTGCAGGAAATGTTTACCAATGTTTCAGCTGTAATTATTGAATCTCCATGGTGGTGATTTATTTGTGTATGTGTGTGTGTGGGTGTGTGTTTCTCTGTGCAGACTGAGTCAGATCAGGGCTCCCCCGGAGGAAAGGCACGCATCATCCACAAGGAATCTGACATCATCACAGCCTTTGCCATCAACAAGGTACAACTCTTTTACATAGATGTCACTGAACAACACAATATACCACAATATACCACTGTTTTCAGAAAAAGCTCTGTTAACACCACTGTACACTATCTACCCAGCAGGTAATTAACCACTAGCTTTTGAACGCAGTAGAGCATTTAGCAGCTAAAGAGACAGATATTCCCCACAGGAGCTGGTGGAGACCAAAAACAGAGCAAAAAGGAGGAGGAATGTTGGACTTACCAGAAATGGCCAGAAATACAAAATAATGTTAATGTTGCTTCATGCCTTCATAACTTTATAAAATGATAATATGTTGGTGTAATGTGTCCCCAAGTGGCAAAAAAAATCAATCAATACAGCAATAATTAGTTTTAGCCCAGCTGTGCATAGTAACAGCAATTTCAAGTATTGTAAAACTGATGTGCCACTAACCAAGTAATTAAAATTTGTATTCTGAATTTGAAGTTTTAAACTTTGGTGGATTCAAACTAAATTAAAAAAAATTTAAAAAAAAAACATGAATTTTAAGTCATAGCTTCACTTTGGCAAATACAACCTCAAATTTAGAGCACACAATTCAAATTCAGTGCAAAGATCAGTTGCTTCTGACCAATGGCACAACTCTTAAACCATTTTATAGCCCCTTTGATGTTGTCAAGCCTGTGTTTTTCTGTTTGATATATAAAGAGGTATGATACTCTGGCTTGAATGCAGCTATTTATTTAAAGGGAAGCAGTGGTACTGGCCTCTTCTCAACAGTGATCAAAGAAGGGTCAGTTCACTTCAGGTCATCATTAAAAGCAAAAACTTGGATAGTTTTGTGACCTTAGGCAAAATAGAGTTCGAAAAATTCTTTCTCTCGCTCTTGTGGATCTTCTGACGTTTCAAATTTTGCACATAGATTAAATCACCCAATTTTCCCTACCCCTATCGTCTTTGGCACTCACCTCTCCCTTTTTTCCTGTCTCTGTCTGTCTCCCAGGCAAATCGTAATTGTTTAGTCATGGCCTCCACCCATGACATTCAAGAGTTGGATGTGTCATCCATCTTGGCCACACAGATCTTGACATGGATCGATGATGATGAGGCCGAAGCCAAAGGGTAAGAGAACTATCTGTGTGCGTGTGTGTGTGTGTGTGTGTGTGTGTGTGTTGTGTTTTTGCGTGTGCATACTGTATTTGATGAGGCAAACGGCTGTGAGAGTTCATCCAGAGTAACATCATCTTACCTTTTCACCCTCATAACGATAGAGCTAAATAGAGTGTGGGCACGGGACAGTGTGATTGGTTCAGTTATGGTTGTGTAGGTGGTGTACATGCATCTGTATCTTTGGTGTATATGTATGGCCATGCAGCATAATCTGTATGTAATTGTGTGTGACTGCTTCTTTATGAGATATTGTTATAGATTATTAGATATAGGCACTTTCTGTCATTATTTGTTCTTTTTCTTTTCTGAATAACTTACTAAATGTACACAGTGTTAACAAGAAAGCTGTTGTCTTTCAAACAAGGCAATGCTGGCTGAATTACTGTATTTTTTCCTGCTAAGGATGATTAGTCCTACCTTGCTTTTTTCATTAAGTGCATCCTGCAAATTTTCTAAACTAATCAGCTCTGGATCTGTCTCTGAAATAAACCTGATTTGCATTGCCGTGAAATTATATGTCCAGTTATTATTATCTATCCTAGTGTTGGAGGCGATGATTTCCTGGTGGTCCATACACGAGATGACTTTGCCGCCCTCCATGGCACCACACCATACACCCACAGTAGCCCTGGCACACCCATCAACATGCCATGGCTGGGAGGCGTGCAGACTGGCAGGGGTGCAGCTGTGGTGAGTTCTAAACATTTATGCAGTATATAAATGATATGGTAAATGCTCCCCAAAGACTAGGTGCTGGTTATGTCACTGTATATTGGAGAGAAGATGACGATGTTTTGACTGCACTTGGTGCTTAATGTGCGGTTATCTTGTCTTCAGTGATAATATCTGAACCGTTCATTTGTTTTTTTGATTTTTGGTGGTCAAAGGTCAAAGGTCAAGGTGACCTCACAAAACAAGGTTATGGCCTTGTGAATGGAATATCTTGGGAACTCCTCAAGGGAATCACCTCAAATTTGGCACAAATGTCCATTTGGATGAAATGATTAGAATTTGGTCAAAGGTCACAGTGGCCTCTTGAATCTGATATCTCCAAACTGCCTTGAGGGAATTTCTTCAGATTTGGCACAAACATTCACTTGGGCTCTAGATCTGCTCACATTTTTACTCAAAGTAGTTAAAATGATTTAAATTGATTATTCATCTTTGTCCAGACTCCAGTGTGCCAAAAGCAGCATGGTTGTTAGCATTAGCTTCTCTTATTGACTTACAAAGGAACTAAGATATTGTTGACTGCTACAGCTTGTGAGCCCAACTCTGTGTCATTTTATGCAGTTTTTATAAAAAAGTCTGTAAAAGCTGTTTTTCTAAATCAGAGGAACTTGGCGTCAGCAGTGGGGAGGGTGATTGATTTTGTTCTGGTGATAGCAGTGTCTTTGAATGGAGAAATAGTGAGTCATGTTTGTTGATATTAACCAGTTTGCTTATTGCTCTTGATATGCAGATTGGACAGTGAAATCCACTAACCGTCATAATTATTTTACCAACCAGTTCTTCAGTTTGCCAGTCTGACATTTTTGGTGCACAACACACTCCTCGTCTGACTCTTGTCTTGTCCTGTCTTCAGACCCAGTGACAGTTGTGACTCTAACCGGAGTTGACGGCAGTCACATTAATGTGGAGGCTACAACAGGACACAGTTAAAATGGCTCAGAGAGCAATAAAACACATCTTGTTTGCCTAAAGAACAAGATAATAAATATATCACGTAATTATTATCTCTTGTTAACAAAGGCAGTAAATTCGGTTAAATAAACTATGAAACACAGTGAATGAACCAAGGGCTGCTTACACTTAAAATGTTTGTATAGCTTTCGACAACATTCAATGGCCTTCCTCAGCTGATTGATTTGCTCAGTTGTCACAGAGATGGTTACGTTGTTATCACATTAAGCAAGTGGAATTATGGTCATGTGATAACTGGTGATCACATACTGGCAGGATATCCTACCCCCAGCCCCTGTTCAAGAATGGTCCGGCAAAGGATGTCAGTGGTGTCCTTGATCCTTATCGGCCGTCTGTTGATTCCTGCTTGATAATTTTGTTCAATGCTATAACCAGTTTTGGTCTGGTGTTCACAGACTGCTGACTTCTCCGGTTTATGGGGTTCATTCAGTCTCTTGTCCACGGTCACCTGGGATGTCATACACCACTCCAGTTTTCCTCTCAGTTCAAGAATGAACTTTAAAGCTCACTCTGAAGTTTTTAATGAGATTCTCCCTCTTCTGAAATGAGCCTAAAATGTTTTATTCCCTCTCATGATGCATGGCAAAACACATTTAAAAATAAAAACCTTGTAGCCACAATCACAAAAATAATCATAAATCTGAGCCAGAGCCTTACTGTCACCCAACTAGTCATCTCCACAATGCCTAACCATAACCTACGCCCTTACCTCAACCATGGAGGGCAACAGTACGGAAAACAGTCATATTATAAGCATGTGAGAAAATAGGAATTGGAGTCTTGTCATTCTATGCTTGGACACAGTCGGCAGCAAAATTCTAATTTAATAAATTATTTAATTGATGGGAAAATGAATTTGACGATCTGTAATCAAGGCTTAAGCAGATCACTGATAGAGCCTGCACGCCACAGCTGCCGTTCACGTACTACAGGTAGGTGCCAAATGTTGTACGAGCATTGTCAGAGCGTGAGTTTAACAGATGGATAAAGCCAGCATAATTGGCTGTTCCATCTCTGTTTATGGCCTTTAGAACTATGCAGTATTGTGTAACTTTACTATTATATAGCAGTGTTCTTATCCCTGTTGTAAAAGATCACTGTTTACCATAATGAAACACTGCCTTGTCTGTTAACATTGGCTGAGAATCTTCCTTTCCTCCTCTTCACTTTGCTTCTCCCAGATGATCAAGAGAAACATCAATAATGTGAGAAGAATGACCTCGCATCCCACACTGCCTTACTGTAAGTATGACTCTAATGTCTGTCAGTGGATTAGAAGAGTATTCGCTATCATCATATTCCTCGTGTTAGAAAGAGCCTTCAGGGAATGATTACATCACCCAAAAAGGTACTCTCATTCTTCTCTTATGCAGATTTTTAGCAAGTGGCAGAGTTTATTTCCTCTGGTCCCAGTGCTGCTATTGATTTAGAAAAGGCTGCATGAATACAACATTGTAGTTTCCAGTCAAATTGCAGTGTAGGGATTAACTTGTGAGGTGTTCGGGTGGAATAATTCCCAGCAGGTCGTAAGACTCAGGAAGTAACAGTTGTTGAAGTGTTTGTGAAATAAACTGTTTTCTTTATCAATTATAAAACGGATGATTTCGGGAACAAAGAAAAGCCAAAACCTCATGTCGGGACCTGAACGTTCATCAAGATGCACTGGAAAATGAGCTGAACTGATGTCACCTTTGCTGATTTCTGTTTTACAGACCTGACAGGAGCTCAGGATGGTAGCGTGAGGATGTTCGAGTGGGGTCACTCCCAGCAGATCATCTGCTTCAGAAGTCCAGGCAACTCCAGAGTCACCCGGATACGATTCAACCACCAAGGAAACAAGGTTACAAAGCCACACACACACACGCTCATACTGTATGGACCAGGAAATTGAACACTTTGAACCGTTAACTACCGCTATACATATGTCAAACTATTCTTATCTTTGCAGCATGACTGCATTGTGATGTGAGCCTGTCAGACTCAGCAACATTTTCACACTCCCTCTTATAACTTTGCCAACCAGGCACGGACCGCAGAAGGGAGTTTGGCTTCAGCACACATTGTTCTTCAGCTGAGTGATTCAACCGCTCTGAACTCAGGCACTCGCCTTGAGCTAATAATTTTCTCAGATGGTGCCTCTCCTGTGCCAGTACTAACTTATCTGCCTGTTCTGGTCAAAAGAGTGAAATATGCTTCTTTTTTTTTTTATTTGGAAAGACAGGACATGCAGAGGTCTTCATTTTAGTTATGTAATAGGTGCTTGGCCTAATGAGGCTGTTGACGTGTTTTGGAACATATTTTGAGCACAATCCAAATCCCCTGAGGGGAGTGACGGTTCTCGGTTGTGTGCAAATACAGCAGGAGCACCTGTCAATAAGCTTCTGTCTGTCTAATGTGAAATAAAGGACAATCCTAACTCTTTTTTTTTTTTTTTTCAGCAAAGTCTCACATCTGCTCTCTGAATTTTTTTGTGTGTAGTTTGGTATCGTAGATGCTGATGGAGGTTTGAGTCTCTGGCAGACCAACACAAGTGGGAATACACCCAAACCATTCCTGGTAAGAAACTCAAAAGCCAATTCATTTGCAACCTTTTCCAGCATTTTTTTGATTTTTTTTTTTTCTCTGTCAAGTCCACCTTAGTGTCCTCTTGTTTTCTTCCTGTCATTCTCATTTTTTTTAACTCTCCTCCTGCTTCTCTATTAGTGTCACTATTACTAACCGTTGTCTTTGTTTCTCTCTGCAAGACGTTGCAGTGCCACAACAAGACAGCTCATGACTTTGTCTTTGTGGGCTCCTCCTCCCTCATCGCCACTGCAGGTCTTTCAACAGACAACAGGTACAAGAAACGTAGAAGGGGAATTTCGTCTCCAGTTGTTTTCTTCCCCTCACTTGAATTCAGTGCCATTCAAATTAAAAGCTTGATCTTTTCCATATAACTTCACTGTACTCTGACCAACAGGAATAATGATGTTGTTTGATTAAAATGTTGGAATGCATCGTGATGTGGTTATTTTTGACTCCACAGGAACGTGTGTTTGTGGGACACTCTGGTGACTCCTGCTAACAGCCTTGTACATGGTAAGACACAAGACACACTTTGAAGAATCAGCCGATTTACAGCACCTTTAGAGCTGAAACGATCAGTTGTTTAATCAAGTAGATGGTCGACAAAATTAATCTGCAGCAATTTTGTTTCATTTAATTGTTGAAGTTGCCCCTTAAACCCTTAAATATTGTATGATATATAATATAATATTTCTTCCATTCCTTGTTCACCCGCTTTCTCATTCTCAATCCTGCTGTTTGCCCTCTGATTTTTAAATGTCATCCTCGACACCAGCTTTCTGCTGCCACGAGTCGGGTGCTACTGTGCTCGCAATGGCCCCCAGGCAGCAGCTGCTTATCACAGGTGGGAGGAAGGGCTGGATCAGCATCCTGGAGCTTCCCCACAAGCACCAGCGCCAGAGCTTCCAGGCCCATGACTCGCCTGTCAAAGCACTGGCTGTCGATCCAATTGAAGACTGCTTTATCAGTGGATCAGCTGAGGGCAACATCAAGGTATCCTCAATATAAATTATGCAATTAAATACATTTCTATTGAATAAATATCTAATTTTGAGAGATATATTCCACACAAGTGATCAGGGAGTTTAATTAGTAATTATTTTAATATACAAATATTTATTAATGTTGACGGCTTTCAAGGTTTGTTCAAAATAGAAGGCTTTGTTAGAGAATCTCCCAGAAAGGATTTTAAGTCATAGAAGCTGTGACTTTTTCAAAGAAAGTCATAACATTTTTATGAGAACTTCTTGGGGAACAGTGGAAAAAACTATAAAAAAAAAAACCTAAAAACTTGGATTATGAAAACAGTTTCGATCATTTACTCTGCACAAAGTAAAAGCATCCCTGACAGAACAGTCCTACAGGGCATCTGGCACCCAGGTGTGAACGTCTCTGCCTCTCCTGCACATCGACAATCAGATGACTGTTGCGTTTATCCGTGGAGACAGTGACCCCAATCGAAACCAATGTCACACTTATGATTAACCACCTGCGCGGGACAATAGTGCGAATGATGGAGACTAAAGTGTAAGGTGAAAGTGGGGTGACATGGGAAAAGGCAAAAGGGAAACTGTTTTGAGTGAACAGGCAGGAGATGTGGCCGTCTTTAGCTAATATATTTCGAGACGCGGCAGGTCCTTCATCTTTTTGACTTGAATATGTTGGCACAGATCACACAGCTGTCACTCCAAGGATGAAGCCACTGCGTCACACAGATGTAGAGGGAATGGTGCAGTGAACATCTGCTTGAAATTCAAATGACTTTCATTCTAGATGATTGCTCGCAAAAACCTCCAAAGCTGTGTATAATGTTACTCATCTGAAGTCATTACTTGTATATTGGACAATTTTAATTTTAATGTGGGTGTGCTGCAAATTTATAAGCTTTTAAAAAGTTTGATTAGAGTCCATGGAACTGGAAGATTAACTTAAATATACAGAATTAAGTCTATGAAATACCTTATCAAATAATAAAGCTCCCAGGCTGGGAATATGACTCAAACAATGCAAGTTGCTCAGAGCTAATCACGGTTCTCAGTGGACACTCATTTTGTCTTAATAATTTCCTGTCTGCCAGTCTGAGGCCAATCATCTTATAGGATAAGGGTGCTGATATTCTATATTTTTCATACCGTCAACAAATCATGCGAAAAGACCAAAACCAGCAATGCAAGAGATTGTGTCGCTACTTTATATCATCTTAACTCTGCCTGTGTCTCTCAGCCCTAACGACTCGTTTCTACTGAAGATTTAAACCTTTAAAGACGGATCATAAATACGTTCTTTAAGAAGTCAAAAGTGAGGATCATCAATTTATCAAAAAAGGAGACATGCATGTCTGTACAAAATTTAGTGCGTAGAATTTATCTATGTGAAATTATCTTTAAATAAACTACAGTGCCCATGTTGTGATCTTGGAGGAATGAGCTGTATCAGACTGACAATATATCAGCAGACTCAATCTTTTATACATTGTGCAGTTTAAAAATACCTGTGCTAAACTTTCGCTTCATAAATTGAAGTTGTTTTTCATATATTCCCGGGACTTCCCCAGGTTTGGAGCCTGGCCACTCAGAGTCTCCTCTACGCCTTTCCGAACGAACACGCCCGCCAGTCGCTGTTCAGGAACCTCGGCACGGGTGTCATGCAGATCGAGGTGGGACCGGCCAATCACATCTTCTCCTGCGGCGCCGACGGAACCATGAAGATGAGGATCCTCCCCAACCGCTTCAGTGTTGTCAACAACAACCACGGCAACCTCAAGAACGATGTCAACTTCATCATATAGACAGAAAAATGTGGAGTTAAAGCAACTGAGCTGAATAATGTGAAGTGCATTTTAGGATGGAGCAAAGTTTCTAACAATATTGTGGAAAGTACCATAATACCTGATTGGAACAATGGCCATCAAGTTTAAGTATTATCATCCAGTTTAAAGGAAGAATAGCTTTCATGACAATATATATATATATATCTCCTATATTCATAGGATTTACAGACTTTCACAGAGTAAGAGCACGTCGTCTGATTCAGGGCCCCAGAGAGAGTGAACATGCAGTGAAATGATCACATCTGCAGTGCTTCGTGTGGGACATGAACCCAGACTTGGCATCAGAGCCGACAAAGCACAGGAGCGAAGTGTTTTTAAACTCTTGTGGAAGTTAAAGTGGGCACAGGGTAACGGCCGAGGGCACATTCAAAAGAGACAAACACCCACCTGGAGATTCTCCAAAACAAACTACCATGTCAGTGTCTGCTGAAGAGCACATGGAGAGCTTTTTTTTTTTTTTTTTTGCACAGGGAGTGAAGCTGTAGAAGGAGCAGTAGTGAGAAGAGACTGTGAAGAGTCTAAAGCTGCAGCATTGTTCTACTTAAATAATATCACCTTCTCTTTAGTTCATGTTAGTAACACAGTCATGATAGTGGAAGCTCCTCTGGGATCACTGCAGGAGCGTCCAGGTGATAAAATAAGACTGTGTGTGCAGTGCATCGTACAGATATACGTGATCCCGTTTGGGGATGGAACGTCTCAAGACTGTACAACACTATCAAACCCGCTCGGCACAATGCAGTAAGGCCAGTGGACATGGTACAAAGCACATTAGATCCAGTCACAAGGACTCCCGGCACATTCTAGTGCCCAGTATAAATTTTTTAACACAAATGATGCCAGCTTGATTAAAAAGCAGACGACCGGGTATTCGATCAAACCACACTTAAGGAATTACAGGATGTCAATTTCATATCACTATTATTCAGTCACGTTTTGATTTCAAGCGTTTGGCTGATGTCCTTCTCTATACCTGACCTGAAATGAACACAGGAAACCTGATTTTATGAAGGTGGAAAGAATAAACACATCATACTGAATCTCTTCAATTCAAAACAATGGTGTGACATTTTAGGGAATGTTATTTGATTTCTGGCAGAGACGTGAGGTGAGAAGATTGATGCCACTCATGTTTGTGTATTAAATATGAGTCTACAGTCAGCAGCTCTATAGCTTAGTTTAGTTTAGCTTAGCTTAGCTTAGCATAAAGACTAGAAACATGAGGAAACAGCTAGCCCGACTCTGCGCACTCTGTTCCTACAACAACAACAATATCCCTGCCAGCAGCTCTAAAGTTGACGATAAATCTTTTTTTTTTTATCCGTACATAAAGAAATCTAAATTATTTCTATTTTACAGCTGATTATACAGGCCAGACTGTTTCTTGACTTTATTTCTTTCTTTTGGATAATGTTGCGTTAAACATAAAAGTCTTCACTCCTATGTAGAGATGTGAACTTTTACCAAGTTGTAATAAACTGAGCCGATATTCATTCAGTCTCAATCAAACTAATCAGAGGAGAGAAGCAGCATAGCCTCTGTTCTGTAAATAGAAAATATCATGTTGCCATGGTTTCAGTGAGTTGCTGTGGGCTCCAAGTTGAGCCCATTTTTTTGGAGGGGGTTCCCATTCATGTTTTACATTTTGGAAAAGTTCACCGATAGCAGTTCCTGTTTGGTGTGTACCAGTGGATTTACTGACAACTATGATAAAATTACTCTGATACTGAAGAAAAGTTAAAAACATGATTCTGGATCTCACGCACTAAGGGTTTTAAAGTGGCCTACCTTCTATGAGCTGTGCATCACTGCCACTGAGAAGCTGCTGATTGTAAGCAGACCAAACTACAGTAACTAACCTGCTGTTGTTTTCAGAGCACCTGCATGCACCTGTCACTTTCACCTCACGTCGCTTCCTCCGCGCCTCCCTTACAGTTTAAAAACTTTGGGGATATAGCCACACAGTTAAAGAAAAAGTAACCCTTCTTTTTGAACAGCTATATATGAGAGTATCAAGCTTCTCGTCCTCTCCACTTGAAAGTGAACAAGAAGTGTATTTTCCAAAATGTCAAACTCTTCCTTTAATCGAGCTAGTCAAAATTTGTGACTGGAGTTCACGTGTGTGCCAGAACCCAGTGTTTTCCTAACTTGGAATGGACTACCTGAATGCACCATTTCTCTTTCTCTATTTTGCACATAAAACTTAAGCTGAACTATAAATAGTGTAATGCATATAACAACGAGACGGGATGACAATAAAGCAGCCCAAGCATCTTGTCATAGATTACAATATATGGTACAATATGTTTTATCCTGGCCTAGATTTAATCAGTGGTATTACTATTATTATTAAGTGTCCTTAATCTCTGAGAACTACTTCTGCTATGCTGGCACAGTACTAGTACTGTTGGTCCTGATAATATCGATTATTACTGATGTTAAGTTGCACAAAGTAGCTTTAATTTAAGGCCCCTTGTTGGTATGGGACACCTTGAATAATACCTTTTCTGGCTGCATTCTGTTTTTTGAAATGTTGAATATTAATCTTAAGAACATGTAGCAGGAAACTTTGCTTTTGACAATGGAAAGGGGTTGTGGTGGGGCAGTAAACAAGTTTTAATGGATATCTTATTTTGTTGTGGAAATGTTTTATTCCAATAATGATGCACTTCCCTTTCATCTACTCCCAACTTTAATCTTCCATGTGGACCATGATTGGAAACTGCCTTTGAAACAATATTGTTTGCCTTGTAGTAATCTTAATTTTATTAGCAGACTTGCTTTATCTGCTTTGCTATTCAGTTCCTTTGTAACAATTACAGTAATTACCTTAACTTCACTTTTTCTTATCATTCAGTTTCTTTTTTTTTTTTTTTTTTTATCATGCAAATGCAGCACATTGCCTTCAGTACATGCTTGGAAACTGTAATCTAGGTTGGTGGAGCTGCAAACTGTCCTATAGCAGTGAAGTGTGAAGGAGGAGAATCCATTAAGAGAACGACCCACAGAACCTTGTGCTGCTGTAGAGAAACAAATGTACAATAGCTTTGATTTCAGGGAGGATAAACTGAGGAATACCTTTTAGATGAAGCAGATTTATTGCAGTTATGTATATACATAGATTCATAATACCTACATAATTATAACAACTAGTCGTAGACAAACAGCAGGTAATGACAAAAGCCACTTTATGAAGAATATTATTCTGTACAAATACAGGTATATTTATGAAATATGTTCATATTTAGGATTATACACTAATTGATCAAAAGACAGATGTAATCTTATTTCCTGCTTCTTTTTCTCATTTTTCTCATTTTGTGAGTTTGAACAACCACATTACGATTTTTTTTTTCCCCGCAAATCAGTGGTTGGAAAATGATCTGTGCTCCTGCAGTAACTGGTGATTAAAATACATTTTATCAAAGCCAGACAATATGTATTCCGACAAAAACTGGAGAATAAAACACATTTTATCAATTACTGGTGATTTTCCTCATTCAGCTCAATGAAAAAGAACCAAGTTATCACATTCAACTCTGATTTCTTCGCTTTCCTCTCTTCAATCTTGCAAATGTGAATTTGATCAGATAATTCTAATTTTTTAATGAAGATAATGTGTAAATCAATGTATTATACAGAAAATGTATCAATGTAATAAAAAAAAAAAACTATTTAACATGAGCAGATGTTTTTTTGTAATTTTGAACACAGGTTATGTTTGTTCATACCAGTGCATTATCGCAATTCACAAACTTGTCACAAATCAAGGGAAGTATAAGAACATCACAACGGATATACTCTACAGTCATTATATACTCATTACTTACCATCTAACATTCTGCATTGTATTTTTATCAAAGTCTAATATATTCAGTAAATGATGGAAAATGACACTGTCATCTCAAACTAAAGCACCAAATGTTTATTAGATACTGGTTCATTTAAACCGTGATTGCAACACTTGCCGTCTATAGAAGTGTTTTAAAATGACATTTAAATTGGTTCTAGTCTGAATAATTTTACTTCCTATAAAGAAAAAACCATTGATGTTAATACTAACTGCACTGATATTAAAAGTTAAATGAAAATCATAATTTATATAGCTAGTAAACTACTATTTTACACATTTAATAAAAGCATGTTTGACTGTAACACACCCTGTAGTTATTGTTAATTAATGCATTTCCATTCTGAAAACACTTGAAAAGCCTGTTTTGCTAAATCCTGCACTGTTAACATCCACGTTAACTTGATAGCAGTCTTCTTCACTGCCTTTGTTGGCACATTGCTACATTTCTTTGCATGTTACCACCACCTATTGTCAGCAGCAGGAATGTGTATCGTATCAAAACAACAAAACAGGGACCCATTCATAAAATCCCGACCTTACACATCCAGCAGTTAGAGCAAAATTAGCATTCATTGGGAGTTGGCGAATGTAAATCCAATATTCACTCTCTTTTAGCTCCGTTTTTGGCCTCTACCAAATCCTGTGTGAATGTATCCCTCTCTTCAGCTGCTGGTGCTGAGCAGCTAGTGTACAGTGGGTTTTTTAGAGTTTTTCGGTAGAGAAACTGCTGCAGCCAGACAACTAAACACTAAAATCTCCATAAAGCCGAGACGCGCTGCAGATTCGGGTGATAAATCTTTGTAGGTTCATTACTGTGAGCTGCGGCTCTCACATTTCCCTGTCATTTGATACATTGTTATTTCAAAAAAAAATTATCAATTATAGTTGCTTTAATTAAACATACAGAAATAAGGTTCTGGATGAATTTATTTTCATAGACGAGCTGTCATTGAATTACATTACAATTACACTGAAATGATATAAAAAAAGTGAATCATTATTTTCATAACCAGCAAACTACATTATTATACATCTCAAAGTTTCTGTTGTGATTACAGTATCAGTCACATGAAACCGTTTCTGACTTAAACTGACTGAGATAAATTAGTCATCAGAATGAAATAACAGATGAATTATGACTTTAGTAAAGCTGAGATTAAAAATTGGTTTATCATCATCACTTCACCCAGTGCATTTACCAAATGTCTGGCAACATTTTGATTCTTGTTTCTAATGACACCTGAATACCATGACCGATTGAAATAAAAAAAGGAATTAAATTCATGAAGACAAACGGTTAATTTCCCCATTAGGTTTCTTTAAAGGCAGGTGTGTTAAGTGCACATTTAGCAAGGACGGACCAACCAAGTTAAACTCCAACCAGCTGAAATGAATTATTGCTTCTGTTGCCAAGAACTGAAGATGTGAGAAAAAGTAAAAGATCTCTCGTTTCCCTCGAAACATCTGTATCCATGTGATACAATGAAGGACATTTCCCACTTGATCAACATTTTATGACTGCAGAGAAATTTTACTTAATATGAGAGAGTTCATTCCAAAGTGGTACTAATCTTACTGGATAATTTTTTATGCATTTCTCTTTGGAGGCAAAGCATTTTAGTACGCACACATGAATCAGGACAGAAAGGTGGACAGATGGAGAGAGCTGGTAGCTTGGTTAGTTCCCTAAAGTCATCTGGGTGCTTGGCTGAGGGGCTCACAGTTTGGCGTGGTCCTTAAGGATGACCTCCAGCTTCTGACTCAGCATGATGTTCCCTCTGACCTTCAGCTTGCCTGAGAAGAACGCCTAGCAAAAAGAAAAAAAGAAAAAAACACACACATGATTAATTTTTACCAATAAAGCACAAAGTCTCTTCTGATTTCTACCCGGTCGGCTGTTTCTTCTTTTCAAGTGCACAGGGAGTCAAAGAGGGCCAACACGCCTGCAGCTAACACTACATACAAATGAGAAAAGCAACAAGCCAGGACTCGGGCAAAAGGGAATATGTGACCATTGTTGCTTTGGCAGCAGAACAAATGAAATAATATTCATACGCATAAAGGTTCACAGCTGAGAGGTGCAGCAGGAAAGTATTGAGTGAACTGAACCACTGAGGATGTGCAATGAGTTCCTCGGCTAAAATCAATCACGGGATGGCGCTTAGACGGCCCTGGATGACAGTAGTGTCCCTTTCAGCTCCACCAACTAATCTTTCTCTTGCTGCTCCTTTCATCGTCCGAGAGGCTGGGAAAGACCCTGCCTGAGGGATCTTCAGTACCACGGTCTGCTGACGCTCTTTGTAGAGAACGAACGTGCGCGCGCGCACACACACACGCACACACACACACACACGCGCACACACACACACACACACACACACACAGGCCTCAGATCAATATCAAGGGCTCCAGGAAGCATATAAATTTTGTACAGCGATGGCCACTCCCTGTGACAGATGAGATGCTACAGACATAACAAGTAGCGTCAATTGATTACTCGTTCTGAGTGCTTCCTGAACTTGGTTTGATAGATCAATGCCTTCCATTTTTTTATTTGACATTAGTAGATCAAGGAAGAAGTCATTAGAGATTGAAAGGCTCTGCAAAGACACTTTCGCTTTAATTAAAATGTTAAAGAAGTGATTTTAATGTCGGAAAAAAAAAAAAAAAAAAAAAAAGGTTGTTGCATTTTAACCAACACCTCATTATTTCAAGGCCTTCCGGCATCTGTTTTGCAAAACCGTTGCGAAAAATGCTCCGTTCTGTGAGCACAAAAAGCTTCACTGCAAAGCAGGAGTTAATGTGATACACTCACAAGGATAAACATGCAGAGAAAGAAAAAAAAAAGATAAAACAAGGCCATTCAGAGAACAGCATGTAAATAACTCTTTTGTTAAAGCGTGTCACGTCAGAAGAGATGAGTGAGCAGGCCTGACTGCTTGTTGTCACCTTCTGAGGGTTGAGTTTCCCCTGCACCACCTCCATGAAGTCTTCATCCGACACCGTGATGGTCACATCTGCCTTCCCGCTGTAAGGGCCTTTATGCAAGGAGCCGCTGCCGTTCTTCAGATCAATGGCTACAGGAAGACAGTGAGGTAAAAGAAAAAAAAAAAAAAGTAAATGCAACGCGGAGAGACGGAAGACGGAATAAATCATATAAACTTGACACAGCTTCACTTTCCCTGGGTTTGGCTGGCCTTGGTCTGCTTTGCCCCCACAACTCATTCGTGCTTGCAGTTATTTTTCAGTCATTAGCACAGATTTTATTTGACAGCTTGTTAGCAAAATGTCAATCTGGGTCAAATCAACTTGTCAACTTTACAGCTCATACTCATATTTCAACCTTTGTCTCATGAGCCAGTGTCGGAGCGAATCATGATGTCTGACTGATTTTCTGAGCGTTAGTGTAGCATTAGTCAAGAGACTGACAACGTGTTGAGACCTACGAGGAGGAAAACAGTCACCAACAAACTTCAAGAGTGTGACGATCCAGCGAGGTGCAATATAATCATTTAAAGATGACAGGAGGTTCGTGGTGTTACAGATCCATCACAGAATCAGTCCTGACCCTCTCAGTGAGTTGCTGGTGAGGGAAGTTCAATGTGCAGAGCGGGAATGAACTGGGCAACACTGTCTCACCGGTGAGCAGCAGCCCTCTCGTGTTCAGAAGACAAGTTGTGAATCAATCTTGGCAGAGAGCCCGGTTTCCAAAATGTAGGTGCAACAGGTTGAAGCACTGATTTATCACTTTTATAAAAATCCAACATAATAAATTCTCTTAATTCTGACGTACCATAAACTGCGTCTTGCTCCCCCTCAGCACTACCCGTCTCCTTACTGCTGCAAATGTTCTTGTTTTTATCACATGAATTTCTTATTGTATTCAGTATTGCATGTAAAGTAAAACCACTTTTAAAGTCCAATTGAAATTAAATTGCTTTTTTTTTTGTCTGCTACAGCACATATCTGCTCTATAGCTGACTTGGCTTGTGTTCTCCTTTGAGAAAAATTTCGTCTACACAGAGGGAGAACTCATTTGAATACAGCCAATCAAAATTTAGCATAGCATAGAAGGAGTAAGGCCAGCATAGTATCATATGCAGAGCACAAGCTGAGCCTGCCAGCAGACTGCTACATCACAGCTGCTGTCAATCAAACACAGACTATAGTTTACTAAATCTATGTTGTTGTTTTTTTACTGCAAAAAGAATTTCCTCTTGTGAATAAACACCTGAACTGAAACAAACTGATATTTTTCCCATCCTGCAATGGCACTGTAGAATTAGGGGCGTGTTAGCCGTGCTTGCACAGCATTCAGTACACTTACTCCACTGTGCAGTGTTCTTGCCATCTTTGGTGATCTCCCAGCCGAACACAGCATTCACCTTCTTGACCAACTCTGAGCCCAAGTCTTTAATACGACGGCCGATCTCTGCAAACACCAGCTCACTCTGAAGGCCTCCTCCCTGCACAAAGGTAGACAGAGCCAACACTTGTGGAGGTCTATCTTCATGTCAAAGGTACAAATCGACTTTATTATCTACAGAACTAAAAGGAAAGGAGCTCCTGGGCTACATGAAGGAATGTGATTAAAGGAAAAAGAGGAGGATTGTTGCTTAAATGGAGCATTTTTTAGGCCAGCATACTTGGGTGAGATTTACTGGAGAAGCGTCTGAAGCGGCATGTAAATCCACGTAGGCCCCCGATAGCACAACGGCATCGGTCTCCTTCACCTGAAGGAAAGAGAAGTGCAGTGATCAGAAGGACACAATCACAGAAGAGCAGAGAGCAGCAGTGAAATTACAAGCCAGACTCATTCATCCACAAATCGGTTAAGATGATTGGAATCCACACTAATGCTAGCTACTGACTTTGCACTGGATGTGAATCCTGTTGCCTTCCTTCCACATCTCAGTCTGCAGCGACTGACCCGGCATCACCGGCTTCACAAAGCGAACCTGAGAAAGAGAGGCGGGGGATCAGAGAGGGTGGTGGAGTCAATGAATCTCTAATTAAATGAATTAATAATATTTAGCTAGACTGATAAATAGTTTATCAAGCACTAAACTCCCATGTCTCCATGGTGCAGGCACAATCCAAAAGATTTTAGTTGTAAAAATAAAAGGTTAAAACTGTACATGTCAATGGGCCTCATGAAAGCACATTTTTGTATTCTTATCCTAAACCTCTCTCATTTTTCTATGTGAACTGTGGTCGTATGAGAAGTGACTTACTGGCATAAATCTATTGTAAATCTGTCATTTTAAGATGATGAGGTTATTCATTCCTGTTCATGTGTAGATGCATGTTTCTCAGATTACATTTGCATAATCGACACCCCCTTAAATTGGCATATTACATTGCCTCTTTCACTCCACTTGTTTCAAGTTCATAAAAATGAGTGAAAAGATAAAAATGCAGAGCTTTCAGTCCTACTGTCAGATATCAGGTGAAAACCTGACAAATGTCCACAGTGTCAGTAATCAGTATACAGCTACAGATAATGTCATCAGAGCAGAGCCGCACTGCGACAGAAATAAAGAGGGAACGTTTTGATGTGAAGTTAGATAAAAAAAAAATAAAACATTGTGCTTTTTTTTTCCTGCTTTTGTAGACCAATAGGTCCGACAGAGGATGTTAATCTGGAAAACAACTCACATAAAGACCCTGAGGCAGCTGTTTAAGTTGCCATGCCAAAAACAATTCATTACATCTAAAGAAAATTTTTAAAAATAAATGAATTTAAAAAGCCTCTCAGTAAAGTGGTGAGTCATGATGATGATATGGTGGACAGAATATTAATTGATCCAGTCCATTTTTGTTACTCCATTAGTTTTAGGTAATTCTGACAGCAGACTCACTCAGCACAACATAACTCCCGAATCAAACAAGTGTTTTCTCCTCCTCTTTTGGAGGAAGACAGACTATCTGTACATGGCCTCAGACTAATAATCTCAAATCACTCAAACCTGTTAATACAAGTGGTTCTTGCATGAGGCCCAGTGACTCAAAAAATATATGACAGGTTTTAAACCATCCAGTGCTTATTTACCTTGATAGCCTTGAATCTGGAAGGATCGTTGTCGGCAAACTGCTTGAGGACATGTCTTGCCGCAAAGCCGAATGAGCACAAGCCGTGCAGGATTGGAGTCTTGAAGCCTGACCAAAGAGCATTTTTAAGTACATCATGTTTAAGCATACATGAGATCAAAATACACCATTTGCCTGAAAATCCCAGGGAAAGACTTAGTCCTGAGCAAAATTAATTAAGACATTTAATTAAATGGGAAAAAAATAAATAAATAAAACACCCGCGAAGCCACAATAGATGTACAGACTCTCACCTCCCATGGCAGCAAAGCTGGGGTCTATATGAAGAGGATTCCAGTCTCCACTAAGACGGTACAAGGCCGCCTGTGACCGCAGGGGAAACAGACGTTGTTTAGATCTATATCTAATTCATAAACCCCTGAACTTTTCCTACACAAATGTGGAATGAAATTAAATTATCATGAAGGCAATAGAAGAGATACCTAAAATAAGAATGGCTTTGAAGTGATACAGTTGCAGTCATTTAAATTGCTCAAGGGATTTAGTTTTTTTTATTCCCCCTCTCTTTTTTATTTTCCGCTGCAAACATACAGTCAGCGTTCTTGTTTTGAGACGGTATGAAAACCTTGTTCAACACTTCGAATTTTGTCTGAAACTTTATGGTTATTACGGAGGCACAAAAACAATATGTCTCATTTCCGCCCACATATTATCAATGCAGCTGATTTATTCTGCAACAAAACCCACACAGACACACTCACTTGGTCTCTTGTGGTAGAATCAATCACCACGGCATCTGGTGCCCGTTGAGGTGGCGGCAGAGGAGCCTGGAGGAAATAAAACAGGTAAAACCAATCATATATGAGTCAACATTTATTAATGATGTCTTGTTTTTTTTCCAGTTTGGTAAAGTACATCAAATATGGAACATATACCTTGGCTTTCTCAGAGGTTCTCTTCCCTCCAAAGCCTCCAGCTCCGACCACAAACACTGAAAACTGGTTGTAGCACACCAGCTCGTCGCCACTGTAGGTGTTCACTGTAAAACAGCACACATGCAGAATTCACACTATATACATGGTAGAAGTTTTCAGAGCCTTTACCTACAGTTTATAAAATGAACAATACTGTGAAATAATAGGAAAAGTTAAGTTAAAGTCCTGCCTACAAAATTTCACAATCAGCAAAAAACACTGAAACAATAAAAGTTCTGATCATGCAGCAGAGTGTCTCCTGTCAGTGGTATATTATTATTCATCATATTTTTTAAATTATTATTACTGTATATTAACGTGTGAGCAGCATATTAATCTTGCAACAGTTTGAAGTGGAGCCAATTTGAACTATTCAGCATTGATTGGGGTAGTTAAATCTATAAAAATCTATCATATTTAGTGATCAATGTTTTAATGTTTGCAAAGTAATCAAAGCTGTATCCCTGTGGAGTTTTTGACCACTAGTCAGAATGTAGTTTCTACAAGTATTTTCTGAGCGTTATTCCTGTATTAGAGACACTAGCGAGATGAGGAAGTAAAACTTGCAACAAAGATCCGCGGCTAGAAACAAACCAGGGTTGTTGTTGATGTTAATGGTCAGTGTCTTATCCCCTATGCTTTGGGGGACACCCCATGTTTTTGTCTGCAAGTCCCTGATTTGTTTGTAACTCATGTACACGCTTGAGGACACACATGCATCCGCACAAACGCAGCCAGTGTGGGGCATTTTCATTGATCGATAGCCAAAGGGCAGGGAAGAAGACTGCCTGCAAGCAAATACTGATACTCTATGAGGAAGGAAATGCATTCAGTGTGTTAATTAGGCCTCAAGGACACACAAGATGTGTTTGGTAAGAAACAGTTTGTTTACTAGAAAACTCCACAAGGTACCTACAATATAAATAAATGCGGTGGAGCAAGAAGTATGATATTTGCCTCGGACGTTTAATGAAGGAAAAGTCTTAAGTAGTAGAGAAAGAAAACATTCAAATAATGAGCAAATGTACTTACAGCAGTTAAGTTCCGTCTCTGACTATTTTAGTTAAGTATCTTTCGTTATCTTTCAGAAATATACGATCATACTATGTTGAAGATGTTGACTGAAGAGAGGCAAAATGACTCTAATTATTAAGTTAGTATCACTTGCCTGGCAATAGGTTTCAATACTAAGTAACAGAAGTGCCACATAAAATCATGTTAAGTTTAACAATAAAAACACTGAGGATAACACTCCCCCCAGCCACTTTTCTTCATTACATCACATTTATAGTGAAAGTAGAGCTGGAAGAAACAGTCACATGAAGGCAAACTTTGAAGAGACAATTAGCAGCTATCAGACGCAAAACAAATCCAGACTACAGCAACTCACCGGCTTGTTCATTTCATTAGGTCAGTTCAAAATATAACCAGGAATAAAGACAAGACAAAGCTACTTCTGCAGGCTGTCACTGTGACATGCTGTCTCAGGAAAAAATGTACTTTACTCGAGGAGGATAACAGAAGCTGACTGGTTTAATGTGTATAAAGAAATTACATATTTTTTTCAGCAGTGACTCCTCAGGGAACGTCAGGTCCCGTGTTATTTGTTTTAAGTCGGATTAATTATAGATCACAGTGGTTCTAATATCATCCATCTCTATGGAATTGTCAAACAGAAATATGAGCCATTCTCAGTCCATTATTTCAATCCCTGCAGACACAGACTGAAAATTAACTTTCATTAATTCAGCCTGAGAGGCAACTTTCAGGAAAAGACACATTAAATATGAAAACAAATGAATATGAAATAAACACACTACATGATAAAAGTTGTGCACCCTGAAGTGCAAAGAAACTCACCGTCCAAGAGGATGACGGCTCCGGACCCTTTGTCCAACACGTCTGCTATGGTGGCCTCAGAGGTAAGTTGACCTGAAAATGTGTTTGACCCACTTACTTCCAACATTGATAATGTATCATCATTTTGTCCTGCACGTTCTTAATATTAGTAAACTAGCTCTGTACTTGATGACATGACTGCAACCAGCCCCACTTATTGCCTGACATGTATTATCGTTATATTGGAGTCACAGACCTACATGTGTCTTAGTGCAGTTTTAAAGGTAATTCCACAATCATCTCCCTGCTTGATTTGTACTAGAGCTAAAACAAATAATTAGTTAATCTACAACTCTTTTGATAATCGATTAATCACTTGAATAAAGTTTCAAGCAAAAATGTGTAACATTTGACACTTCCAGCTTCTCCAGTGTGAGTATTTGCCATTTTTACACATCTTTCATACAAATAGTTAAGTGAATAATTTGGGGTTTTTCAATGTCAATGAAACAAAAAAAAACATCAATTTATTTTCACTATTTTAGAGACACAACAAATAAATTAAAATTTAAATCAGCAGATTAATCAATAATGAAAATAACACAAAAAAAATATAAAGCATATTTGCGTGAAAATAGACACTGATTGACAGATACTGACAAATATCACTGTCACATTCAAATCAAGCTAAAAGATAAGTCATTTTTGATTACCACCTTTGTTTGGATTAGGAAATTTGGGGAACGGGTTCTGCATCTTTATAATGCAGTAGTCTAAATATCTGGTTAGACGGCTGGATGGTTTAAAGTGTCATCGGACAGTCGTGAAATACCTTCAAAACAGCAGTTAAAGTACCTTCTGTTATTTTGATAAATCGTCAGGGGTTTATCTTTCAGAAAAACATTGTTCTGTGACTTGAATGTAATGCTAATACACAAGAGGCACAGACTGGGGCCAGAACGGTCCGTATGTAGTCCATGCTATAACTGGATCATACAGTTAAAAATCTATCATGGCTTAAGCGGTAAACTGGCCCAAATCAGATTTGGTAATCTTGGAGGCATCATAAAAATGGTCTCTCAAAGACCTAGAGAGGTACTCACTTCAAAGTCTAAATAATCTATTAAACTCAGACTGGTCCCAGTTACATGCTTTGTTATACATAGTAACATGAATTCAGGTAAAAAGGCTCAGTGAGGCTGTAAAATAGCTTTTATTAAATTTATTATATGGTCAAATCTATAGTAATTACATGAGGTACTTGTATAGAACAAACTGTATGTACTTTAATAGTAGAAAAGGAAATACCTGAGGTCGGTAGAGGTTTGTGCAGCTCCAGATACTGCTCTCCATGCAATACCTGACACAAAACATTAGAACAGCTGTGATATATAATTACAACACAGTTTTAAAGCCTCATTAGCGTGACTAATGTGTGTACTACTATTGTTCTTCTTGTGTACAAGACCGTGTGAAATATACCATATGGATACAAATATGCATATTACACACAACAATATCACACACATTTATTCGCGCGCATAAAAAAAAACAGACATTTATATGTATGTTTTTTAACCTGTGTAAAATCTATGTTGAGTCCAGGGATTGAGCTCAGCCCGCCATCCATCATGGCTGCCTGGGAGGGAATGACCCCAAAGGTGGGGAGGCAGCTAAAGTCTGGATGGCCTTCATACAGGAACCTTAAAAATGAAAAAGTTGGTGTTACTTAACTGTGAAAAAAATCACACTTTCATAGGAGACAAATAAAAAATTAACAGCACAGACGGCTGCACAAGGCCCGTGTTTGGAGGCCTGGATAGATTCTCTGCACAGGTCAAGGTAAAAGTACAGTGGTTATCATTTCTTTCAGTTCACTTTCACACAGGCTGGTTTATGAGACAGTCATTAGCACAAAAACACTTAGATACACACCTGAGATGGTCTGGGTCTTTGGTGGACATGCCGACCCCCAATGCATAGAGGATACACTGTACGTGGTTGAAGTTGAAAGTGGTCGGTGGTAATTTTTGTCCCACTGCCTCAGCCTGAGAGGAGAGGAGAGGAAAGGAGACGATTTTAGTGTTGACTTTGAGAGCCAAACATGAAGAAATTGTCTTATAATTTAGACAGAGAAACTTAATATGCAATCTTGAGGGTTTGAAGAAAAGTAATAAGGTTCACCTCATGGTAGAATAGATCCACAGCTCAACCTCTGAATACAAATGCTTTAATAAACGCTATATATATGGTCAGAGTGAACTAGCCAGTATTTGGAAAAGCCAGTAAATGGAAACTACATAGTTGGAGCACACAAAATAAGAGAATAAAGAAATGTTCTTTGTTTGTAGAGCACCTGTGAGCTTTTTCAGAGTAAAAGCAGCTACAAACACGAGGAATATCAGAGACATTAGACACACGATTCAGAATTTTAAAGTGATCACAACTTGAAGGACAAGTCCACAGATTTTCAGAAATGCATCTTCAGATTGAACAAGACTGTATCAGAAGATGTACAGCTCAGAGTTGGCACAATCGCTGGTTTCACGTAATCTGTGATCTGTGGAACCATCCACGGTCAGCAGTTTGAAGACCCGTGGGATCTCACAGAATAAAGAGGAATCAGCAGTTCAGAAATCTAAACCTGGGCCGGACCAGGCAGAGCTTTTAAAATGGAGCCTGAACTTTACTGGTGGCTGGGACAGAGAGGCAAGAGATTAAACAGCGGTGTTCAATTTGCTCTTGCACTTCAGTTAACGAGCAGACTGAAAATGAGCTCAAATTCCTGAACAGAGCATCGCAGCAATCAAGTGTTAGTGACACAAAATAAGGAATGCCTTTTAAAGCTCAGGAAGGTTTATCCCTTCAGTGTATTGTAAATGTTTTAAAACCCTTTTGAATCCCACCCTGAGATCCTCTGTGTGAGCTCTCTGAGATTTCAAGACTCAATCTGATCATGAATTTTCCATCATGGTTCCTATGGAATATGAAGAAACCAGTCATTATAAAGTCATCCGTATGTACAGGTTACATAATATTTATGATCATCTGTCTTTGATCATTTCTTTTGGTCTATATATATATATATATATATATATATACAGTATATAATCTTTTTCTATAACATTGCTCATGTATTTGTTATAGACATATCCTGTTTTATGTTATATTTGACAACAATTAACAATGCAACTTGTAATTCAACATTTTTGACATTTTTGTGATGTAGAAAATCCAATAAACTAATTTGTTAAAAAAAAGAAAGAAGTTAGCTTTGCAGAAGGAAAGGGGAGAAAGGCACACTCAAATATCATAATTAACAATATTTCTTGGCAGAATGGTGTGATTCACACTATGCGTAATGCCACCTCTCAGCTGGTCGAAAATCACTATAAAGGCCGACCTCTGGAGGCCTATTTTTAATTAAAACTGCATTTAAATGCAGATGTGGGAACCAGTCCTACATCCATGTACTGGGGATTTAATATTATATACCCTAAAGCTAAAGCTAAGGAGGTAAAATACAAAAACAGCAGTGTTCGTGGTTCATACAAGATGTAAGTCAAGTTAGGAGAAAAATCTGTTTCTCAAAACAAAAATTAGGCTTGAAGCAAAACTGATTTCTTTTTTAAGAGCGTCCTGGTGGACAACACCCCAGCAGAGGACATCATCCCCATCTGTCTTCACTCATTTCTTGTCTGCTCAATAATATAGACAAAAAAAATTGCCCCCAAAAAATTTGAAAAAGCGGTTGTCTAACTTTCTTCTGTTATTCAATGTTTAATTTATTTGAAATTATGTACTTAAACATGTTACTTGAAATTAGAACTGCTTAGTTTTACAAAATAAAGTCTCCTGCATTTTTGATGCATGACATACAGTGAAGCCTTGTAATCTAATGTGAGGTGACACAAATAATTAATACAAAACCTGTTAGCACGTTTATAACTTTACTGTACTCAATATATTAAGACTGGGTCTAGTTACATACTCAGCTTCCAGTTTATTAGTTAATCCTAGCTGAAATAATGTAGCCCTGCAATAACTCTGACCTAATGAAGACTATAATGTTCAGTTTGTGTGTGTGAAAATGTTTTAGAGAGGTTTTAATTCAACTGTATGATCATTTTGGAGTCTGCAGTTCATGGTGCTGTACAACTGTATAATGCATTTCAAGTAATAATAAAAATGCAATACAGTTGAACAGCACCACAAACTGCAAACTCCAAAACGATCATCACGTTAAATCAACATCCCTCTGAAACACTCCAGTCTTACTGTTATTTACCTCCGCCAACCTGCCAAGTTACAGTGTTAAATAATGGCCAGAGGTGTTTTTACAGAAAATCATGATGTCACAGTGGAGTTGACCTTTGACCATTTGGATATAAAATGTAATCACTTCATCATTTTATCCTATTAGACATTTCTTTTAAATTATGTCATAATTAGCAGATGAATTTGTGAGTTGTGGCCAAAAACGTATTTTGTGAGGCCACAGGACCAAAGTCTAATCAGGTCATCCTAGAGTCCAAATGGACACATTTGAAGGGAGTTCCCAAGAGATTGCGTTCACAAGAATGGGACCCGACAGTCAGACAGACGGACGGACAGATGTATGAACAAACTGAAAATATAATGCTTAAGGACACACAATATAACCATGTGATGCTCCAGATGTTTTGCTTCATATATCAATCAATCTATAAATTATGACATAGAACAATATTTAAGATGATTAGACCTCTATGCAGCGGGAGAGTTGTGTGAAATAAATGTAAAAACACAGAAGGGGCACAGTGTAGCATAACTTCAGCAATACATGGTCCCAAAGAGGTAACACAAATGCATGTACACACACACGTACGCATTTATCACAAAGCTATGTCAGCTGAGGACACAATGGTGATGTTTGTCTTGGGGCTACTTGTGACTCTGTTCCAAATCTCCTCTCTAGACAACCACCCTACCACGCACACACGCACACACACACACACACACACACACACACACACACACACACACACACACACACACACACCCCTCCTAAAGACAGTGGAGAGGACACTGAGTGTACTGTACATCATTTAACCTTTTAGGGACTGAATCATGATATTACTGAAGCAGGCTGGTGAGTGTTAAATGTCTCACAGGATGTAAAAGAAGAGGAGATTTCATCACATACCATTTAAAAAAATAGTTAAAATCTGTCTACTATCATACACAGACCCAAAGAATAAGCTAGTTTCTAAATGTTTTAGTAATTCAACACAGCAAGGAAAGGTCTCATTCCTCCATTTGGGTCATACTACAAATGAGTCTTTAAACAAAGTCTCACTGTTACACTACAACTATCTTAACAGAAAATGGTGGCTGGTTTCTGTGGATAATTATTTGATGTTATGCAATTATACTTGTGGGTCAATGTTTTATTTAAGCAACTCAGCCATGTGTGAGCTGTAATCAGTTCACTTTCTGTGATTCAGTGACAGGGAACACAGCGAAGTGAAGGAGCATTCATCCAGGGAGCCATCGCTGCACCATTGTGCTCTGACATCTTTTGTACGTTACATTTTAAAAGCTAATCTGAGTTGCCACTCGTCTGGTGTGTCACCATTTCATATTTACAGGAGACATCAAAGTACTTATGTATGTTGTAGGAGAAGGTTATTATCGTCTCTTACTAAATACAGTGTGGTGGTATTAAAGAGTCATGAGCTGCCATGTTTCAAACAGTCTAAGAGGTTACAGCTCAAGACTTTCAAAAGTAATTGTCAGCCAACCGTTCAACCAACACTTCTACAGTCTCTGTGGGGGAAATGACAGAATATAAGTATATGAGAAGGAGAAAAACATTGATAGGCATGAAGTAACTGTGGTGAAAATAAGGTTAAAAACTGCAAGGAACAGAAAATAATGAAGGAATCAAAAAAAAAAGGACAAAAGGAGGAAGAGGAGGACAGTGGAACAAAGAGGGAGCCCACACGTCTAAGCCTGACATGTATTCACATCAGGGTTTCAGAGAAGTTTACCAAGGACAATTTTGATACTGCACAAAATAAAATCTAATACCTCTTTCACAATCATACCAGCAGTATGAAAGTATGATGGGAAACAAGTAGGGATGACATGGCCTAGAACTATTTATTCAAATTTTTTCAATACTTCCCAGCAGTACACGGCAATTATGACTAATGATATAATTGATTATATTAATGCGAGCGAGACCTGCATTAGCAGCAGAAAATTTATGGTTGATATGACCCAATAAAAATGAATAATCCATTCATTCATCGATGAGCTTCCTAGCTAACGTAGCTTGCACTTGAGACGGTGTTTGCTACAGGTCTGGTGGCGCTGACTGAAACACACACAGTGCACACAATCCACCGTCACAAACAATCCCACTTTCACTTAACAGGCGTGTAAAGTCTCCCAACAGCCAACACAACTGGATACCATCTTTTTTTTTGACGAAACGAATTCATTGATTTTTTGAGACTTTCCAAGACCCGCAAGTACATTACAGTACATTAGTGTCAAAGAAAAAAAGCAGCAATAGCAGTCTCTACTCACAGGATTAATGCCTGAAGTCGAGGCTGCAGAGGCTGCAGCAGCTGTTGGACTTGCACCGACGTCTCCCTCCGACTCCACTCGAGACAGCACACTCACAATTGACTGTAGAGACTCTACACAAAAGGTGAGAGATGACAGATGAGTGGAAGCACACCAGAACAAGACACTGACATAGCGGAAGATGAGGTCATAGACAAAATGATTCATCGGTGTCACCCAATAACGCCTTATGAATGTGAATTTCTTATTCCACAGACCAAACAGAAAGACAGAAATACTTGTATATTACGCAAGCAAATCAACTCTAACGTGATGATACAACTTGTTGCTGCGTGATACAAAAGGAAAACTCGGTTCTCACTTTCCGTGATGAATATACAAGAGACTTCTGTTTGATGTAACATAATCTACTCCAATTTAAGGGTTCTTGGATACACAAAGTTTAGCTCTCATGATTGGCTGGCTGACATTGCTCAACGGCTTCAGGCTGCACTATTTTACTGCAGCTGCGTATTACTTAATCGAAGGCTGAGCAAACTACATTCCTAAAAGGAAAATACCAACATTTTTGAACATACACTTATTTGAGTCAGATGAGAAGATACAAGTCTTATGTCTATAGGTTAAAGATGAAGCTACCACTCAGTCAGATGTCTTAGCTTACAATAAAGAATAGAAACAGGGAAACAGCTGGCCCGGCTCTTATCAAAAGTAACAAAAATCTGCCTCCCGCTAATATACCTCATATCTGACAATTTATTCACATATCAGGTTCATCTTTAAGTCATGACCCAGATAACTATCATGAAACCTGCACTTTTTCAGGAATGAGCTTGGGGATTTTTTTCTTTGACAGCTAAGAAAAAATGATTCATCTCAAGTTAAATGGATCAAAGCAAAGTTAAATAGAATTCCAATCTAACATATAATGATCCAGGAGCAGCTTTAAAATGGATAAAAGGATGCAAGAGCCACGTGCACTAAGAATAAACATGATGAGTTCCCTGTTCCAACATTAGTTGTTAACACACTTAAAACTTTGAGTCTACACTGTGTGTTCTTTGTTTGTCTAGAGATTGCCTAAAAACAGAATGTAAATATATCCACCCCGGTAACACAAGCTACGAATACCTATGCAGATTCAACACAAACAATGGAAGACGGCTGAGACAACAGAGAAACAGAAACACAGTGAGACTGGGAAGACCAGAGCTACTAATTACCATCACTCAGTGGCAGGCAGTTAAAGAACAGAGGCAGCAACAAGTCTCTGTAATAAGCTACAAATGAGGAGGCACCTCAAAGCCATGCTAATGAGCCCAGCTAGTGCCCTGTGGGACTGCCACCCCAGTTCAGTTAATGTTAGCACTGCCGCCCTTTCTTCAATTGTACATCTGAGAGCGTGGAGAGGGATGGAAGAGGCGGAGAGAAACAATAATCAGGAACAACTATTGTCTTGTTCATACTCATCATCTTATTCACCTCCAGTTGTTTTCTCCACCTCATTCTCTTGATCTCTAACACCATCTTGTCCTCTCTGTACATACAGATGAACTGATCGTAAAAGGGCTCGTTCGGTTGAAATCGGAGTTCATGTAGTTGCAGAAGTTTCTCACTCTCACGAAAGTTTGGTCAAACAGTGCGACTACATGATGATAATTTTTTGTTGAAAATAATGTGTTTGAGCTTTCCAAAGGTGGTGTTTTTTTACCATGCCTTCTGTTCCACTCCACAGATCAATGGCACCTTTAATCATAAGTATGTCCCAACTGAGTATAAACACTATCTATTACCAACTTTCCTTTTTTCCTCTCATATCATAATAATCCACTAATGTCACACTAAAAGCCCCAATAATAAAGATCAAAATCTTGCATTCCTTCAATGTTCATTTCAATTACACACCCATTGCATTATTCTGGGAGTTGGTGCAAATCAGTGGAATACTGACACATCTGTATTTTTGCCTTTTCGACTCTACTTTGTGTCAGAGATTCTGGTGAATGTTCGCTGCATTTCTTGAACAAGATGAATATAAGATGTTTTAAGACCGTTTTGATCCCGCACTGAAAGCGATTCAGTACCTGTTACATGATCATACTGGCCGGAGTATGAACATATGATGGAAAACCATGTGGTTTGGCAAAGAATTATTTATCTTTATCATCATCTATTGTATTCTATTTTCCCCAGTATTTCCCCACAGTATATTACAGTAATTCTCAGTGGTACATTTAAAGTAACGATGCATGGACCCAGAGAATCAGAAGAAAATGGATGGATGAATTAACCAATTAAAAATGGTTCAATCATTTGAAGTTCATTAAAGTTTTTACCAAAACTGACATTATTATGAATTGATGAGCTTCCTAGCCACTGTAGCTAGCAGTGGTGACAGTGTTTCGTACAGGTCTGATGGTGCTGCCTGAACAGCCTCAATCCACTGTCAAAGCAACACTCTTAGTTTAGAGGTGTATGACGTCTCCTGACAGCCTGCAATCGTATACAGAAACGTTTTATAATCAACACCTCTGCCTACAGCAGGCAAGCGTTTTTTGCTGATTAAACGTAAGACTTGTTAATACCTTCTAAGACCTTTTTTCAAGGAAAAGAGAATTCAATGCTTTTGAAGACTATTTTCTAGACCTGCAAATACTGGGTATTTGGGTCTCTGTTCCGCTGCTAAAAATCCTTTTTGAAAACATGAAAAATAATTGTTACTAAAGAGTACCAGGTTGTCAGCCTACACAAATCCAAAGAGCAATGACCGTGGTTACTTCATTGATAAGTATATTTGATTACATGCAGTGTAGCAGATCTGCAAACTGAATCATTCTGACTCAACACAGAGTGAGTCAAACCAGTGAAAGCAGACCAGCAAGGTTATGAGGCGGATGGGGGCGATCCAACTCAGAGTTGGACTCAAAGAAAATCTGTGTGAAAACCTGCCTTAACGACATCCAAGCAGCAGTTGAGCGTTTACTGGTTTTAAGAGAAATCATCATGTTTGGAATGAAAAAATTACCATTCAAGACAAAAGGAATGAAGTCATAAAGATCTACATCACAGGAAAGTCTTAACATGACATCTACTGTCTGCATGTCAATGTGTGTGTGTCTGTGTGTGCATGAATGTACATGCATATGTAAAGTTGCATGTACAGTATGTAAACTTTGTACATACATGCACCAATATATGTGCTTTTGTCAGTTACTATGTGTATTTGAGTGTGTGTTTACTAGTTTGTGTATTTCTGACCTTGTACATTAGTAGGCTTGGTGGCATCTGTAAAATCACATATTTTGTCCCACTGGTCTCTGACTGCCTCAGGATTCATGGGTTGGTTCTTCTGTCTCACAATGTGGCCCTGAGTACGCTCCCAGCGCACTGCACAAATGGAAACACACAAATAAAGAGGTCGTTGCATAGTGAACATCACACACATCCAGTACTGGTGAACTAGGGGCTAATGAATATCACAGATGCATACAGACTTTTCAGACATTTCCTTAGGAAAAACACACAGTACTTACATTTACCAATCCAGCCTGCTCCAACCTGAAAGGAGAGGAAACATGAGCGGATGACACAAAAAAATATTGTCTATTTATGGAAGCTGAATATGTCATTGGTACATTACTGTTTTCAATGACAAATGAAAAAAATAGACACAAAACTGCAGGCAGTAGAGTGGCAGTGAGACTTTACTCTTATCTTACTGAAGAGAAAGAAAGAAGATGTTTTCTTCTGTTTACCTCAAACAGTCCTCCATTTTCTTGACATTGGTCATGACAGAGCCAGAGGACCAGGGGAGCAACATACTCAGGCTTCAGAGATGCCACAAGGTCTAAATAAGACAAAACAAAACATATAAGTCCTAAACAAGTGCTACCACTTCAGTGTCTCTGCTTGGTAGTTAGTGTATCTTAAAATGATGCAGTGTTTGTTCAATTTTCTCATTTTGAAAATACTAGAGATACAACGTCTGAGTGATTACACAAGCCTAAAGTATTCATCCTCTTTCTACAGAACTAATAGACGTGGATTAATAGTCACTGATTATTCCTTACAAATACGACAGAGGGTGATAGAAAAAAAACCTGCTGGACAAATATTAAATATAAAACAACAAACTAATACTGGTCTGAGTGAAAATAAGTTAAAACTGAACTGCCTGAAGTATTAAAAAAGTATGAATTACTATTATACGCAATCAAGTCCTGAACATATTGAAATGGAACAGGCTTTTAATTCCCTGTATGAACCACTAAAGATTTAATCCTACTCACCATATGTCTCGTATTAAAAAAATGCTAAGCAAGATGAGTTTTGGTGTCTATTTTTTTTTTTTTTTAGAGAAGCTCGAGTCAGTGAACGCCAACATATGGAACCATGTCATTTACCAAGGTGAGGCCATCCCATGACAGTTGGCACAGCGCTGTGTGACAGATGCTACTGTCGACCTGCACCGCAGGGCTACAAAACCAGTCCTTTAATTTGTCACTTAAGTCCCTTTTAAACAGAGATCCCGTTGTATTGCTGTTAAGGAGACCCTCCATAATGCCAGCTTTGCTTTTGTACACTGAACTACCCAAAGTCTGCATAATGTACAATATGCTATTGATTTATAGACATTTACCAATAGAGTTTAATGGGTCTTTATTCTCTGACTGGTTGTTATTTTGAATATTGATATTTTAGTTTTTGTTTGATATAAAGTTCATATGCAACACACAGCATCCCAGGCGTATGAGCTGTTCTGGGCTATATTTCATTGTTCACTTTATGTATCCAATGCTGCATTACCTGCTGTCTTAGGAAATATTTTTAACATGAAAATATAAACATTTCATTAGCATACTTACTCATTTTTTTGAATATTTGGAAGCATAGCTAACACCTACAATAAAATAGGGAGGCCAGAGCCGCCTGATTAAATCAAGGGCTGACACATCAAAACTTTTAAAGCACTTACAGGGTGCATGATTTCATCATGGCTCTTGGAACAGCAAAAAAAAAAAAAAAAACACAGCTCTTGAATATTAGATGACAAATTTGCATGTCAAACGGGAGTGCTGTTGCCTCAAATTTCATAAATCAACATTACATGGGCATTACATTATGCAGCTGCTCTAAAAAAAAAAAAAAAAAAAAAAAAAAAGAAAACATTTGCCTACTTTGGCCTGTCCAAACAACGTGCATATGTGAGAGCATGTGTGCATCCAAATACCTAGCAGAACATCACAGTATGTATTACACAGACCAACTGTATGCAATTATGAGTGTTGTTTAATCTCTGTGCTTACCTGGGGGCATGACGGTCTCAGTGAGGCGTGACCCTGCAACAGGAGCAATAGTGTTGCAGTAGATGTTGTACTTGCGTCCCTCGACCGCCAAGGTGTTTGCCAGCCCTAGCATGCCCAGCTTGGCAGCGCTGTAGTTGGCCTGGCCAAAGTTACCATAGATGCCTGCGGCTGAAGCCGTCATGATGATTCTGGCCACAGACAACCCCAGGCAACAAGTCAGTGTTAATGCAAAGTGACAGAAATCACTATGGAGTAATGGGAGACACAGACGGCCCCCCACATACACGCATAATCTCACAGAGTGGTACATACTTTTCACGCATGCATAAACACACCACAGTACACACATGTAGGCACCTAGTCATGCAATGCTAGTCCATTCACACACACAGACACAGCTCCCAACTACTTAATCTCTGATACACAACTGAACACATTAAATTTACTTAAACATTTTACTTGAACAAACATGAACACAGGCTCAATGCAGAAATAAATGCATGTATGCACAGCGGACACACACAGTCTTACACATACAATTTTGCTAGTAATCTCATGCAGACATTTCATTTCAGTCAAGGAAAAGTAATGAAATTAAGCATCAATGCTACATTAACTGTAGGAGACATCTGTAACACACTGTCTCACTGGTCATCAGAAAGCAGTGATCCATATCCCAGCACGATCATACCGTACACTAACGTGGAACCACCAGAGTACATTTTTCATATCCATACTTTTTATATACTATGATTCAGTTTCTAAGGGAACCTTTCAAACTATCAAGTGTTACTACAAAAACACATCTTTCAATCCTTATGGCGCATCACATGATAAAATGTTGCATTGGGGACCTGATACGTGGTAGGAATATGTATATGTGTTCTTCCATGCTTTCACGTAGCTTTATTGACAACCTTGGCTTCTATATCCAGCATTCCTGTATTGTGCAGAGCCAGGCCATGGACCTTTCTCATTTTCATTTCTTTCAGCTATGGCTTTACCTTTGAATGCGGCATAAACTTTTGTTTGGGGTGACTGCACAGAAAGATTACAATTTCGAGCTTGCCTGTGAGCACTGCAAAATGTATATTCGTACTACAAAATCTGAAATGCTGTTGATTATTGTGTTTGTCTCCGTACATCAAAACCTTGATATAAAGCCAACTGCATTATTTGCAACTGTTCTCTACTCAATAATAAGCCATTCTTTAATTCAGTGCAGTAAAACCTTCTGCAAAATGTCAGTTTAATGTAAGAAAGTAAGATGGGTTGTGTGACCTTCTGCAAATTATGATTCACTCACTAGGCCTTTTTTAACTCTCAGGTGTAACTGCTAACGTTAACGATTGCTCAGTATCGCAATGCAGCCATCGTTAGTGTTATTAGTTGCACCTGTGTTTGTCAAGTCTAAATGTCTCATGTGAGAAAGTTATCTAATGTTATTTAAAAAATGTAAATACTGATATTGTGTTAATAATACACTTGATAATAATATTGGTAATATTTGTCATTTTCATCTGGTGGCCTTTTCACCATCCATTAAGTGTAATTGTTCTTTTTGTACACCTTTGTACAGACAAAAAAAAGAGACAAAACACATAATAAACAACGTTAAAGATGAATACAGATAAACCGATAACAAAATTGATGACATTTCTCTTTTTTTTTTTTTTTTTCTAGCGATATTTTCTATATAACTATCGAAAATTTGAAAAAAAGTTTGGCCACGATAATTGTGTAGTGACAATCTGGTATCGTAACAGCCCTAAGTACATATCTGCATAGATCCCCACTGCTTCAGGTCAGTATTAATTATCCGCTGGATTTCTCATTCAAGAGGTGAAGAATCTCAGCCGAGTGGCAAAACACCTTCAATTCTACAAACTTCAGACGACTGGATACTTGAATTTCTTAAGCTGTACTACTTGGAAGAATGAGATGAGCCTCCACAGACATCGTTGCTGCTTCTTGTGGAGTCATCAATTTAAACAGCATTTAAAATGTTCAGAGATTAACCTACAGTGCTGCATAACCAAATTAAGTAATTTCCCTCTTTCTTTACTGATTTACATATTCATATTAAATGTGCTGTCTTGGGCTTTTATTAGTATGCAGGGCGTATTTTTTCCCATTTTACACCACGAAACCAATGGAGCCAGACATATTAAAGGGTATCAAGTGAAAGTGGTATTAAAGTCAGAGTCAGATTATGAGTATAATAATGTGATGGCACACATGCTTTATATAATCTTTACCTCAAGTGCACATCCTCAAGAGCCCACTTAAAATGCAGCACATGAAAATCATTGAGTATCTTTTGTACCTTTGCCTGACATCTGAATCAGACCTTGCCACACAGAATTTTATGCCGTACTGATATCTTCTTGAATACTGTCCAGCAATGGTCTGTCTGCTGAGGATACTGTAACTTTGTTGGACCTGCAGAAGTGCTACCCACGTAATAGGAGGACGGCCCACATTTTGTCCATGTCAATAGCTGTCAGTAACTGGGCGAGTTACCTGCCAAACTTTTGGTTTTTCATGTGGTTCCAAGCAGCTCGAGTCACCAGGAAAGAGCCTCTCAAGTGAACTCTTTGAATCAGGTCTGAAATGGAGAGGAAGAGGAATGACAGAACATTACACAAACATTACCACACAACACATAACATTATACACTTCTGCTATTTCCCATTAGAACACTGTGGATCAGATCCAGCCTACAGTAGATTTTTAAACTCCCACACACACAATCTGTTTTTAAAGAGAAGGTACTTGGACAAGAAACCCAAGTTAAAAACAAATGTAGTGTACTACATATAACATAGTGACACTGTTTGATAATGAGGTGAGCCAAACAAAAGGAAATAATGTGATGGTATGAGATGACCCCATACACAGCATTAGTGAATGAGGGTGAATGTAAATATCAGAAATAATTTAATTACCCCAGTCCAAATCACTCGTCCTGGCAAATGATCGGTCCCGAAGTATCCTTGCCGAAAAAGAAAAAGAAAAAAAAAAATTAAAGTCTTCTCACTCTTTGTGCCAAACTTAAGGTTTTCTTTTACATGATTATAGTGGCCCATATGCCCATTAATACACGCCAGCAATAAATGGCCACTCTGAAAACAGATAAAGTGTGATTATTGCTGTGAAATGACTTACCCAGCATTGTTTACAACAATATCTGGAAGAAAAGACAAATTACTGAATTTAATTATGTATAGCAATAACATTACTAACAATCATTTCATTTGAGTTATTTTAATTATGCAGCACTTAGGATAGTTATCAACTTTGACAGCCACAGCTCTGCCATACAAAAACAATACGCACCTATTCTTCCAAATGCATCCAGCGCTGCCTGGATCAGTTTTTCTCCATCTTCTACAGAATCTGTATGTGCACAATAGAAAACCAAAAATTAATAAGTGATGAAATGTTAACTTAATAATTTAATTTCAAAATTACTGCATCTAGTTTTACCATTCATAGTTTGGCTACATTTATAAAGCTGATTCTAGGCTACATAATTCCTGTTTACAGATAAAAACAATGTTACTTGTTACAGTTACAATGAGAAAGCTTGTGAGAAAGTTTTATTGTATACAAGAGAATCTCGATAGGCTTCCCTTGCTCAGTTTGTTAAGTAATGATGTGTGAAATAACATTTTTATTGACTGCTGGACTTTGCTTTAAACTGGATAGAAAATATGAAAGTTTTCGGGTAAATGATGCCTTTTTTTATCAAATCCACATGCAAATCTGGTTCAAAACCACCTATGAGACACATTGATCAAAGTCTTGCTTTGTTATTTAAAACTTTTTTTTGTGCGTATATGAGATGCACAAAGATTAAGTAGGGAATAGATTTGTCTTCAATGCTCGCTAACAGCTTCATCAGTGAGCTAGTCAGACTGAAAAAAAAAATCAATATTGTTTTTAAGTCGACAATTACATAAGCTTATTACTACACAGTAAGCAATAAAAGAAAAAAAAACACAGACGTAGATAATGATTTATCAGAGAAGACTCAAGACAAGAAGGCTAGTCCAAACTTCTCACCATAGTTCGCCACGGCCTTGCCTCCCTTCGCTCTTATCTCCTCCACCACCTTATCAGCGGCTGCAGAACTCTTTCCACCCCCTTTAGTGTCTGCCCCAAGGTCATTCACTTTATTGCAGCAAGAAGAAAAAGATTAGCAATAATGGGGTGAGTTCTGCAATTCTCCACGAGTGATTAGGTTAGGAGAAGAGTATAGCTAAGCTGATTCCTTGTCAGAGTTCAAGGGCAAATCCAGTCCAGGCAGCTGGGAAAGCTATTATTTTGGGAAGGGCAAATATTTATGCCAACACCTGGAACTGTGTTGTCTAAAAAGTAACATCATTACTGTGACAGTCAATACGATGCATATTTCTGAATGGAATGCCACAGTTTGTGGTATGATCTATATCCAAAAACCACTTAAATCTAGGGATGCACCGATCAAACTTTTCCTCTCGCAACACCAATTTCGATACCTTCGCTCGGGGTCATCTGCTGATACTGAGTCCCAATTACATGCAGAAGCCCTTCTTTGTTTGAAATCTTTCTAACTCACAGCATGAAACTCATTGGAATATTATTTTAAGTAATTGAACTTGAAACCAGGGATTGCCGTCAGACTGAAAATTGAGTCTGGTTTGTGACTGAATGACTGGTGGCATAAAGTGTATTTTCATAACGACCTTGTATTTACTTTTGGACACTTTTACCAAGATTTGTAGATGAGTTATGTCAAGGCTGCCATTTATCATATCGGTGCATCCCTGAAACCCAAGACATCTCTAAAACCTGTGATCATCTCCAGCATTGAGTCATGCAGGTGCAAGAATCTACACATCACATAAATGAAATCAATGCCACTGCTTTTCCATATGTGTAGTCAAATGATTATGAACATGTGTTAAAAAGCCAACATTTAAATAAGATATTTGATAAATGAAACTGATGTTCAGTCCCTAACAACTCACATAAAACATCTGGAATCATGCTGGGCCAAATGTCAACATGACACAGATGGCCAAAAAACAAAAAAACATCAATTGAGGTTACAAGGATTCAGTTTCAGGAAGCATTTCAATAAGTACATAAGCTCTAGTCCTGGCTGAACTAACCACAGTATATCCACTAAACCTGTTCTAAAAAAATGAGATATAAGGGGCTCAAAATGATGATTTTTTTTTTTTTTTTTTTTACCTATAACTGAGGCTCCTCTTTCAGCAAAAGCCAGTGCATATTCTCTGCCAAGGCCTGCAGAAAGAAAGACAGATTAGTCTACAGAATGAAACACACCCATCAATTTCCACAGTTATCAGGGGGAACGTACGAGGTAAATAGTGGAACCAGGGCCCTACAAAACCTGGAATCAAAACATTGATTTGAACTGTAATATGGAAATTTTGTATTATTAGCATAAGTTAACCATTTATGTTGGCTGAATAAATAATTTGACGTACCATTTCTTGTTGTGAAATTAAAAGCAGCCATGTCATAAAAAAATAAAAAATAAAAAAAATAAGCTACCATGAGAGAAAACTAGAGCTCATAAACTGCATAATAAAAGTTATTTCAGACATTTTCAGGAGTTAAAACTGAAAGATTTGCAACACCAACATCAAGTAGTCTGTTTTATTGTACATTAGTTTATTATAGTGTTTTGATCTGTTTTAATGAGGGAAATAAACCTTCAGGATTATCAGATAGCTTTAATAACTAAGGTTGGGTTATTATCAATCAATTTGAAAATGATAGTAGTTCTTAATTCTTATTCTGTGATTTTAGATTTAATACATGTTACCTATTTTATATATCTATGGATCTTAGGGTTTCTAAAATTTTAATATGATACTTCTATGTTGCAAAGGCCTGGCCAAGCACTTGTTGGAAACTAATTTACCTTAATTCTGCAAATAAAACACTACTCCAGTGAGGTCTTGTTTGACTTTCTTTTATTATGAAGTACAGTAATCCTCTCTTGATGTGTGACAGAAAATCTCACAGTGAAAGCGTCACACAGCAAGAAAAAGTATGTTGGGGGGAAAGGGTTGAAATATCTCAACATTTCAGATTGTTCAGATCCTCTTATATTTGTTTGAAACACTTCATTACTGACATGATAAGCCCCACAGATGCACTGGTTTACACACTTGGCTTATTGAATGGGTAATACGAGGCCCATATATTTGTGCTGGCCACTGACTGTGGGTTGTTGGTGGATGTGCCCTTTCACATACTTACAGTGGTATTATTTGGAGCCATTGCGTTACGTGTACTTTGCTCTCTGCGTTATTCAAATGAATGAGTCAAAAGACTGACAAACGTCTGCTGCTAGTCCAATTCATACAGTATAGGTCCTATAGCAACATCAACAAAGTTGTTTAATTGTTTCCAGGAGGTTCATAGATTGTTTATTTTAACGACTTTGCGACTTGCAGCTGTTTGGCAAGTGTTAGCAATCGGCAATATACCGAGATTATCTGCTGGGCAGCTCATACAACAGACAGAAATCGAGACTTGTGCATTCACTGTTTTGATCGTTTGCCTAACAGAGATCTACGTAACTAACAAGTTAGCATAAGGAGCTAACGTTACAAAGCCTATTTTAGCGTAGTTACAGTTAGCAGCAGTGACAGCCTAGCTAACTATCAGTTATGTTTGCACAGAGTATTTACCTCCTCCGGCCCCAGTGACAAGAACGACTCTCCCCTCGAAAGACAAAGACATTCCTGTGGGATATTATTCTCTGATTCAGAACAGTAGCAGCACAGTGGCTACAAGATCAACACTGCTTTTCAGAGACAGCAGGGTGAACTTCTGTAACTTACACTTCCGCATCACGAGGGGACGGACTCAGCAGTGACCAATCAGAAACCGGGATTTTATTAACCCTGTTTTCTTTACCACCAATGAATTTACACATGTAGTCTTCTTTCAGTATGTTTTAATCACAGCTGCAACAACTAGTTGATTAAGCGATTACGCAGTACTGATAAAAACCTGTAACTATACTTACATTCTCACTGAGAAACTGTAATGGACATTTTTCACCATTTTCTTAATTTTATTGACTAAATGACCAATTGGTTAATCAAGAAAATAATCAGCAGATTAATTGATAATTAAAGTAATTGTTAGTTGCAGATTTTTTAGTTTTAATTAAAAAAAAATTGAATTCGTTATTTTATGAGCTTTCACCATTAACACATTTTGTAACTTTTCATTTTACAGCTGACAGATTTTTACCTTATTACAGCTCTTTTCTCTATGTCTGCAACAAAATGAGAAAAACTTTTTTTTAACCCAAAAATGACCCATATTAGAATCAATGTATTTTTATGCCATTTTTGTCATTTTGGTTAAGAATAATCACTTGTATAATATTTAGTATTATATTTAGGACCACACAAGAATAATTTCATTTTTGAAATATCTTTATTTTTCACTTTTTAACATTTTTGAAAAAGAAAATTACCCAGAACAGCAATAGAAAAATGTGAATATCCATTGTGTAATGTTAGCTAACTTAGTTAGCTAGCTAGTGTTAGCTAGTTATAAAGTAGGCTAATTTGTTGATAAATAATAATAACATACTCTTTCACACAACAATCATGAATGACACGCGCGCACACACGCACACACACACATACACGCACGCACACACACGCGCACACACACAATATATATAGTAATGTTTGCTATCTTAGTTAGCTAGTTAGTGTTAGCTAGTTATAAAGTAGGCTAATTTGTTGATAAATAATAATAAAAACAGTCATGAAAGACACACACACAATATTATATGAAGATAATACTTACACGTATCAGCTCTTGCTGTGCAAGATAATCTTCCTGAGGGGTGACACTTCTGATATAGTCTGTGTGGTCCACAGTTAATTTATTCCTGACAACCACAGTTGATAAGAATCAAAGGTTCCCATTGGATTCCATAGAAAATGCATGCGGGTCATTTTTGACCCACTTATGGAAGCTTGGTGTAGTAATACAAAAACTACAATTTCTTAAAATGTATAAAAGGTAAGTTAAAAATGTAAATGGCATTATATCAAAAACATGTTTTTTGAGGAATAACTGGAATATGAAATGATAACAATTTTTCATTACGAAGATATTTCAAGAAAACAACCTCACCGGGTCATTTTTGACCCACTTATGCATCTAAGGGTTAAAGTGATGGTGACTATGATGACAATGATAAAGGCAGATGTAGTTACTATTCTGCCAGTGAATAAACTAACTAACTAACTAACTAACTAACTAACTACCACCAAGAGATGCTAAGAGACCACAAGAGACACAAAACAACCACAGAGATGCAAGACAACCACAAAGAAATACAAGCAGATGTAAAACAACCAGAGGAGAAAGAATATGGCCACAAACAGACACAAAACAACTGCAAAATCTATGAAAAATGACCAAAGAGAGGCAAGATAACTACATGTATAGCCTACACAAATGTAATAATTTTATGTCTCTGAGTGTCCTATAGAGGAGGAGTTGGGGGCCTTTTACTAGTCTGTACCCAGGGGCCCATTTTCTCATGATGCGTCCTTGAACACAACAGTCCTCGTCATAGCACTAATAAATGGGGGGACCTCTTCAACCCTGGCATGCCTGCGTTATGAAATGGGAACAAACTAACAGCAGCCGTGTCAAGAGAGAGAGAAAAAGAGAGAAAGAGAGAGAGACAGAGAGAGAGAGAGAGAGAGAGAGAGAGAGAGAGAGAGAGAGAGAGAGAGAGAGAGAGAGAGCAAGAGCATCCTCAGCGCCTGTACGTTGGCTGCTCAGACTCTCCAAGGAGGCTGCGATGGAGACAGGATGAAACTGACGGGGTATTTTTCGGAGGAAAGTCCCTCCGGGGTGTCGGTACTTGGCAGTTTTCAGGGGTGCATCACAACCAGAACCGTATACTATTTAAGAAAAAAGGGGGACTGTATTACCATTTTGTCGATGCCTGAGGATTATGGACCATTAAAATAACGACCGACGGTGTAGCGGTTTGGATAACTGCCTGTGGACTCTTTCCTCCTGTTCTTCTCTTTATTTACTACAGTTAACACATTTTTTTTTTTAACGTGTTAGTGTTTGGGCATTTCATTGAATTTAGCGCCCTTTCGACGTGGAGGATATTCCTGGCACGTCATCTTTTGTTGTTGCTGGACATAGACGTGTAAGGTGCACAAACCTGTGGACGGTTTCTCTCACAGTATGATACAATATTTTAACATAACCGTAATTTTTGGTGTTACGCTCTATTGCGCATGCCTAGTGGTAGATACACAACACTGCCCGACGCCACTTCGCTCCGTCCTGGTCGTGATGTAGGAGCAAAAGTAAAAGGGAGCGGAGGACTGAATAAAAATGCGTTGGCAAAGTGGCAGCGTGGCGACCAAAGGATTTGACCTGAGATCCTTCACGAAATAGACTGTGCCCGAAACTGAAGAATGTCAGGGACACCAAATGCAGACGCTGAAGGAGTAGTCTCCAAAGTACAAGTGAAAAAGGAGATCAAGACAATCGTGGAGAATTTGGAAACCATCCTGGGAGACCTCAAGGATGTAGCCAAAGAGCTCAAAGAGGTAAATGAACAGGAAACGCCATAAGACACCTTGCATATATGCACTAGTCTACCATATGTTGTGTTACAGCTTTTATACAAGCTTGGTTTGAGGATGATCTTTCTAAGCATTCTTGTCTGAGAGGAGCTGGGAGGCTGATGTCCACCTCACTGGGGCCTGGAAACGGCTTTGACAATACACACACACACACACACACACACACACACACACACACATAAACACAAAACATACAGCCTGTGCTCCTAGCCCACTAATGTATTTGATCATTATCTCCCATATGAGAGACATTTGGCACATCAGGATGTGGGGTGTGAAATGACAGGACAGCTCCTTCACCCTGACTCACAGGCTCTGATGAAAGTGAGAAAAATGTAATCACAATTAATATTTAATGGACAAGTTGGTTCAACCAGGAAAGCGCTTTTGCGTTGCATTTCATCATCTTAATGCTGACTGTTGTTTGCTGTGAATTATCTCTTGCCAAATAATAGAGCAGTTGTCTTTTCACTTCTCATCTCTCTCTGTATCTCGTGGTGTCTCTCTCTTTCTTTATCTTCATCTTTCTCTGTCTTTTGTTATCTTCCACCACATGTCTGTATTTATCAGAGCCACTCATCTTCATCCTTTCTTTATCTCGTTGTTTGCTTTCCTTCGTCTGCCTCTCTCTACAGAGTCCTTGTTAAAGATCAAAACTCTCAGCTGTCTGATTGGTTATTCAAATCTCAGTGATGCAAAGACAGGGGTGCTGAATAGGAGTTGGGGGGGGGTCTCTCTGAAGGAATCGGGGATTATATGAGCATATTTAATGTTTTTATTTGCAGTAAATTGTTCTCAGAGCAAATAATATCTAGAAGCACCTCCGTGCATAGGTTTTCTGTTTTCACGTTTCAGTGCTTGTTTCAAATCAGTTTTTCCTCTCATGCCAATCACTGAATCCTTAGCTACTACCTCAGCTGTAATAACCTGCAGTCCTACCTGTATTTTATGTTTACATTCCTCTACCAGCCACCAGGCACCTGGCCTGCTATGCCAAACATCTCACCCTAACATGACAGGCTGTCATTCTAATAAAACCCTATTGCGTACAGCCTCTGGTTCCTACATTATGGATGGGCAGTCGACACAGCATCTGTCTCCTTCTGCCTCTCTGCTCCCCTTTTCTCAAGTTGAGCTGAATTAGACTTCTTTTGTGTTTTTCAGCAGTTTACAATGTCTCACAGCAGGCGCAAGAGATAAATGAGAACAAGAAGGCATTGTAATCTATGTTGTGATTTTTTCGTGATGTGCCCTTTCTTTCTTTCTTTCTTTCTTTCTTTCTTTCTTTCTTTCTTTCTTTCTTTCTTTCTTTTTTTTTTGCTTGCAGGAAATTGTGTAGATGATCAGTTATTCTGACACTGCACACACTAAACACATACCTCGAGGGAGTGTTGCTATCAAAGCCAGTGTTTGGGGTATAATCCATTTGAAATGCAGTTATCTGTTATAACTCACAAACAGGGCTGGAGCCGAGCCTGGCTCTGAGGAGAGACCCTGCCCAGATGCTTGGCACAGCCATTGAGGCTGCCTGGCCCACAGCAGGGCCTGCACACTGGGATACTGGTATTACCTCTTGTGTGTGTCCCAACAAATTATCCATTTAAAGACTGCATGGAGAGTTTAGCTCCATTGCCTTCTCTGCCCCTGCTCTATCTTTCTATTTATCTCTCCCTCTCAGTCACTCGCTCTCTGTTTCTCTCCTCATCACTCTCTCTCTTGATTTCTCTCTCAGCCTCTTCTCCAGCCACTGTTTGGACATGCATTTTAAACCCTTAGATGATAGCAATGGTGGTTTATAGTGGGCTCCTCTGAGATAAGCATCACTAATCCAGAAAATGAACATAAGCTCATTGTCATTATCGTAATTATTTTATGAATGTTGTAAAAGGAAATATATTAACTTTCTCTTTCTGATGAGTTTTCCTTGCAGGTTAATTCTACAGTGTTTCATCTATAAGATACTATGAATTCAGTTCATTTTATATTAGATTACACTCATTGACTGCTGGATCCTCAGTAATCACGCAGCTAGTAATAAAATGTCCAACACCGCAATTCAATTCTGGGCATCAAAGCAATAATAACTGCACTAATGGAAGTAAACCAGTAAGGAACTCTTCTCCAATGGGAATATTTTTTGATAGACTTCAGGAAAATGGCTGAAGGACATGGACATTACATTACAGTACATCAGTTATTCATTCACAGCAGAGTTTAGCACCATGTGTACTTCCTTTTGTTAAACTGCTTTTTTAATTTAATTCCCCATGCTAATGGTTCCTTGGGCAATGTTTATTACATGTGCTTGCAATTTCAGTCCTTGCAGCTTCCATTATTGCCTCAGCACTGCACACATAAATGTATGGGAGAGTAACTTTGTCCATGGATGTGCCCACAGTGCAAGTGGACAAAATGCAATATGTTGTACATCAGTAGCTCACAACTAGAGGCATTTCACTTAATGGTCTGTGGCACTAATGTCACTGTTTAGTTCTGTAGTGGGTTCCTTGTTTGCCTTTTAGATTGGTTCATGTTGATTGGTGGATATTAAATCAAATTCAGCTGAGCACCGCAACCACAGTGTATATGTATGTACTGTGTGTATGTTTTATGTATTGCCTCCACTTGTGCTGCCGCATCTTTACATCATTTTCCAGCGTTGCCTTTATGGTGCCAGCAAACCAAATTTCTGCTGCAACAGTTCTGTCATATTTCCCTATGCAGGCTGTGAAAACAAATTTCCTCTTAAAGGACAAAGGAAGTATCTTTCGATCTAAATATCTATCTACAACTGAGACAAAATATTATATTAATTTCTACTACAATGAGCTGAGCATCTCTGCCATTTCCTCTTTATTACAATTTTGTTTATTGTCCACATTTGTAATGATGGTCTACAGTGTATCGTATTCATAAATGATGTTACAGTTCTAGATTGCAAATTCATTCAAATATTTCAATAGTTCTTTGTTTAGCCCTGTTCCTTTCCCAAAAATGTTCAATGGGCTATGCCACACTGCATTTCTTATGTCTTCTTCCCCACCCAGGCACACTATGTACATTATTGCACCACTGCAACTGACAGTATTTGCTCTTTCAGATTGTGTTGCTTGCAGAGTGGATTGCTGATGTGATTTTGCATGTCTTTTGCTTTCTGTAAAATATCTGTTTGTTTCTTTGTCTCTTTTTCATACCAAAGTTGCTTGGAGTTAATTCATGGCATGATGAATTGTCTCCTGTTGTGCAGGCTGTTGTGCTCACATTTTTTTTTTTTTTGCAGTATTTTAAGGATTCTTGTTGTCTTTCAGCAGAATATAACAAACATTTGTGCTAATTTTCCCAACAGGAGACTTGCAGTCTATTGATTTTTCATATCTGTACCATTTGCTATTTGTTATATCCCTGTGTGTCTTTGTTAAATGTTTATAATGTCTTTTTCATTCATCCCTAACACTGCTTTTGTATTCCAAATGATCAATTTTTTCCAGAAAATAGTTGATATCGTTACTTCTCTCAGTTCTGAAGGTGCATGGAATTGTTGTAGTATATCATTTAAGTCAGAGGCTGGCAGGCTCATGGCTGATCTCATAAATTGTAGTGATATTTCTTTTCACTCTGGCATGGTTGTCATAGTGATATCTTAATCAGTTTTTAAACTCATAAATCATAAAGTGTATCTTTAAATTTTATATAATATGTTTTCTAATTCATTATTTAGGAACATGAGGAGATAAAGACATTAATTTTAAACAAGAGCAAATTTTTCATCTTCTTTTCTCACCTGGCTCCTATTACGATCATCATTGTTTTCCAAGTTAGCAGTGTCAGTGTTTTTTTTTAGCTGTGTTTGTCGTATTTCATGCAACACTGTTTATTATTCCCAACCTCAGCTGTCACAGTGACATGTCTTCTTCTTGTCACCAGGTTGTTCATGAGATTGACACCCTGACTTGTGACCTGCAACTGGAGGAGGACGGACTGACAGACAGCTCTAAGACGGACACGCTCAACTCCAGTTCGAGTTCCACCACCACCACCACCACTGCTTCCAGCCTAGAGAAGATGAAGCTCTTCCCCGATGACTGCATCTTTAAAACACCTGCGCCCATCATCCCGGTCCCTGTCACCCCTCCTGCAGTACTGACTGTACTCAAGAAACCCCACCCGCCCCTACCACCTCCGAGACATACCACGCTAAGAGCCGAGGATCACAACATTAAGAATCTGCCTCATCCAACATTAGTGTTATCAGGGAATATATCCAAGGCTAACGGGTCTCTGTTGAGGAATGGCGGGGTTTTCCCGTTGAAACCAAACAGGGATTTATTCTCCTCCACACCGTGTTTCATTTCTAGTGACAGCGGGATCCCTGAGTCGGGGCTTGTTCCTACATTGCCTAGACCCATGCCACTACTCCGTCATGAAAAGAACAAATGCCCCAAGGCGCCCGGCAGGGAGCCTCGCGAGAGGGAGCGTGTCCGTTTCAGTGAGAAGGTCCAGTACCACGGTTACTGTCCTGACTGTGACCTCCAATATGATGTAGACGACACAGAACTACACTTACAGGCTGAGCTGAATGACTTGAGGCTCAGCCCAGTGCATTGCTGCTCTTCCTCCTCCCCTCCTCCACCTCATGCTCTTCCTCATGATTTAATGTTGGAAAACGGTGGCCTCTCCGTCAGCCACAGTTTCCCGCCGACAGCAAATACTCCTCCACCTTGTGTGCCTCCTCACCCACCTTCCCTCAAGCCCCAGAAAACAATCCTACGCAAATCAACCACCACAACGGTTTGACACACAATCCCTTGTTCTGTCCAACTTAAACATTCTTGAATCATTCATAGTGTTTTCTAATTTAAGAGTGCTTTCTACTCCAGTTGAACTTTGGATTATCCAAACAGAGAGAGAGGAAAGGATGGAAAATAGGAAACAAAAGGATGGATAAAGTGAGTGGAATAGTGAGAAAGGCACTGCCATGCCACTGCTAAGACGTACGCAGACAGATCAGCAAGAAGCGGTGAGTGTTTGTGCATGTATGAGTGTGTTTGTCAGGAAGAGAAAAGGAGGAAGAAAAAGAGCAGTTGCATGCACTGATGCACACCTGTGAGTCTATGCATACACGTATTTGTTTATGTATATTTATGAGTGTATATATTTGTGGGAAGGTGCATAGATGTATGCGTGCCAAGTATGATGCATGTGTGCTGAGTGTGATGTTTGTAGGCAGTGAGCATTGACTGAAAAATGTACAGGGACTTTAAAATTTTCACGAAAGACTGCTGACAACACTAAAACTAAATTGTATCTGTGTCTTTCTGGAAGCTCTTGGTACTAACGAGTCTCAAACTCAGGAAGTTCTTTCAGAGAGGAGCTCTAATTAATTCATGTCCTTCTGGTTGAAACAAGAAAACCTGCTTCCCTCAGATTTCATCCAAAGCCTTAAGATCTTCCTATACACTGACACCTAAGTAATTCTTTATTGCACACATATGTATTACACATATACACGAGTAAAGGCTGTTACAGGAGACACAAAGAGATACACACAGGTAGTGGAATCTGTACCTTTGCACAAGCCTCTGCAGATGAACAATTAGGGTTGTGAAATAGATGAGTGAGTTCATTCTTCCTCATCTTGTGTCTTCCTCGCCTCTTGTGGGGGCGAAAATGAGAGTGACTCGGTGGGCTGGGGAAGAGAGAGAGAAGTGTTAGTGTTAGTGGACAAAACTGATGGCTTTACAGTAAATTCTACATGAAAAGTCTTGTATTTAATTTTCAAATATAGTTCATCCACAGGCTGATGTGAACATGGCCACCAATCAGCAGCACTCTGTGTATATACATACATGCACACACATACACATACACACACACATCTGTTTAGAGTTGGAAGCTCAGAGGTTAAGGCTGAAAAGTATGAATAGCACACACTGATGACTCTAAATCCAATGCATGACCCCGCCGGCCTCACAATCTAAAATCAGCGTCTGGATTAGGGATCAGTAGATATTCAGCCATGAGAAATACGAGAAAGATTGAGAGGGTGGTGGGGTAAGGATACAGAGGGAGAAAGAAAATGTGGGACAGAGAGAAAGAAAGAGACAGGGAAAAGAGAGCATGTGTGGTGGAGGCAGGCAGAGAGAGAGATGGTGAAAGAGAAATAGTAATGCAGTGGAGGCTAATGGTGTTTGGGCTGTATTGTGTTGCTGCAATGTAGGAGCGTATGTGGATGCATGTTCGAACTCAAGATGATTGCTCTCAGTGAACAACATTCGCTGTATTTACCTTGTATAAATGGATCCTAATGAGTTTGGCAGCAGCATGCTCACACACACAGACACAACACACACACACACACACACACACGCACACACATACACACACACACACACACACAGTGTTGGTGCAGTGTTTACTAGGTCTGGGTATTGTTCCAAATTTTTCGATACTACTTCCTGTACAACACCTGAGTTTTGGTACTAATACCAAAGAAACCTTTTTTCTCTAACTTAGAAATACGGCATAAACATATGTATTTATGGGTACTTTTGCACTTTAACAAAATATGCCATTAAGTCGTAGCCTATGAATATTAATATGCTTTCAAAATGTATTTTAAATTTTATATTAAGGTCATTATTTTACATGAATCAATTCAAACCTTAACCAGCCGCCTGGAGAGAATGCATTGATGGAAGGCGACTAATGTGCATGCATTGACGGCACCCAGAGCGGGAAGTGGGAGAAACACTTGCACAAGTTGACCAGCTATAGACGCAAAAATGGGTCTGTCAGTTTTGGATTCATCGTTCATTGTTTAATACAGCCATGACTTGTTATCTGATTGTTCCTGTTACACACAAAGCTCTGCTCCTCTGACCATGGTTGTAGGTGTTTTTCACTGTTTTTAAAATGGCTATCTGAGCTCCAGTGCTCCAGGCTTGAGGATGAAGTTGTAATGGGCAAGGAGGAGGTGGATCTTCACCGCCTCCATCATGAGTCAGGACTGACTCAACTGCACTGACCTACTCCCTACAGCTCACAGCTCTAGTTCATAGCCCACCTCTCTCTCTCTGTCTCTCTCTCCCTCTCTCTCTCTCTCTCTCTGTGTGTCTCCCTCTTTCTCTTTCTCTCCCTGACTCTCTCTCTCTCTTTCTTCTTTCTTCTTCTCCCCTTGGATGGTGTTTCACTCCCACTAAGCAGCAGCTGTATGCATAACAATCTCTTCTGTGCACATGTATCTCTATATACATGTGGGTGGGGTAACTATTATTAAAACATATCAGATACTTTGTACAGCGAACACCTTTGGCAGCATTTCCATTTGTATGTTTAATCAAAAGGTCCACTGACTTTGTCTTCCCAGAGCTGCAACAGCCTCTGTATCCCTCACTTCTTACCTTTGGATTACAAATGACCTTCTAGCGATGAAAAAAAAAACCTGCTCCTTGATGCTAATGAATTATTGTGTGCCGTTGCTCCTCCATTTTAAAGGTTGCGTGCTTTTGATTTCAACCCCACGTTCTGCCAACGTCACTAGTGCGACACCTCATTTAATCAAGTAAATGAGCGAACCTGCTGCTTCCATAATTAATTCAAAATCTCATTGAGGTGATTGGTTAGATTGCTACAGCTACATTTGTAAACATAAACCTGTAGCTCTGATTTGTTGTCCTATAACACAATAGTCATATGTGTGCTTATAGTGCGTCTCCTAACTGTTTTGTCCTCATCCCATTTCCCAACCTGGCAAGTGCACGGTGTGCAATTATACTCAATAAATGTGTCAGAGTGAGACACATTTTGCCAATGAATATTAATTAGCTGTTGTTTCTCTGTCTGATTGTTAGTGGTGATAGTCTGCCAAGAGACACAGTTGTCTGTTTGCTCATCCCCATTCTGCATGCATCATTTACTTAGATTTTTGTTTCCTTCGATCAACTACATTTCATTATGATCACTGAAAAGCATTAAACAAAATGAAAGGTAAATAATTGTGGTGTTGCATGCCAGAGGCATTACATCTGTAATAGAGATACTGTATGCAAAGTTCACTAGAATACAAAATAGACATGACCTACATTGCAAAACATCAGAGCATTCAAAAGTAAATCTAGTGCACATTAAGCATGGATACCGGCTTGTCTTGGTGCTTACAGTATATCTGTGACTCAGACAAAGTTATGATGAAAGTAAGTGGGTGTGTCAAAATGTCTTTGCACACTCATATGCATACATTTTAATATTCAAGGTATACATGTGCATGTGTTTAAAGGTGCATGAGAGTGCAAAAAGGCATGCATGAGTACATGCAGCCATGTGTGTGAGAAAGTCAAAGGGCGTGAGATGGCTCAGTGCAACTTAGAAAGCTTTGGTGGTGAAGCAAACTTAATCGGAGGATTTCACGCTCCTTTGGAGATTGTTAAAAGTTAAAGGCATCAGCTGCACCTTACTCAGAGAAGGTAAACAATATCTCAACAACAGGATCAGATTTGTAAGAGCCACAATGACCCAGATGGGTCCTCTGCTCAATGAACCACTCCAGACTTGACTAAGAAAAAACTGAAAAAAATCACAGCTATTTAAGGAGAGTCAGCCGTCCCTTTTGTCTTTTAACAAAACGGAAGGTTTAAAAAATATTTAAATCCATAGAGAAAATGTGCCAGACAGTTCAGTGCTATTAACTTTGATGACTTGTGTAAGTGTCTGGATGCTTGTGTGTGGGGAATGGGCATACCTTGGTATATTTTCATTTTGCTCTGTGAAAAGCGACTGTGACTACTCTGTCAAGTGGCTCTCCTCTGTGCAGTCAGATTTTCACACTAATGTGTTTCCCCTTTTTCCTCTGCAGGACCCATTGAGATACTTGAGATACGAGTGGGAGGGATGCTTGTTTCATACACTGATCGACCCTGGTTGATCGGGGACGGAGGAGCCACAGCTGAGGCCAAGCATCAACCTTCTCTTACATAAAGCACTAATGGCTCTCAATCAACTGGAGACATGATCTTCTAGACAAATTCATACTTGGACTTTTGAGCACTAAACAACCACCAGGCTCATGTTACTGTGAAACTGAAGCAACAGCAAGGGCAGTCACTGTATGTAAGTGCATACAGATAGATGAAGTTATAGTTGTGGAGGGGGTATTTTTGTTACATAGAAATTGTTGAATTAAAGATTAGAACGCTGCTGAAACCCTATCATCAAAAGTGAAGAGGCAAGTTTGAATGAAGAAGTACAAGATGGGGTGAAATGATGTCAGCCACTATGTGATTCATGTCGACACAGACTTCTCTGTGTATACTCAGATGGAAATCAATAGCTCCACTCAACCGATGGAATTTGCCTTTTAAGAATTGTAATTGTTTGTGTCGTGAGAGTCTGACAGGTCTGCCTGTGAGCAAAACAATGCTCTGCTGGACTGCAGATAAGGAGAAAGTGATATTCTGTCAGCGCGTGCCATATGCACAAATCACAGCGTATTTTGGAAAGACTAATGGTTTGAAATGAATGATGACGTGGTCACTGATCTGTGTCCAGACATTATGTTCATTACATCAAAATCTATGTGCTAAATTGGTGCCATGCAAGCTATGTTTTTTTCCACGATAACATGCAGAAATACAGAACAGTGTGGCATAGTTACAGCTTTAAAGGATCCTTGAAGAAGTAATAATTTGCATCAGATTTTCTTTGTATACAAATATACATGTACATGTTTGATATCTCTATATTTCAGGCATTTTTCTACAGAGACTTTAACATTTAAAGAGATGATATTTTTGATATTGTTGTGTTGGATGACTGAGAGGTATTTTGACGAAAGCTGACATTCCCTCGAGGTACGTGTTTTTCAGCAGAGCCTAGCAGGATGAGTTATTTATATATAGCAACAGAATAGAGTTTGTATGGTTGAAAAACAAGTGCTTCAGTATTATCACTTCAAGAAACTTAACAGAACGGGCTGTACCATGAGAAAGAAAATGTAAGGTGGAGAAGATGAATGGCGTAAACCAAATACCTAGTTGTGCTTTATCAGACAGGAGGCATGGGACTGAATGAATGCATGACTGACTCTTCACTTTGTCCTGCCATCACTGTGTATTTCTATGCATTTCTGTGGAGAGGCTGTCTGTTGGTGGGTCCAACATGCAGGGTGCTCTGCTCTCCATGATACAGAGTTAAGGAGTATTCCCTCTCATTTCCTCATATGATGTCCATCAGGTTGATTCTGCAGTCACTATAAACCTGACAAATTTCCTGGGTATTACCACGCTGCTTAGGCCAATGAGGCATCGCTAATTAAATAAAACTATTAAAAGTTTATTTATACAGCACTTATCAAAACCAGAGATTACAGAGTGGTTTATAAGGACAAGATAAAAATAAAGAAACAGAGAACAAAAAGGAAGAATTCTAATATGTATATATAGAGGTGAACTTTTTTAGAAGCCATTTTGGATCAATAAAAGGGTGAAAAACGTACATTGGAGAGCAACAAAAAATTCTTTAATACACACAGCCTCTCTCCACATTCAGACTGGAGACACCACACTTGTAAACTCCACCTCTCACTGGACACAGAGACTGAATTAGTGACCAAACTCTGGATCAATCAAGAATCAGTTTTAAAGATGATTGGGGAAAAAAAGCTGTCAGTGATAGTTTGTTTTGTGTCCACAAACTGTTGGAAAAAAACTTGTGAAAAAGTAAACACTTTGCACTTAATGTTGGTGTGTCTGTGTATATTTTATGGACTGAAAAATCATTTTAACTACAGAGAGTGTTGATGATTTTATGTTTGTATTTTCTATTAGAAACGGTGCTCTTGCAATTTAATCTTTCACAGAATCAAGAATCTGTGAACTGGGAGTCAAATAGAGGAAATTAAACTGACTGCAAGCGCATCACACTTAATCAAAGCTCCCAAAAAGCAGTGCGAATAAACCTTTCAGAAAGAAAAATACATTAAATGGCATCAGCAGTTACATCAGTTAATTGAAGATTAGCGTGAGGAGATAGCAGGCTGGTGGTGATAAGGCCATCATCTGTCTCCAGATGATATTCTAATGAATTCATAGTGGCCTGTCACAGTCATACACACTATAACCCAGTCCACAGCCAGCAGTTCAGGATGAAGGATGTGGTTGTAGCAACAGGGCAGAACGTCACAAGTTCAAATCCATGAACTGGAAAAATCACAACTAGGGTGCATGTGTAACTCACTGCCTTGGTGCCCTTGAGCAAAGCACCCAACCCCAAAGAGGACTGGAGTTGTACTGTGCAGCTCTTTGTGGCATATGTGAATGAAAAGCAAATCTTTAGTTGCTTTTAGTTCATTTCTGTCAATGTACAATTTTGCCAAAGCAGAATAAATGGACACAAAGGTGCATACACACACACACACACACACACACACACTCACATTTTTTTTTAACAGCTACAGCTCCTAAGATTGACATTTTGCATGTAAAAGCATATGATCGTCTCATAAAATATGATGCAGTGTTAGAGATTAAACTATTCTACAGTATAAAATTTTTTAATTAGCTTTTCTTTTACAAGCTATGGCATTTAAATGTTACTTACGTGTCAATACATCACTGATATAATCTACTGCTGCACTTGCTTTATGCATTTCACTACGTTTCATGTTTATGCCTTGCATGTGTTCTGTGTTTTATCTGGCTTTCCCCTTGGAGACAAGAAAGTAGCACATGTTGCTGCCATATCTTTCGTTCAGTGAATGAAATTATGAGTATTTTTACATTGAGGTATTGCCAGTTATTTTCATGATTGATTTATCAGCCGTTTTTTTTTAACTGAGACAAAGAATAGCACATTTGAGAGGCTGGAACAAGAAAATGACGGATGTATCAAAACAGCTGTAGATTAATCTTCAGTCAGTCAATAAATCAATTCATTGTTTCAGCTCTACAAATATTACTCAAGTAAAAAAATCTCACTGCAGTGGTGGATAAAGACAAACAGTAAGGGTTAAAGAATAAATGTTGAATAGATGTCAAAAATGTCAGACGCAGTCATTCACTTTTCCATCCAGACTAAAGTAGACCAGGTCTACGTTTAGAAAATCCTTCATTTATATTTGTCAAAACTGGCCATAATGACCAAGTAGACTCCAGTAAGTCCAATATTTGTGAAACCTTTGGTTTGTGAAAACCTCAAGACCTCAACCACATTAACCCAGAGAAGCTAAAGAATGATAAAAAACACAGTTTCAGTTTTGTGAAAGTTTTATTCTATTTGTGAAAACACAAGAGAAGCAATTTAGCAACTAGATAAAAGCCACTATAGTTACTCTTGTCATATCTAGCCTACTTAATCTTGTTAAATCTGGACCAGATTAACAAAGAGTGTAAAGACTATTTAAAACACTGTTTTAGATTTGTGAAACATTTATCTTATTTGTGAGGACACAAAAAAGGGCAATTTCACTGTTTTTCCCCAACCAGACCACATTTTGTACCAGGTCTAGATCTAAAACCACTAATACACTAGTCAAATTCTGGACCACATTAACCAAGAGAATCCTGTTTAAAAGACAGTTTCAGATTTGAGAAACCGAAGCATCTATGGTCCATCTGTGCAGGTGTAGCAGCTGCCCACATGCCGCATTTCCAAGGGCAAAGACGTGGTGCGCTTGTTTTATGTTACCGCTCATCCGCATGCCAAACGTCTCACCAGGACGGCAGCAAGGCTGTACTGAAATTCCCTCCCAGTCCAGCTCGCCGCGTACAATATAACATGTACCCTCCCTACAGGTCACGTGACAGTGAAGAAAACGAAGGAAAAAAAAGAAAGCCAGAAGGAAGAGAGATAAAGGAAAAATAAATAAACAACCGGGGGAATATCAGCCTGACAGAGGGAGGCGTCTTCATCTGAAGGTATTAATTAGTGACGCTTAGCTTCTTAGCTTAATGTTATAATAATGTGTGGGTTTAACTCACTGCCTGAGTACAGCTCTGTTAGCTGCTGAACTCAAAATGCTGACGCTGGATGCACATTTGTATTCACCAAAAGTGGCTAAATGCGTTGGCACAGAGAGTCTAGCTTTCAGACGGTGTAGCGTACATCTGTAGCATCGTGTGTGTGTGTGTGTGTGTGTGTGTGTGTTAATTGAACGTGTTATTTCTGTAGCCCGACACAAATCCCCACATAGTGCTGATGTGTCAAAATCTTGTGACCAGCCAGCCCCGCTTGAGACTGAATCATTCGTCCAAAACACGTATTAGCTCGCAGAGAGGTGGAAAAAAACAGCTCATATCTGTAAAATGTCAGCCTCTCGTGTCTGAAACCAGCTAATCATCATTTCCACTTTGAGGGGGCTCGTGGGGAACCAGCGACGCTTCAGTCCTGTCGTGTCGCAGCTGGTGAACCCCATGGATGTCACTGGCAGTTTTGTTGTGAGCATAAGTGTGTAATACTACCTGAAACCGTTGTCTCCCCTAGCTTTCATGAGGACAGACGGAGGGAGAAAAAAGAAGATGGAGATATGATAAGTTGTGAGCTCCTGATGTGACGGGAGGACAGAGGTGGATGGCAGCTGGATATGAGAAAAAACACGTAAGTACAAAAAAGCGTAGTTTGATAGCGTTTCGTCCGGTCAGCAACACAGACAAAATTGATTAGGATAAATAAGGTGGTAGCCTTACTTTAACCTAACTGCTTCCTTCTTAACAGATTAAAATTGGATTAGTTGTTGTTTACACAGTTTGAGCCCTAGTTTACCATTGAACATGTGATTACAGAGCAAATAACCCAACAATTTCTCACAGTAGTACAAGTCAGCCTTTCAAGGTGGCCTACTTTTGCACCAGATCAAGTCTATCCAGTATCTCTTCTGTATATACTACATTTTGATTTTGGCAACAGTATGTATTAGATTATGTCTGCACACTTGTTCTGTGACATATCAAATGAAAATAAAAGATCAGTATTTACGCCGCCAGGATGGCTCAGCAAGGAGGAGACCAGAGGATGTAGGTTGAAGTCTGATTGGCATGCATCTGCTCCCTCTAACTCTTTTTTCTTTCTTTCTTTCTTTTTTTCTTGTTGCTGACCCCCCTGCCCTGACTTCCTCTTAACAGGAGCAGAGCAAAAACACATTCTTAGTATTGCTATATTACCATGTCAATAAACTAAAAGTGTACATCATCATCAAGTACTGAGAGCAGATTTCTTTTTCAGCAACCACTGATTAGTACAACTTAAAACAGAAAGCGCAACTAATAAGCAAAATGTGCTGGTGCAGTGACTCATTGTAAATAAAAGCTGCAGACTCTTGTTGCACCCTTGAATATGGCCTAATCCATTTAACCTTGGAGATGACCTCTGTCTTTATGTTGTTCTTTAGGTAAATAAAGAATCCTCTGAGGAAAAGGAGAAGGGGAGAACATGAAGCTGAATGAACGCAGCGTGGCGCACTACGCCACCTGTGACTCACCGCCAGACAAGACAGGCTTCCTGTTCAAAAAGGGTGAGCGCAACACAGCTTATCACCGGCGCTGGTTTGTCCTGAAGGGTAACATGCTCTTCTACTTTGAGGAGCGCGAAAGCCGAGAGCCCATCGGTGTCATTGTCCTTGAGGGATGCACTGTGGAGCTGTGCGAGTCAGCTGAGGAGTTCGCCTTCGCGATCAAATTTGATTGTGCCAAAGCACGGGTGTACAAGATGGCTGCTGAAAGCCAAGCAGCCATGGAGTCATGGGTGAAAGCGCTGTCCCGGGCCAGCTTCGACTACATGAGGCTGGTGGTGAAGGAGCTGGAGAGGCAGCTGGAGGAGATCCAGGAGGTTGCAGGAGGTGGCTCTGTCGGGGCTGGAGTTGTAGGCTTGCAGGGCAAGCCTAAATCCTCCAGGCGAAACCAGGTGGCACGGTCCAGGTCTGGAGCATGCTCTTCTTCATCATCGTTATCTTCCTTATCATCATCATCATCAAGTGCCCCTCCGATGTCAGGCCCCTTCTCTGCTCAAAAGGGCCTCCAGGATGAGGTGCAGCTCATCTCTGGGTGTTCCAAAGAGAATGGAGTTGCATGGAGTAAACCACAAGTTGCCTTGGCTAACGGTTTTGTTGAGGGAGGGTCTTCCTGTGTGGCCTGGGAAGGCTATGGAGACTCTGGGAATGGCAGTGTGATTGGTTATGGGGCTGATGGGGTGAGGGCTCCACCAGTGCCACCCAGAAGAAGGGGAGCATCTCTGGAAAGCCCCGTCTCCCCTGGCACTGGCTGCTTCTCCAAACTCCATGACTGGTACGGCAAAGAGGTGGAGGAACTGAGGGTGCAGTGGCTGCAGAGCCAGTAAACTGATGGAAATTGATCAGTTCTTTTTCCACAGTTCCATCATTCCTTCTTGAACATCCTGAAATGTTAACACCCTTCTGAACCCAACACTAAGGGGAGGGAACTGTGACGTAATTGCAAATTGCAGTTTTATCACCAATCAAAAAAGACAAATAAAAATTTCAGATTGATTCCAGATCTTGTCTGGCACAGGGGAATCAATCGCTCTTTAAGAATAACACTATCCATTGTGCAATCCCTTAAAGTTAAAAATACATGTAAAATACAAAAATGCTCTTTTCCACAGTTTTGTGTGTAAAAATGTTAAAAGTACAGTTTTTAAAATAATCTGTTTTTCTAACAAGATGCAAAGAGTTTGGCCTTCTAGTAGATAAAACTCACAAAAAAGTATTCTGTTCTATTATTATACTTTCAAGATTTCTTCTGCCCTTCTAGCTTCCGAACGTACTTCTGGGGATGCAATTTTGGGGTCAGTTTTCTTTAAAGCTATAGAGACCTTGATTTAAAGTCATGTTTTTCTATAGTTACACATAAATAAACAAGTCACCACAGTTAAGTATTTTTCTAATGGAAGTGAAAGGCCCTGGGTGGTTTCTGTTAAATTCAAATGAAATAACAAATTACAGGTTGCTATAGTGATACATTAACCATAGCGCATAGAAAATACTGCAGCTGTATGACTGAAGTCCCCATGTGGTGATGTCAAAGCTTTCCCCTGTCGGAGATGAAACAATACACAACTGTTTGAAACAAAGTGTTTGAATCTGGAAATTAAGAAGATAAGATTAAAGTAAAGAAACAGCAGAGCAGAGACCACTGAACGGTTGGTGATATTTTTACAATCTAATGGCATGGGCACCAGGACATCTCGCATTTAAATTCATGATTTCGAGTTTCCTGCAAATTTGAACCGCCTCAACACTGACATCATTTTAATAGACACACTTTTATAAAGAATCGTGGATAGTCTGGAAATAAGAAACGGTGTTGGAGAAAAACTAGTCCAGATTCTCCTCCATTCTCCCACCGGGGCATATCTCGCCCCAGAGGCCTTGTGGTTTGCTAATGTCAGAACATCCTCTCGACAGTCACTGGGGACTGTGGTGGGAGCTGGATGTCTAGCTCAGAGCAACACACCCCGGTATTTTTAGCCCTTGTTAGCCAGCGGCCAGATGATGCTGTTTCATAAGAGTGCTTGTCACTTAGTTCTCTTTTGATTCTCTTTATCCTTGAACTTACAGGACTTAACATTTGTCTTCATAATTCTCTGATAATTTCATGTTAAACAATCAAATCATCTTAATTTTATGCAACTGTTGGTTTTTTTTTGTTACAACATATTAACCCTTAATGTTACTGAATGAGTGTAACTGTTGGAGGCCTATACTGTACGTGAACATCTAACCTCTTGGTTTTTATACAAATATTTACTATTCCATGTTGGAAATTAACACCAGCAGTCTGCATCCAATCACATAGCTGTTTACATTTTTGTTTTATAGGTGCCTTATTTTATCTTTATAATGTTATTGCACTCGCAACCATTATCATAGGACCACAACGATGGGAGGGTTAACTTTTGACTCTTTTTCCACTGTACTGCTGTTATTTTTTTTCTATTTTCTTGCCAAAGGCTCATCTCTGCAATCACTTTTTGACAATGGCTCAGCTCCCTCAGTCTGCATCAATGCACAGCACTGTCATTACTGTTATACTCTTGGCTTGTGCAGAAATGACGATGTGGGAAGGAGTGGTACAGTGTGGATTTTGTTTCTTTAAAACAGCAATATCAAAGCAGCATCTAAATTTATGGTTGTATTATTGCCAATTGTATCATTCCAGAAGTCTATTACTGTAATCACAGAAGACAATAATCTTTTTTACAATAATATTCAAAGGAATATGTGAATGTGTCAAAAATAACCCTATAAATGATAGTAGTATCTATCTTTATTCAAGAGTGCCAAATGAAGAATGCAACCTAAATGCACAATAACCAATTTGTCAGTTTTTTTTTCATTAACTTTTATGATTCTAGTAACAATTTTCAATGTTATAATACACATTGAGTATTATATTGAATAATAAAAAATATTTAACACATTGTCTTGATATGGTACCCTGAAAAGATGTTTGTTAATGAAGAATGAAGCATTTGCTGTAAACAGCTCAATAAACTGTTAATGTTATGTTATGAGTAGTTCATTTTTCTTTGATCACAATATCTGCTGAAGTTTAGTTGTCTTTATTTATAATAATGTTACCTATGTGAAAGCCAAGTTTTTACTTACTAGTATGGCTGATGTTAGCATTAGATGTTCTTGTTATTCTTTTTAAAGAGTGTGGTGGGTCCTCTGCGCTCATGCATGGGTCTGGGCTGGCCTTATGAAACCATGTACATTCTTGGTGCTGTTCAGCCTGTCTCTCACAAGGTGTCGCTGTGCAACAATTTTAGGCAGTAGTCTTAACCCCCTGACATCAGGTAAATCGATTACTAGTTTACACCTTTTGGGACAGGGCTGGAGACAGAAACTAGCAAAGGTTTGGATCTCTAGAGAACAACAAATACAACATTTTCAAATGTGAACCTGCATAAAGTGTGTGTTTGAAATTTCCTTGTTCTTCTTAAATATACAATATTAGTATTAATACAGACAAAGTATCATTACTTCATATTATATACTATTCTGGTTGATGCTGTTATAGGACATGGTATCCTATTACTCGTAGATAATATACTTTGTAATATACTTTGCTGCTATAATTACACCACTATCACACTTCACTTGAGACAGTACTGCACTATTAATTTATTTAATTTTATATACTTATATTTTTTTGACCTCTTGACCCACAGGTTTCAATGCATTATTTCTGTATTTTATTTCTCTTTTTACTTCTCTCTCTTCATCTGTACTTTTTCTATTCTTGTTCTGAACCTGAACTTCTTCTCTGAAGATCAGTAAAAGCTTATCTTATCTTGTATGTGGTAAGCGCTTAGTAAAACATTTTTGTCATCAATGGGAAGATCAGAAACATGGAAGATAAACGTGATGTTTAACTTGTCTCCTTGCACGGTAGGTCAGTATGGTGTATTTAGTTGCACAGTGTTACACCACTTGACTTGAAGTTGATAGAAATGTTTTTCTTAATCCGCCTTTGTTCTGTAATGGTCAATCAGTTAAAGGAATTATTGTAACCAGATTTTAGACTATATGAAAGGAGCAATGTAGGATGTGAAACCATAGAAATAACTATTGAAGCACTGACAGACACCTATGGTTTACAGTAACAGAACTAAATGTACAGTATCTCAAAAGACCTGTTGATAGAGTCTGGACAGTTTCTGCATCTTGCACGTACTGTACTTGTCAATGGGGCAACCGGCTGCAGACAACACGAAGTTTCCTGTCTGATAATTTCAACATAAGAGTTCTGCAATAATACAGCTCTGCCATAATATCAATTTTTTTCTAACACACTGTGACCTCAGTGGTAAAACATATCATTTAATTGTTACCTCTATAATAGTCTCAACAAAAACTTTGCATTATGCACATCATAAAAGTTGAATTCATGGAGGAATGTTTGTATTGGACAGCATTAGACTGTACAGGTGTACCTAATCAAGTGGACACCAAGTGTATGTGAGGTAGAGGACGTGTTTTCCACAGACATATTCGTTAGTATATTAATAAAATTCAGCTGAATAAGCTTGTTGCAATTTATGTCTGACTTATCACAGTCCCCTGTATAGTTGGGTTTACATGACAGTGTATTTCGTAGTATAATTTATTGGATTAGACACACATTGTGTTACCAAAATTTATATGTGCCTGTCTATGAAATCAAATAAAAATCTGGGCAAAGGATTTGCAACTTCCAAGACAGCAATAGTCATCATTTAACTACTTAAGCCAACAGGCATTGACAGAAAGAGCAAGAGTTGTATAATATTTGCCTTTTCCTAGTAAAATTGTAAAAATGGTCTATTAAATCTATTAACCATTCTACGATCTTGCAGATATTAGACCCTTTAATGCTTGATAAAAGGCACATGTTGACATATAAATTAACTGCACCAGTTACACGGAGTCACAGTGGCATGTTTAAAAAAAGACTACTTCTTGAAGGTGGACAAAGTGTTTAGAATAAAGCAATACCACACTGTGAAATACCAAATTAAAAGTTCTTCGTTGCAAATTTTACTAAAGCAAAACTACTAGAGTGGGTGTCATCAGAAAAAAAATGTATTTCAGGAATAGGACTAAATCATCCACCTATGTCAACTATGTCTCAGAGGTCATTTGTGCCCAGGGGCCCCCTAGTGGGTTAATCCGGCCCTGGTTACTGGTGCCTCCTCTTGGTATACGTCTCTTATTTTGAAAAGACGGAGTGGGAAGTGATGTTTTGAATTTCCTCTAACTTGACGCAGCTGGACCGCGGCACATTTTTTTTGACAGCGGAAATGAGGAGTCGCCACTTTTTCCGCGTCAAGTTCGTGGCTGAAAGTTTTCTTTCCTCCTTTTTTTTCCCTCTCTGTGTGCGGAGGAACCGTCGCATGCACGCACAATGAGAACGAAAGCGACGGGTTTTTTTAGCATGCAGCTTTCTCCTCTGATGCCCAGTGTCTGTTGGTCCTCGCCGACGTCGTTTTGAGTTACTTTAGATGCTTCTCAACACATTTCCGTTATGCGAAGTCCAACTTGTTGGTTAGTTGTCGTGCTGCGGTGGGTGCCCATCCGAGATAACGGAGAACGTGAGTATGTTGTGAGGACTGAGCTCCTGTCAGCTTTTATCACTTTCCTGTCTCAAAGTGCTAATAACATCACTAAACTCTTAACCACATGTGGAATAATTGCAAAATGACGAACCGCAGCAGTAATGTGGACAAAGCTTCCGTCCAAAATTACATATTTTTTCTTCACTAATCGTCGAAAAAAAAAGTGCTCGTGTGAAATTTAAAGGGCTTTAGCCTCTCTCCGGCTCGGGGCCGGTGCTGCAGGCGCAGACTTTTTGTCTTACGCAGAAGTTTTCTTTAAAAAAAAAAAAAAAAATAGGGCCCTATCATACCACTAACAAGGCTGGATTACCGACTGGGCAAAGTGGATAATTGCCCAGGGGTCCCAGACCCATAGGGGCCCCAAAAGCCATAGGTTTACTCTACTTTATTTCTATGTATACAATTTGATCAATCGCAAATTTGTTAGAAATGTGCAGCACTGAAGCAGAATCTCAGAATCTGCTTTCAATACCTTATGATGTTGGAGTTATATTGAGCTCATTTGTTGTAAAGTTATGTTTTACCAAATCACTTTACTCTTTTTTTTTTTTTTATGCAGAGTAATTAACACACAGAAAACCTTGGACAAAGTATGTTTCATCATTTGAGAACTTTAAGGCTGCAACCAACTATTATATCCATTGTCAATACATCTGACGGCTATATACTAATCAATTGACCGTTCAGTGTATATAGTGCTGGAAAATAGTGAAATATGCCCATTTTTATTCCCTGAAGCCCAAGTTCACATGGGCAAATCTCCTTTTTTTGTCTGACCAACGGTCCAAAACCCAAAGATGTTGAGTTGAGTTGAATCTTGCAAATGTTCAGATTTTAGAAGCAGGTACCAGATCATTTTCAGAATTTCTGCTTAAAACATGACTTAATGACAGTTAATCGATTGTCCGAATTGTTGCCATTACATTTCTGTGAATCAACTAATCAGTTGAGCCCTAGACCCACTGTTTGGTTTTGTGGGTGCCAGAAGAAGTAATGAAACTTCCATGTGTAGTAGAGTCAAGAGGGGTCCGACAACACAATTTTCCCTCTGGGCCTCTCAGGAGATTAATCCAGCCGTGGCCACCAAGCAGGGTTTTTCTGTCTTTGAACTGCTTGGCATCACATCAGGGGGGGGGGGCGGTTGGCACAAAAGGTGTACACAACATGTGCTTGATGTGATACATGATACTTAGTAGTATCTTAAGTGTATGTGAACATCTGTGACATTTTCAACATTATTTGGCACCAAACTATTAGTGGTCACCATGGTGATGTCTGAGGTCCTCCCTCATGACTGCTGGATGGAGAACAGGAACAAATGGGGAGCAGCCACTTGGTTTCACAATCCAGTGTTGTGCAGCAGCAAATCAAAACAGTAATTTTGGTGTGTGTGTGTGTTGGAAAGGATTCACTTCTATTCATATCTTCTGTGCACGTGCGCATGTGTGTGTGTGTGTGTGTGTGCGTGTGTGTGCGCGCGCGCATAAATACAGGTTGGTGTACAGGAGGTGCCCCGTCACTGTCTGTTTGCTTAGAGACTCTCAGGCTACAGGTGTGTAGTTGTGGTGGTTCCCAAAACTAAAATAGCTGAACAGTTGGCAGGGGTGGCGGCTATCGATAAAATCCTTCATACAGTGGTGGAAAATAACAATGTATCATTCAAACGCTGTACTTAAGTAAAATTTTGTGATACTTTAATAGTACTGCATTAAGATTTTTGATACATGTTGTGTATGATATCTTTATACTTTGGATACAGGACTTTTACTGGTAACTTAGTTAGGTAAAGGTAGTAATAGCAAAGTGTAAAAACACCAAGGGTTTGTCAAATAATCCATTATACAGCTGCAGCTAATGATTATTTTCACTATTAATTAATACGTCAGTTCCTAATTCTGATTAATTGATTAATCTCTTACACATGCATTTCCTGGAAAATCAATTGACAAACTGTAAATTGATACAGTCAGTGATGAATGATTTATGTATGTTTTGATGTCTGTTAATCCCGCCAATGAAACACCTGACAAATCAGAGATGGTGAAAACACATTGAGAGTGTACATACTTATCAGTAATGGAGTACTGTCAGCAACAGGCTGAGGGTGACACTCTTTGTTGGTTCAGTCATTTAGATGTGAGAGTTGTCACACCTTCAGTCATTAAAGCACAAAAGACAGAAAAAAACATGCCTCTCGGGTGGGGAAGTAACGCCAGCTACACTGTACTTAATGTTTTCCATGGCAGACAGGCTTAACCCCAGACAAAAGGTTGACTATAATTTAAAGGTCCAGTGCAGTTTCACACGCCTAATTGGCCTGTATATTCTCAAGTGTGTCTGATGAATTTCAGAAATGTTTTTACTTCCCCACAGACCTCCTTGGTTTCTGACAGTTGGATATTTTGGTGCTGTCTTTACTTCTCTTTTGCTCAGTGTGGTATAGACAAGAGAAGTTCTGTTCTCGCCGCATAAATGTGCACGTGGCCCCATACACAGCCTAATATTGTTAAATATATATATATATATATATACATAATGACTAATTGACAGAAATCATTTATTTATCCCAAATTCTATGACCATCTGAACACCATGGCTTATAACAGTGATTCTGCTTTACATTTTCTTAGAGAGGGGGTTGACACTTGTTCAGCATAATTATAATGTGATTCTTTTTTTCCAACTTAACATGATTAGTTGGTTGGGAATTTTTTGTCTTGGTAGCTGCCTGAGACATCTTTCCTTGAAAGAAAAGGCTGCAGCTTCTTGGAATTTGAACACAACGATGCTAATTCCTCCAATGTTTTTGAAGCGTTGTGCACATTTGATGTACATGCCATGGATCAGACAATGTCATGGTTTCATGTCTTTAACTGAGATGTTATCGGACGCCAGCTCTTCCGCTTCCCTCAGGGGTTCTAAGAAATCTACTGATGAGACCACGAGAGAGGTCTGACCCACAGCAGCCCTCTGGGGGGAGGGAAAAAGAGGCAAAAGGAGAAACAGAGGAAAAGAGGAGGAAGAGAGGAGCCATGGGAGATAACTTGGCAGGCAGACAGGAGTAGGAATCTGTAAAAGAAGGACAGAGAGGAACGGAAGAGACAAATTAGGGCAGAAAATGGAAGAAAAAGAAAGCTTGTTTCTGGTGACAATGGGGACCTTCTACAACATAGCACACATGTTAGTGTGTGTATGTGTGATGTGACTTGCATGGCACTTGGCCACCCAAACAGCTAAGCCTAAAATCTCAGACTTAAACACACAGACACAAGGCATACAAAAGCTCTTGCGTGTGTGTGCATGCGTTTGTGCAAGCGTTTGGTGGGGGGCACACATGCGTGCCTGTGTGTGTGTGTGTGTGTGTGTGTGTGTGTGTGTGTGTTTGTTTGTGTTTTTTTTTTTTTCTTCCCAGAGCAGCAATAATTAGAGACTGTGTGTATTTGCATGTGTTTACCCCAATGAGCCCCTGTTCTTGTTGTTGGAAGAATGTTGATTATAGGCCTGATTTAGCTGCAGCAGTAAGAGGATGTCGCTCAAAACGTGTGTGATAGTAGGTTGTGTAGTTGGTGTGTGTGTGGTGGGTGGGGTGGGGTGGGGGGTTGTGGGTGTACGATGCGGGATGAGGTCAAGAGTTGTCAAAAGTTGTCCAGTCACATTTGAGAAAAGAAACACACCCTGAATATTTTCTTTTTAGTCACGAGAAGTGTCTCCAGGTTTACATACATATAGAGCTGCAATGGTAAATCAATCAATGGATTAGCCAATGAAATTACATCATTCTCTATTATGATAGTGGATTAATTGTTTCAGTCATCTTTTCAAGTAAGACAAAATGAGCAAACTGAAGACAGCACTTTGGGCTCTAAGAAATTGTGAAAAATATTTTTTCATTTTTTAAATATTTCTTAGACCAAACAGCGAATCAGTTAACTGCAGTAATATTTGTTAGTTGAAGCTCGGCATACGTACACTTAGGCCTACATGAAATAGCTTGTTGTGTGTTTGTTCCTCTGTGTGTGTTTAGTGGAAACAGGAGTCATGTCTAAGTTGAAGTGAAAGTAGGAACACGTTCTCATGCAAAAATACAAAATTTGCACAATGTCACTTCAGGTTATTACAAACATGCGCACAGTTTGCTATCACTGCAGAAATAAAATACCCCCAAAAGAGGATTCTTGGGTGATTTTGGTGTGTCAGGAAGAGGTATTTTGTAAGTGCTAACCCTGGAACTCAATTGGCTCTTCATGAGTCCCAATGTGGAAAAGTTTATAACTCCTGAATTAGCCTTCCAGGAAGTCAGATGCCTGCAGATGATTCACAGCCGATCAGAGTTACTGAAGGAGTCAATTATATCTCACCGCCCCCACCCGCACAACCCCACACACAGTTATGCACACACACACGCAAACATAATATACAGTATTGCAAATCTTAAATACTATCATGCGTCCCACAATTCACAATGAATCAGAAACACATCACGAGTAGTCATGACTCATTCATAAAGTGCTTGTGGAGTTCAGACAGAGCTGTCTGTCGTACTCTCGTACTGGAACATTTGAGTCTTGAATGCTTGAATTGGCTGAATTGTGTTGACTTGACTCGACCGAGTTGTGAATGATGGATTGTTGTTTTCAGCTTTTCAGAAACTAAGCCTGTGCTTAAGGGTTCTAGTAGTAACTTGAGTTCAGCTTTTCATGGTTTTGTAGCTGAGACACATACTTAAACTGTTTAATTATTCAGTGTATGCATATTTAATGTTGTGTAACATGCACTGTCGGCCAGTGTTTATTTTGCCAAGTGTGTGTGCAGGAAAAGGTTTCTGTGTAAGTATTCAGTTTTTGTTTTGTTTTGTTTTTTCATTTTAACAGCATGCACAGTACATTGAACAGAAAACTTTGTAATGGATATTTTTCACTATTTCTTAACATGTTTTGACCTGATTATTAGTCATGTCTTTTTATAATCATGCTGTGATTCACATTCTCACAGCTGAATGGATGATACATTTAATTTTAGATCCTGAAAACTTCTTAGTTCATTTAACTTCTTCTTAGGTATTTGTTCAGATTAAAAACTAATAAACCATTTAACCAAATGAGATAAACATATGTAACCTTTTTACTTGCAATTCTGAATACTTGCGTATTGATAGTAACATATTATTATTATTATTATTATTATTATTATTATTATTATTATTGAGCACTACAGTAATGATCACAATACAGATTTTGTCTATATCACCCACAGCGCTCGGCACACTGCATCAGTTTTTAGACATGGTAGCAGAATGTAATGAAACAACACACAGAAAAAAAGCATTAAATAACAGGTTAGGATTCCCGCTCATTTATGAAGTTGTGACATTTGACTGAGATTGGAATATAGAAATTCGCTCAGCCTGATTTTTCCCAGCCCTGATTGAAATGGTATGTTTGTTTGCTCGAACCTCTAATATAGATCTCATTGTGCATTGTAGTTTGTCAGCTGCAGTGCGAGGCCTGCAGTGTTTGTGATGCCTGACAGTCACCGCTGACCTCATTCCCCTGTAGTCTCAGCTCCCCACACATCGCATCTATGCAGCCAAAGTCAAAACTTCACCTCTCTTTTCATTTTTTGCCTGTCATTATGTCTCTGTGAGCCCTGTATTTTAGTATTTCCTTGACATGCTAGGGTCTGTCTTTGCAGGATAATGATAGACTGCAGGCTGTGCAAAGACATTTTCTATTAGTCGTTGGTAGAATGCCGGACAGCTGGAAGGATGCTTGTTAGTGAGAATTTTACTAGGTTAAAGGGACCCAGTGGATACATAGGATGTTTTCCATTGGATTTTGTATCTAGCTTTTGATACTCATAATCCTTTCTATAGCTGTGCAATTTCCTTCTTATCGTCATAGATCCAGCCCTTCAGTTTTGCTACTTTCCCAACCTACCTCCCTCTCTCTGTTCCCAGACCACAGGAAATAGCCAGAAAGCGGCGGGGCTTTATTTCTGTGCGTCTTAAGAATAGCAGCATTGTGTTGTGCTGGAGCCTGCATTGTTGTGGGAATGTAGGGCCGAGTGGGAGAACACTCTAACCGAAACAAAAACCCTATACTACCGGTCAAAATCTTTACAGTTCTTATTGAAATTTCAGAAGTTCAAGTCCAGTGAGCAAGCTTTCTAAAAACCTTTTGGGGAGAAAAAAAAAAAAAAGTTTAGCTCAACAAAAACAAAAAAAAAATCATGTCAATTTCGTAGAAAACAGGCCTTTTTTTCAGAGATTAAGAAATTTGTTAACTTACAGCTTTCCTGCAGCAATAAATGAAGCCTTGAAACTTAATGCAAATGATTCCTACAGGTTCCCTAGCTTGTGTTGTACAAAGGCAGCGTTGGAACAATGGCTTCTTCAGTTTACAGCTGGTACTACCTCATATTTTCTTTGTTTGTTGAAAACAAAGTGTTGACGTAGTATATGTGTTTCCTAAAGCCACTTTGAATAAGAGCTTCTGCTACACTAAATGCCAAACGTAGAGGATTAAAGGTTGTTCTTGCCCAATAGCTTTGTTTATGTAATGTGGATAGATCAGTATTTTCTCATTTTTATATCACGTGTTACAATGTATCTCTCTAATTCGTCTTATGAAACAACAATGCTGAGTATTTTTTACTTTTAGAAGAGGCTTTGCACAAAAAATTTCCATGACTTTGTAATAAAAAAAAAAACCATTTTATCTATATTTGAAATAGACTGGCTGTGTTTAGTTGCGATGTAGCTGCAGGCTCCTCCTCTCCTGTTTTACCCTGAATCAGCTGATCCTTTCCTCAGGTTATGAGAAGTTAAGGCCAAGGTTATCTCATGTTTCAGCCCTACTTCCTCCTTTACAATATGTTCTTCAATTATGTAAGCTGTGTACGTCTGCTCTGTTTATTATCAAAGCTCTTTCACATCTCACTTCACACAAACAGGAACACTGCGACTCAGTCGATCCCATCCCTGCAACTGCAAATCTTTGTTCATGCAGCTGATCAATCAGGCAGCATATAAAAAAAACAAAAACACTTTTAGATGCACATGGCAGCTTGTCGTACCCAGGTATATAACACAGAGTGAAAGGGATGAATAAAGGTCACACAGCGTCAGTTCATGTTAACTGGTGTGTTGGCTAACAGTGGAGCAGACTGTAATGATTACTTGATCAATGAGTCTATTGACAGGAAATGAATCTGTAACTATTTTGATAATTCATCATCGTAGTCATCGTAGCAATAAGTGGCTCGAGCAGTTCGTATGTCAGGATTTAATGCTCTTCTTTGTCATTCACAAAGGTAAATTGAATATCTTTGTTGTGGGCTGTTGGTCAGAGAAATCTTAGGCAGATTTTTGTTAGCTTTAGCCTTCCCCCCTCTGTTTTCAGTCCTTATGCTAAGCTAAGCTGACAGGCTGTGAGAAAGCAAACATATATATATTTAAATCTTTACAGCCAATTATATTATTTTATCATAAATAAATAAGTATGCATAATAAATATACTGTTGTCACAAACTCACCTACTAAGAAATTAGTCATTTGATTAACCCAACGTAACACTTTTTAATTATCAGTCTTCAGTATCACCTGTCTTCTCCCTGTAGATATTTGCGTACAAGAAGAACTGTTTGATAGGCTGTATATAATGATGTTATCTTATAACTGTAGCTGTCAGCACAAACAAGATTTTGTTACATTCGCAGACTATTTTAAGTAGCAGCTGTTGTACTTGGAGTTTGATATTCTCTTTCCACCCCTGACATAAAGGTGGTGTGTGTGTTTGTGTGTGTGTAGTGTACAATATCTTTGCATGTATGTGCTGGTCGCTGCTTGCCAGGGCAGGGCAGGGCTTCCTGTTGCTGTGATGCTGCCCAGGCAGAGCAGGGATCCTCTGGTCTATGTTCTTCTGCCACCTGGAACTTCACCCACAAACCTGGCGCCATGTCCTCTCCTCTCGCCTTTCTCCCGCTCTGTTTCTCTCACTTCCTGCCTGCCCTCTCATTATCCCTTCATCCCTCTTCCTCTCTGTCCTTCTGACTCTTGTTTTATGTCTCCTCCTCTTCCTTTTTTTTTTGTTTGATTCCCTCACTCCTTTCTGCTTTCTCTCTCTCTCTCTCTCTCTTTTTAATAACCCTCCCACCCCCCACGCTCACACAATCACTTATTCTCTCCCGGCTTTGTAAATTTATCCCTAGCTCTGTGATTCATTCTGTGATTCAGAGAATTAAAATTCAAAGGTGGTAACAAAATCTGTTTTTCATCCCAGACCTTGTGATGCACATGTTGCCACATTTTTTTTTCTAATTTATTTTTTCCACTTCAGTTTTTACGGGAAAAACTGAAGTGTTTGATGTCTGAGAGAGCCTTGATGCCATGCAGATTAATTGAGTCGTAAGCAGTAGATTGGATCCGGCTGATCTCGGTAATAAGGCTGGGGCTATATAAAGGTCAGAAGGATGTGGCTTGCTGTAAATTGCATTTTATGTAATGAGTATGACAATTAGGAGAACATCCTATTTCTATAGTAATGAACAACCAAACGGCGCATGGAGGTGTACATGTGAACACATTCTCCGACGAGTTGCTCACACATGTCTATGTCTTTGTGTGTGCTAGAACAAGAGAAGTGCTCAACTTGTCAGCTAACAGTGAGATGTGCACGCTTGCTGTAAGTATGACTGTAACAACATGGAGGTAGTGTCTGTGACGTCATACATAGTTTTCTGCAAGGGACTCTTGTAGGAGTGGAGGTTGTGTTTACTGCTAGCTGACATCATGTTAGTTGATGTGAGAAAACACAAATTTGAGCACAGGAGCAGAAGGATAGCGGTGTGATTATTTCCAATGTTAATTTGACAATGATTTTCTCACTTAATCAATAAATCATTTGGTCTATAAAACATCAGATAGTGAGAAAAATACACACCACAACGTCCTGGAGTGCATCAGAGCTGTAGGTAAACATTCTTTTCATTACCGATCAATCTGCTGATAGGTTTCTCGAGGGGCCCCAAAATGACATTTTCAAATGGATTTTTTTGTCTGACGGCCTAAAATCCAGAGATTAAGTTTACTATAATGTAAGACGGGAGATGAGAGGAAAAATAAATAAAATCTCACATTGGAGAAGCTACCATCGTCAAATGTGTGGCATTTCAGCCAAAAAATTACTTTAATGATTGATAATCAAAGTAGTTGCTGATTAGTTAGTCAATGGACACATCACTTAGTTGACTAATTATTTCTACCACCAGGTCAATATTTATACACACACTCACCTAAACCCCTTAAAACGCAACATCATCTTTAATAGATTGATAACTGTGAAAATGATAAGGACGAATCATTAATTGGGGTGTTTTCCATATATTTCCTCCCAGTCAAATTTTAACAACCAGACATCTAGTGGTCATTAGAAGTACTGCATCTAGGGCACTTTGGCTCTGGCCGTAGCATGCAGCCATGGTGGTTGTTGCCTTCTATGATTTCATGACCTGAAAGCTCAGAGACCTCTTTTGTGCCTATGTGTGTGTGTGTCCATTGCATCACGCAAGAGCTGTCCCCAACTGGGGACAACAGGGAGCAAACAGTGGTGTGTGAGAGCTGATACCAAGCTCTTGAGATATAAATAGGGCTTCCCAACAACGGGGTTGCCACCAGCAGAACTGATAATTCTCTGTGTTGTATAAGCTTCAGTCTTTGTGTGTCTTTGTAGATTTAAATTTCTTGGTTGTGCACAAAAATGAATGCCATCTCTCCTATGTTTTTTTTTTTTTTTTTTTCTTTTTTTTTTCTTTTTTTAATCTTAAAGATGTAATGATAATGTTTGTGTTTTAGCATTATGGTCCGAGACTTACTGAAGGCGATGCTGGTTTCAGGCGTACTGAAACTAGGCATACTCCTAACTCCATTTCCACGTGGTGTCTTGGCATTTAGTGGGAATGACATACCACAGCATCACACCTTCATCCCGTTCAATGTTATGTTGTGTTACAAATCAGCTCTGTGAGCTGACACAAGTCATGAGGTTTACTCATGCTCGCCAGATCAATTCATGTGTGTCTTTTCACGCATCCTGTTTCCTTCCTGCTTGATTAAAAACTGTTGTAGGCTGTCCCAACTAAAAAGGGAGTTTAGTTCCATTTCTGGTGTCGGAAGCACCAAAGTTATGAGGGAAGGTAAGATGTTGTGCTACTCACTTTTATTGTCTTTGATCCTAATTTGGTATAGGGCTGATATCTTTTTTCACTTTTCAACACATTTAGATCTTAAAATTGATTCTTTAAACTAAACAACTCACATCACAGTTATACTAAGATTTTGAAGTGACTGAGTTGCACAGAAGACAACCTCCCGAATAGTGCATCAGGGTAATTATTAACATTATTGATATCCTGCTGATCAGTTCCTAACTAATCATTAGATAATTGTGTAAAAGCTTTTGGCTAATTTACACAAATACATTCAATTTACTAAGAGTAGACATAGAGAAGAAACAAATCATCACATTTGAGAAGCCGATCGAAGTAGTTTGACTTATGGTTCCTTATTTGGTGGACTGCACAGTGCATGTCAGTGGTTCAGATGAAGAGACTGCTATATTTCTCTGAATGTCAGTCAGTCACAAGCTGCTTTCCTGGCAGACTATTTTTTCCAGCACCTGTCTGACACGTGCATCTGCCCAATAAAGGCAAGTGTTGTAGATGTCGCTCTCTGTTACTGACTGCTATTTTAAACAGTGGCAATTGAGCTGCAGCATTACAGTCATAGTCATAGGTGAGGCATGCAAAACAGCAGCACTTGTTTGGTTAAACAAATTTTTGTTTTCTTGTCAGAAAACCTGCGACTGATGTCGACATCAGCCACAGTTGCTCAGGACAGCAGTTTCTCAGGCTGCTTGTGGTGTTGACGCTGCAGGAAAAAGCTGTGCCAGATTTCTGTAAAGCACATGAGAGAGACGAAGAAAGCAATCAGTGTGCCTGTGCGTGCGTGTGTTTGTGCGTGCGCGCATGTGCGTGTGTCACAGTGAAGAATGTAGGCATTGTAGGGGAAGATGAGGACGAGGAGGGAGTGATGAGTAAGGTGAGGAAGAAAGAAAGAAAGAAAGAAAGAAAGAAAGAAAGAAAGAAAGAAAGGAGGGAGTGCAGGAACTTTGACTCTATTGTGCAGGAAAGTTTTCCATTTGAAATGTCGTGTGTTTGAATTGGCCTCTTTCTTTTGTGTCATCCCCCGCTGATCGTGTCTAGCAAAACAATAATACGATAACAAAGCACCACGTTGAGGTTAGAGATTCTGGATAAGAACAGAGAAGGGAGACACCAAACTGTATTAGCCTCTTTGTTTTCCTTCACAACTGGACTGTGGCTCTGTTAGGCCCTTAGTCAAGGTAACAGTAAAGGAAGCATGAACCCAAACACATCTGGAGATCCTCACACCAGTGGACAGTGAGGATGAAATGAAAGGGAAAACCATGGGAACAGTGACGGCCGAGCCCCCAGAGGGATACATTGAGAGGAAGTGTATGTCTGTATGTGTGTGTGTGTCGCGTGTGCATGTGTGCGTGTGTGTGTGTGTGTGTGTGTGTGTGTGTGTGTTCTGTAGTCAGTCAGTGCTGAGTCATCGCTGGGCTGGCCAGGCAGATAGAAACAGGCTTCTGGGGGGGCCAGCTGCAGGGGCACAAGGGGGCATGCACTGAGCATGCTCTGCAAAGTACAGGAAGGGAATTGGTTGTTGTGACAGGACACATCCAGGAACTTTAGTGACGCAATATTTCACGATGCCAAGTTTTCACTCCCTCATTGACGTATGCGTCCCCTGGTATGTTTGACGATACATAAATTGCAGCAGGCTCGTTGCATGACACAGTCTCAAGAATTCACAGCTTTTCTTCTCTGAATATCGTCGTTTAGGACACGGAGAGGGAGAGAGATGTTAGCCAACAGATAACGAGACATGTTGCTCCATGTTTGGCCCGACCACAGCAGCAACACCCCCCCCCCCCCCCCTTATTTCTTGTGGTTTTCTGTGATCTGTTGGACCACAGTCTGTGACTCCCCCCACACCAACCCACACACACCCGTAAGCATATACATCATACTCATACTTCCTGTATTTTGAATAGACACTTCTCTGCTGCACTGGAGGAAGATGGTATGTACTGTAGGCACATGTTGTAGTGTGAGAATGACAAACCCTTGTTAATACTCCTGAAGATGAAGTCTTACTGTGAGTGTATTCAACTGTTGTTCAGCTTGCTCATTTATGGGAAGCATGTGCACAATAGTGTATAGAAATGAGCTGCAGTTGTTAGGTGTAATGCATGTTTTTATCTTTTGATGTCTGTTGTCAATGTTTTCCTGTCTGTAAGTGTTTCATGGTGAGATATTCTACCTGTCTCTTATGCTTTTCTCCAAATACCATTATCAACCATTATCATCCTATGCAACAAATGTAACTGCAGAATCCTATCATGCCAAAGTTTACAATCAGACAAAGTTATTCTATGTCCCTATATCTCATGATTGGCACATATAAAGGTCAGTGTTTTGCTGCACAGTAGTGTGAAAATCTCGCATCTCTGTGGCTGATTTTACAACACTGTATCATCCACGGGCTTTCTGCGTAAACCAAGAAGCTCCATTCTTGCATCAGCTAAGGCCTGATGACGTTCTTTAGAAATGTGTCTCTCCCACTACTAATCTTCTTTAACCAAGGGGGGACTGTATTTGTGGGTCAGCGGTGTGTGTATATACACACCAAGGAATGGCATAAGGGTGTCTGAAAAGATGAAGCACAGGGTTTGGCTCTTATTGAATACTTAGGAATGCATCCTGTTTCCTCTCTTCAGTGGAACTTATGTGGTTCACTCTTAAAACCACTCACTCATCCGTCTAATTACAAAAGAAGCGAGGAGCTAACCAAGGTGGATGGTTATGAGGATGTGCACTGTTGAAGTACAGAACTGTCTTTCTGCACAGGATGATGATGGGAAACACTACATTTTGATAAATGTTTGACTCTTCTAAATTCATAATTCAGAAAGACAAGCCTACTGAGATGAAACTAACCAGAATACAGTGTATCAGTGTGTAGCCACAGGAGCAGGGAAGTGAAACAAAGCACAGAACAGAGAATAACAAATAGCCGAGACAAACTATTGGAGGCCAAGCTGTCCAAGGTTTATCGAGCACCACCACCTCAATGTATCCAAGGAAAATCTGCTTTAAAAAAATCTGAGAAAAATGACAAGCAAGTGCGTGCAGTACAATGACATATTATAAATAATCGTCAAACCCCATTTGTAAGCAGTTATTCCCTTCACTAGTGAGAATTTTAGCGGAGCAGCAGTGCGTTTTTCTCTGAGGTAAACAAGCCTGGTCTATCATTATCTGCTGAAGGAGACAAATTGATTGAATAAATAGGGTGCAGAGTCCATGTAATGGTCCTGACATAATGAAGTCTTCATTTTGGGGTTTGAGAAGAGAAAAAAAAAGAAAAAAAGCAGAAGGAATATCGAAACAGGTCACATGTAAACACACAAACACACAGATGGCCGAGCAGGCAGTGTGGCTGATTGAGAAATTTTCTAACCGTACTTCCTCTGCCAGGGCCTCATTCAGTGACTGTCCGAATGACTTATTACTGTTTTCATTCATTTCAAATACTTGTATCCATATCGGTGCAATTTGGAACTGATTTAGTCATCTTTACTGATGCAACTACACCTCCCTCTCCTCATTTTCTCTCTTTATTTTATTCACCTCAACTGATTTCCTAAGTCTATAGGTACTCAGAGTGTTTACGCTCTTGATTCAGTTTTTTTTTTTTTTTCCCAAATTGAATGGTTACACATTGTCCTTTGAGTGAACTGTGGCAGTCCTTATCTATTAAGATACTCTATGACTGGTTGATTGCCAGAGATTCTTTGCAGGCCCATGTAATCCAATTTGGGCCGTTTAAGATTGAGTGCAGATAAAATCAGACTTTTGGCTGTTCTTTCTCAATGTTTGAACCGTTTCAAACTTTCAAATATTTCAAAGAAATGCTCTGACTATTTTGCCAGTTCCATCTTTAGTGCTCCAGTTCTTGCTCAACACTCTGCATTATCTTGATTTGCCTCTAATTACATTTCCATATCTCTCCTTTGTTTGTCCCTCAATCATCTCCTCTCTTTTCTTCAAATCGACTCCTTTACCCCCACCTCCTCTACAACCATCAATTTCTCTTTCCCTCTTTCTTTTTCTGTTTCTTTTCAACTTCTTTGTCTCGCAGCAGTGATTCTCAGCCGGTCTGGTTACTGCAATGAATGGTAACACTATCCATCCAGCCAACACCACCACAACAGCAGGAGGAGGCCCTGGCGTGGCAGTGCCCCCGAGAGGCTGGAGGGAGTTCTGCGAGCTGCACGCCATCGCCACAGCCCGGCAGCTGGCTGGACACTACCAGAGCTTCGCCCGAGAGTGGCCACAACATGACGTGCTCCCACCAGAGACCTTTTCCAAGCAGTTCACCGACCTCTTCCAGAAGCACTTCTGCTGCGAGGTCGACAAAGATGGCACTCCGCTCAGCCAGAACACATCCTCTACCGCCACCGGTAGTGCTTCCTCCACATCTCCAGTGGCCCGTCCCCTTCCAACACAGGCTGTGACTGGTCGATCACGGATCAAGTCTTTGTCTGGGGCGCAAGACTATCGGGAGGCGGGCCGGCCAAGTGGAGGAGCTGCTCTGTTTGCTTTGGCTCCACCAAAAGTGGAGCAGGTGGTCGTGAGCCGGGAACAGGAGCAGCCGCTGCGATGTGCTTCGGGAAACTCCTTGTCGGGAAATCCGGTTGTGCTCAGAGGGTCGACTCGCAGCATCGGCAGCGGGTCACTGCTGCTTCACAGCCATAGCAATGAGGAGATCTCTGGCGCAGATCGTCGTCAGGTATCTGAACGGTACTCATCTGACTCCTCAGCCTCCAACCCTGGCCACGCTGATGTCACCCACTTCTCTGTTAGTCAAATCCAGAAGACCGTAAGAAGGATTTTCAAGAAACAGCCGCCCAGCCCCCCCTCATCCCAGGACCTGTCTCCTAGCAGCCCTAACCCCACCAACAACAGCAACAATCCCCAAAATAATGGTGACAGAGTGGGTGGGATTTCCTCCACAAATGAGGACGTGTCATCATCCTCCTCTTCTTCCCACTCATCCTCTTGTCTGAACTCTGAGGGCAACCCCCCAGGTGCTTCAAATTGGTCTGTGGCTGCAGTAGCCTCTCACTTCCTGGATCGTTTACGTTGGTTCCACAGCAGAAGCATGAGGCAGAGGAGGTCAGAGGTGAGCGGCTGCTGTAAGGAGGGCCAACTGAGGTACTTACTGGTGGATGACACTATCTCAGACTCTCAGCCCCGCTGGCAACGCTGCCGCCTGCTGGTCAGGAGGATCAGGGACATTCAAGGAGGAGGAGGAGGAAGTGGAGGAGGTGGAAGAGGTGGAAGAGGAGGAGGGGAGAGGTACCAGTTGGAGCTCTATGATCCTCCAAAGGTAGAAACACATGCTCATATACACATTTCATATCAGTTATATTCATGATTTTTTTCACTCTGACAATCCAGCACATTCACTCATGTCCTTTTTTGGATATTTATTTTAATTGAGGGTTTAACTGAGAGAAGTAATTGCCACTCCAAACAGAATGTGATAACTTGTTGATTGATGTCTAAAAGGGCTCAGGGTAGGTTACAGAGAGGGAGATGGCTATGTTTTGGTTTCAAAGCCTATGTCTGCAGTGTTTTAGGATAATAGCTCAAGCTATAGATTGTCATTGATCCAGAAAACACACTGCACTTATGTCGCATAATCACTGTCTGACACTTTTCCGTTACTGTTGTTCTTGGTACAGCAGATGCTTGCTTTCAGATGACTGTGTTTCACAGGATTGTGTCTGCAGTTCTTGCAACTTTTGAGGTTCTTCTCAGAACTCTGCACAGCACTGAAACATGTAACAGCTGGCAGGTTCCTCACCTCGTGTTTCATATCTGTAGTTTCTGTAGATCTGTTGTTGTTCATCAATAAGATGGAAACCCGCAGAAGCCTTTAAAGGGTTGCTTGATTTCAATTTGCCAGGCTGTGTCACAAGCAAGTTTGCAAGAAAACTGGGTACACGCCCGGGTCAATATCACTAAAACTTTAAGTAATTGCAAATCCTGTCAATTTTTACAATGTTATTTGTTTTTAGACAAAGTCCGAGAAGAATGAATGAAGCCAATTAATTTGAAAAACAGGAATGTTTGACCAATTAAAGCACAATGAAAGATCCATCTTTACAAACCCCTTTCCAACAAAAGTCAGTACACCCTTCATTAGTGAGATTGCATTCTTTTATTTTTGTAATATTTTGTATGTCCACCTTTGATGACAGATTTGATCCTCCTTGGCATGGACGATACCAGTCCTGCACAAATCTGTGGGGAGATGTTCTGCTATTTTTCACAGATGATTCTTTTAAGCTGCTTTTTGCTGAAGGAGTTTGGTTGCTCTACCTTCTACTTTAAAATACCCCAAAGGTTTTCTATTGGATTCAGGTCAGGGGACATACGTGGCCAGGTCACAGTTTTCACTTTACAAACTCAGATTTTTTTGCGGTGTGTTTGGGATCATTGTCATGTTGGAAAATTCCTCCTTGAGACTGGGAGTTTACGTTTTATTCAGTGTTTGGGTAAACAAACTCATGCAGCCCTGTATCAGCATGCTCCCACCTCCGTGTTGGCAGTCACTGTGGTAGTCCTGGCCAGGCCTACAGCAAACATGCTGGACCCCATCTGATCCAAACAAAATTATTTTGGTTCCATCTGACCAAACAATGTGATGCCATTATTAATCAGGCTTCTTTTCATGTTTTTTGGCAAAGTTTAATCCTGTAGTTTTTTGCTGGTTCATGAGCATTGAGTTTCTTCTTGGACTCCATCCGTAGAGACTTCTTGCAGCAGTCTTCACACTTTGTGATCAGTCACTGAAACCCCAATCCCCTCAGATAATCCTTGTGCCAAGTCAGAAGCAATTTCTTTTCAATGCAAGTTTTTTGAAAATTAATTTGAATTGTGCATGGCATAATTTTTCGAGGTTGACCTCAGTCTCCTGTTTTTGGTAGCGTAGCTCTGCCAGCTTTGTGAAATCTCACAATCTGGTGTTTTACTTGTTCAAGCGATATCTTACCATGTGAAGCCATGTTTCATTAGACAGAACCGATGCTAAAAATGAGGAATCTGTGGTGTTCACAGGTTCTTTTATAACCTTGTTCATGCAATTACATTTGATTGGAAATCACAGGTGTACTCAAATTTGTTGCAAGGAGCACAGGTAGACAGACTTTTGTTGCATTAGAGTTGTATTTTGGGGTCCGTATGTCTTGTTAATCATAGATAAGATCAAATGATTAACTTATTGTGAAATGGTACAATTGTAGTGATATTGCACAGGGGTGTACTCAGTTTTGTTGTATACTGTACATACTCTTAAATTAACACACACAAACACACACAGGCACAGCTGTTTTAGTCACAGCCCACACACACACACACACACACACACACACACTCTCACATCTCATTTCTCTGCCTGCATTTGTTTTGTTTTCATAAATGATATTTTGCAGCTTCTAAGAAGCTCCTTTTGTTGTACAGTTTGCCACATGACAAAACACGATAAAAGCTGTGATGACATTTAGCTTTGCCTCGGAAAACTGCGCGTTTTATTGGTGGTTCATCACATCTTTGCCTCCAGTGATTGATTTGATTTTTCAGCTGCAGCTACAATGTGTGCTGCGATGTTGAACATGCTTTGGTGGTAACCAAGCTGAAAGAAAAAAGGAGTGACATTACTGGTCAGAGCTTAGACTAATGAAAACTAATCAGACCATCACGTCTGTTCTTGTGTTGCACACAGAGACACTGTTAAAACTCCATCATTTGTTTCAGAATTTAAAGATTGTGTAAGAGATAGTTTGCCCTTTAGCCTACTTAAAGAAGCTTGAAGAAATGTTACTGTTTGTATTAGTAAATACAGATTTAATCTGTTTGTGCCTCACTGATTACAGTCACACATTTCTTTATATTACACTCATTTTCATGCATTAATGTAGCTCAACATTTGCCCAGTGTGACATTTCAATACGAATTACCTCAAAGAATCTGCAACATTCACGTCTTCTTATAGTCTTTGGTGAGTAGATATGCCTCCTACACGGTTTCCTGTTTGTTTGGGGTTTGCTTCAGCCAGTCATAAGTTTTCTACTTATTATTTCATAATTAATACATCAACTCAACAGTCAGAAAATATGAAATTGTCACATTTATTTAAGTTTGTCTATCTAGTGGCTTGCATTTTGAAGTTAGGAATAAGAGAGATCAGCTTGCTTTCCTCTGACTTTGCTTGACAGCTCATCACAGCACAGCAGGATGTCTTTTTTTTTTTTTTAATTTATATGCATGCTTGGCTCCCCACATTAAACCTCATGGCATAAAACCCTGCAATATTTCCAGATGGGGCCAGCTGCAAGGCTGCATGTGCTTGCACACCCAGTCCCCCAAGATCCCCAAACCAGTAATCAGAGCGGCTCAGTTGACTGCTGTCTAGCCGACTAGCTGACTAGCTGCCGTCATCTATAAGGTCACTGGAAGCAACGTTCACTCTCTTCAGGGTGTGTGCATGTGTGTATTCTGGCACAAACGGGGGTCAGTGAAAAAGATGTTGTGTGTCTGAGTGTGTATGTGCGCTTGCAGTGTTTTTATATTTAGCAGCCCTCAACTCTTCAGCCAGCTGCAGCCCTAACCATGTGCGTGAGGTAATTCAGTTGATGATGGAGCCAGAGCTGTGTGCGAGTGTGGGTGTGTGTTTGAGTGTATGTACACATGTATGCATGTTTGTTCAGAATGGGAAGGCATTGGCAGGATCTGGTTGGCTGATGGCAGTGTTGCTGTAGTTAGCCAACTGCATTGCTGCTCTGACTGCTCTCCCTCTCTCGTGTGTGTGTGTGTGTGTGTGTGTGTGTGTGTCCGCAGTCTTGGCAGGGCAGAGTTAAGGCTCTGAAAATGGCCTTAAAAGGAAGGAGAGCGGCGAACTAGCATGCACACATTTTAGCCTAAACAAGAAAAAGCACATGCATTCAAAAGAAGTCATTTAAATAAACAAAGCCTGAATATGTTGGGGTTGTTGTGTTATACGTTGTGTTGGTATAGTTTAGTTTTTGTGGATGTAAGTTGGGGTTTCACATGTCTGCGGGCTCTTTCTTTAACTTTGCGTGTGTCGGTGTATGAGCATGCACGCCTGCATGCTGCACAAATATCTTGACTGCACAGAAAATAATAATCCATGGATGGTGCTCGTGTGTATTTTTATTTGCATGTCTTTATGCGTGAGAAACAGCAGTAATATCAGTGAGCCCATTTAGCACAAGAGAAGAAGCTGCTGTGAAACTGATAATGTATTCGTGTGAGAAAGCTACATTCAAGGCACACTTGCTAGTTCCTCAGTGTAGGCCTGAAAACGCAATAAACCTAATCTGCTGTCAGATTTCATACAACACATTACATTATCATCGGCTATTTTTATCATGCTGACTTAAAATATTTTTTAAAAAATGTTGAAGGCTGTGAAAGATGCAGCCCCCCTCTGGGCAAGTCTGTTTTGTCCTGTAATTGTAGTTAAAACTGAGGGCAGTTTCACTTCTGTATAATCTAAAGTGTTAGGCCATGTTAAGACTGAAAATAGAAGCACAATATTTAAAAAGCCCAGGCGGGTGTATATATTCTATAAGTAAGGGTGTAAATATGAAATAAGATTGTTGACAAACAGCTGCAAAGATGTCATTACAGTTTTGGTTTGAACTGAAAACAATACAAAAAGCAAACCCTTAAAGAGGTTAGAGCTTCCATCTTTAAGGCCACTATCACTTTACTGCTTCCATTTTTACCTTTATAACACTTTATAGTGATTGTAATGGCCCAGTCCTAAAGCAATTAAATAGTAAACTTAAAGATGTCATAGTGGGATTGGATAGTAATTCTTCACTACAACACTCCACTTGTTGCATTTGTGCATATGATGTATTTGTTTTGCTAGGACGATTAATGACAGGGTATTGTTCATCAGTCCTATAAGCAGGTGTCAGGTCAGTACGTTGTTTTGCAGATGGAATGACAAAATAACAAATGTGATGAGATGTAACACTTGTTTTATTGCAGAAGTGAATCTTGCCATGTCAGCTGAAGTGAGCAGAAGTCTCCATCGTGTCCTCAGTGTTGTCTGAGACTTGAACCTTAAATTCTCTATCTCGTCTCAGTCTTTAACTTTGGCCTTGACTACTTTGATGAGGATAAACTGACAGCTCGACCCCTTCAACAAATTAACAATCCTGGCGTTGGTTTTGGTATTTTGCTTATTTTGTAGTATCTTAATGTGCAGTTCTCCTCAAGTGTTGGAGTTATCTCGTAACCTTGGCCAGCTTTGACTGAGGTATTTGTTTCTTCAACAGCGAGCCCTGCTTTTCTTTTCTCCTGACGTACAGTAGTCAAGGCTACAGACAAGGTTAGCGTCTTGCCAGGAAAATCGTGGTATTCTGTCTTCCAGAGTCGGTTCCCACAGACTGCTGCAGTCTGATGGCGGATATGTTTCCTCAGACCTCCTGTAGACTTCATCTTAATCACACCCCTCTCATCTCATCTCATCTTTGTGTGTGTGTTGGTCCTTTTGCATGTGTTTGTTCCAGCTCTTCTAGACCTAATCTTTCCCACATGGTTTCATTTCATGCTGGTGTGTACATGTGCATACACTATGTATCATGTTGCTCATGGAGTTTGTCCTTCCATGTCAGCCTGTGTTTGTGCTCTCTCCGTACATTCTCACACATGTTTTAATGTATGTTGGCATATATGGTAAAAGCTTCGTCTTCGCCTTTCCGTCCCATCAGGGTCATGTGATACCTTATCTTGAGCCTGCAGTCAAAATAACATAAAAGAATTTCCATTAATGGGCCTTCTTAGAAAGCCGCAAGTGGAATTATGCCCCCATTAAACCAACAGAATTGCTACACAGTTGAAGTCGAAATGCATTTAAATATATATCTTTACGCATGCTTGCATTTACATTTATTTCACTATGTTCTTCTCTCTGCATCTATGCTGTGTTTTTCTTTCAGACCACATTCTGTTTTTTTGTTTTTTTTTCTCTCCCTCTCTCTCTCTCTCTCTCTCTCTCTCTCTTACTGACAGTAAGAGAGAAGTTTGCAACATCAGTGGAAAATACTTTTCCAACAAGCAGACTCTGGTGTCCATCTGTTCTGTGTTACTTGTTGTACTTTAGTTTCTCATATGGCAACATGCAGCGTTAATTTGGCTCTCGTCGCATACCACTACTAAAGCTCTGAACACATGGGCCCCAGTCAGCTGAACCAGAAACAGAATGAAACCGACCAAGAGAGACACAGGAAGCTCAACAACAGGAGGCATGAGAAAGACAGACTGACAGCTGGGTAGCAATGAGGACAGACAGAGTGAGACCAAGGTGTCTGCAGGGCCGTGGCAAGCAAATGAGAGAGTCATTTTTACTTCAAGGTTTCTCGGTTGCACATTTAAAACTGCGTTTTAGCTCTTCAGGTTATTTAGTTGAAAGTTGGACTGAAATGCTAGATTCAAATGACCCAAATCAAATCAATCAAAATACATATTTTCTCAAATCAAGCCATGAAAAGTTTGAAATATCTTCCTCTCTGATTTCTGCTGCTGACCCAGCATGATCAAGGTGAAGTGAATTTGATCTGTGCTGCTGAAAGCCTTTTAAAAATGACATTTCAAAAAACTCTACAACAGTTGCATCTCTCCAGAAACAATGTCCCAGTTCTTGATGAAAATTTGCAGACGCCACTACGCACAGTTTTCACTCAAACTGTTTTCTGGTGGAAAGTCTAGTTGCAGATGATCATGTTATATTTCCACTATGCATATCGGGTAATTGTGTGCTTATTTAAGATTTTTATTTTTATGGCAACCCTGAAGCCTTTATCAACCAAACAGTAATAAAATACTCAACATGTGATTTATTTAAAGGAAATAACTTTGACTGGTATAAAATCAATCATCAGAAAATTACTTCTGTAATGTAAAAGTTGTTGCTTTTCTTTATCTTTTGTGATGGAAAACCAAATAAATTTAGGTTTTGGACTTTTGACTTTGGACTTGTTGTCTTGGGCTTTGTGAGGGCAGTTGTGATCTGACACTTCATGGGCCAAATAACTGAAAAAATAATTGGCAGATTAATTGATAATGACAGTATCATAATTTGCAGTCCTGATAAAATTGAAGTGACATCTGTTGCTTCCAGGTTTGTGTTGCTTTCAATCAAATATAATATTTTGGTCTCCCACAGTGTTATTTGGCCAAACATGCACGTCCTGGAAGTAGAGATCAGTTGTAGAATTCTGTTGCAGAACTTCCAGGTGACCTGTGAGCCAGTATTTAGAGCAGAGACTATCTCTTCAGAGAGAGACAAGACTTTAGTTTCATTTTAAGTCAGAACAGTCTTTGTATCTCACCCGCAAAGTCAAATCTTTTTCTCTTTCCAGGGATTGAGATTCATGAAACCTAGAAATTCTGCCTTGAAGTGACTGACTGAGTCATGTAATAGATACAGATGCGTGTGTTCACAGAATGAATGTGTGTTCACCACAGGTGTGAATATCATGCAACAAATCCATTTTTTTTAACTAGACAGTAAAATTTGGAGAAATGGTAAAGCGTGAGTAGATGTTCTCATGTATGTCTACTGTGTGGTTCATTAAACAGGATTACTTAAACTTTTGTGGCTTTTTTGCACCAAAAGTTCTGCTTTTTAGTTTCCCTCTGCTGTTGACCTGTCTGAACTTGTCTCTCACTTTTTCTAATTTTGCATCACCAGATCTCTGTCTCATACAGTCCAGAGAAAATGGGGGGACGTTTTGAAGGAAAATCGGGATATTGAAACATCTGTAAATCCTCAAGCAGCCAGCCAGTTGGCTCGGAGCTTGAAAATCCCTCTGGAAACAATATCTCCTGTTGGTTGGCATAATGTTGTTGGTATGAAATGTAATGACAGCCCACTGTGGCTTTGTCCTTTTCCTTGAATTTGTCCTGACCTCTGAGCTTGATGAAACAGAGGTCAGCATGGTTGCAAGAGATTCTTGATTTCTCAACAGCCATGTTTGGCACCGGCATACAGGTCCCTAGGGGGGTTGGTTATGCACATATTAGAGGCTGCAACTATTTCCGTACATAGTGAAAAATACTTATCATAAGGTGAAATGGCTTCATGTTTTGTCCAGTCATTGATCCAAAATCCAAGGATATTCAATACAATGATGTCAAAAAGAGAAAAAGCAGCACATGGGCTGAAGCCAGCAAATACATGTCATATTTACTTGACAAGCCTCACCCAATATCAGCTGGAGTTGACTCCAGCCCCCCCACGGCCCTATTAGGATAAGCTGTATAGCTAATGGATGGATGGACGGATGCATTTGCTTGAAAAGAGTTTACAAGTAGCAATTAATAAGTATAAGTAATTAATCAACTAATTGCACTAGTGTACTAATTGCACTATATTGCCCAAATATACCCAGCAATAATAGATAGCCCTTTTCATAGTCTGTATCCAAGTTGTTGATATATGTTGTTAATATTAACCTTCAGCCTGTAGCCACTCCCAATGCAGACCCTAGCATGTGATGGGCTAGCATGTGTGCAAAACGTTTGTTGAAATGTGAAAGGTTTTTCATCCACATGCATCTGTTTTCTAGATCAGCTGACACAGTCTAAAATTAAGACATGGATCATTTATTAACAGTCACATCACCTGAAAGCTCTGTGTTGCACTTTTACAAAATGTGTCTCTTGCGGTGCCTTTATAACTCAGGGGGGTTGGAGGTAACGGTGCCATTGTGAGGTGTTCAGTCACAGCTGAATTCACCATTGTTAAAAACACATACAGTCTTGAAAAATTACATTGAGGTGCTTAGACAAAAGCAGCCACAAAATGGCATATATAAATATGTAAAAAGGGATTATATATAAATTCAATGAAAACACTATGAAAGCATGAAATAATGGGACAGTAATATGAATCAAACAGAACCGGGATCAGTTAAACCTAAATGACACTTAGTGATTAAACGCCTGGATCATGCCACAGCATTCCTCTCTTTTCAGAGTAAGCGTGGTTTGTGTTTATGCTAGTTTCTGTAACCACAATAAAATGGAGGATTTTTTTTTTTTATTTATTTTTTTTTTTTTGGTGGATTTTATTACTGGCCGCTGTCCACTGAGTTTTTGGCACCATTCAGTCTTTTTATATATAATTTAGCATGTTGCTTCTTAATTAAAAATACTCATACACCACACTTGCGTGAAACCGGGTTTAAGGGATTAAGACTGCGTAGAAAAGCAGTGTTTAGTCATAGTCAGCAGTAATGACTCTTGTCAGGAATATGGTGAGTCATAGAGAGATCCTACCAAGTTCAAACTCAGAAATTTCCAAGGAAAGCACTTGGTGTATTTATAACCAAAGGCTCCTAAGAAGTACAAACTCTCAGATGTTGTAGACTGCATACAGGAGATCACTAGATAATCTTTTTTTGTTCAGCTTCTTTCAGCTATGATGAGAATGAGTATGGGTAGACAAAACAAAGACATTTCTTTTACCCCTTTTTTCTTTTATCTTTTCTGGTCTTGATTGTTGGTGTTATGTCCTCTGTTATGATTCATTTACAGATTTGTGCTTGAAAAGCTCTTGTTTTGGGCCGAATCTGTTTATAGACCAGGGGTTTGCCCACACTGCTAGAGCTGCTGGCCTTGACTGGGAATATGCTGTAGGAACATTTTGAGGAAATTAACTGTATCTGACTGACACGTCATTGACAGGTCGCTTCACTTTTGTGAGGGCTTTGAAGCCTGTGCTTTCAGACTAAGTTAGTTAAGCTTTAAAGTTTAATATCTCGGTGTCTTGGATAGCAAGGCCTTATAAATGGACCCACAAGTATGCTGATGCTGTCTAGAAACCAGTGATAACCAGTTCCCTATCCCCCACAGTAACGTGTGCATTAAGTGTCTGCAGTCACGAGTCAAATGGCACTGTGGTTTATTGTGACCAGTGGTTTAAAGGTCGTGGCAGTGAGGATACACGGCTTCTCCATAATCCCACATATGCAATATGGTGGATTGCATAATGGTTTTTGAGTTTTTTAATGAAGAACCAAATTTCAATGTTTCAAGTTGAATTTTTAATGTTTGAGCAAGAAGTTCAACTTGAGTTTTGTAGGATCTGCTGGCTAACCAAAATCCGGTTCGTGTTTTCGGGAAATACACACGTTCTCTTTTTGGAGTCTAAACAGAGAGGTCTGGAGGTCATCGAAAGCAGGCTGTAATCTGGAGAAGACTTGGTTTGTGGTGGGAATGATGGCATATAATAGGGTATCATCAACATAAAAATGTACATTACAGTGCTGAGTTAGAAAATAAATATCATTAATGTACAGAGTGAATAAAAGTGGGCTGAATTTTGAACTTTGGGGGACACTTGTATCAACTGTCTGGGGACTTGGTTTAGCACCATGGGCAACAACAGTTTGAACTCTTATAAAGTTGTAAGCAGTAACTTATCAATTTCACACCGCTTATTTAATAACATGTTGTGGTCAACAGTATCAGAAGCTTTAGACTCATCTACAAAGAGTGCAGCACAGACTTGCAGAAGTTGTTGTTGGTTCCCCTTTTTAGTGCAATTGTTGAGTGGACCTGCTCTTTCATCTAACGAGGAAATTTGAGGGGTAATGGGTGTTAAACCATTCACTCTAGAAAAATGTTGTGGACTTACTTAAGTTGGCGTCCCTCCTTGTATAAGTAAACGGCTTGAGAGCTGTGTCTGTTCTCTCAGCTGTAAGTCCAGGTTTTGCCTTGTCACCAATTTTGTTGGTGAGTGTGTAGCGACAAGATCTGAAAGGGTAGTTGAGCAGTGAAGCGTATACAATTTTGTGAATAAACACATGATGTCGTTTTTTTCCCCGCTTCATCGGATTGTGAAACGTAAATGGTGTATGATGTGTGGGAGTCAGCGCTGCCAAGTCTGACCCCACGATACTCCTTTTGAGTTGAGTGCGACATGCTGCCCCAAGTGAGCATGTTGGGGTCTTGTTCATGAGTACGGAGCAGGAAATTGACAAGCAGATACATGCAGCTGTGTGTTTATATTGCAGACATTAGTTTCCTTTGCAGGGTGTTGGGGCATCTGGAAGAGTGTAATTTCTGCCATTTGCATTGTAAGGAGCTAGTTGAGATGGCTCAGACATCTGGATTTGGATGACTGATCTTGGATGACTCCTGTGGGGCTAATCCAGTCCAACTTGGAGGAGAGGTCCAGGGGTAGACCCAGAATATTCTGGAGGGAAAACACACCCCACCTTGTCTCGGGATGCCTCTGGATCTCCCTAGGAAGAGCTAGAGCATTTAGTTGGGAAGAAAGAGTCAGGGCTACCAGGTACAGATCCTGCATAACTGGGGTGCCAGTAGGAGCTAAATACTTGCTATTAAAACAGAAAATTGAATGAAAAGTAGAGGAAAAGCTAAGAGGTTGTGAACAACAAAGCTTGTAGCAGATACTTCACTACAGCAGGAAGCTTTTCACATCAGTTGCTGCTTTTTATGTTTGTTTAGGTTAATCTAAAGAAGACAGAAAAACTTTGTTCTCATACAGAGTGGAAAACTGTGGGAGGAGTGTTGTGTGTTTCTTTTTTTGTTTTTTTTTGCGTGTGTGTGCTTGTGTGTGAAAAAAATCAAGAGAAACATCTAAAGGAAGTGGAGTGGTTAGAGTCATGTGGTCAAGATGTTTGTCAGATCTCTTCCTTTGCCTCTTTCTAGTTCTGTGTCTTTCTCTGCACAAGGAGTTGCCATGCTGTCTTTGTGGGTCTCTGTCTGCATTAATTAATACAGGTGTTGATCAATACATGGTGTCTCTATGGTGACTATATTTAATTATTCATATATTTCAGATGTGTTTTTTCCCCTGTCATAACCTCTTTGTTGTGTGTGTGTTTGTGTGTTTGTGTGTGTGTGTGTGTGTGTGTGTGTGTGTGTGTGTGTGTGTGTGTTTGTGTGACCTACAACCGCAGTGCTAGTGCACATGACCTTGCTGAGTTGCATGTGGAAAGCCCCCAAAGCAAAGCTGTGCAACACCCTCACCCAACAGTTTTCTCTTGGCCTCTGTTCTTCTTGTTCATCAGGGCCTGTGCGTGTGTGTGTGCGCGCGCGCACACACACACACACACACACACACACACACACACACACACACACACACCCCTCTGCAAACACTATTATTTTACCAAGCCACCATTCTGTCATGGTTTAAGTAATCATAACTGCAGTGAGATAAAGCATGGGAAGTTCTCCTCCAAAATGACGATAAAGTTGAATCAGCACCTCTCTAAAATAATTAAATAAAAGCTGAATCTTATAACTTCCATGAAGGTTGGATTTATTGTAGGGGTACCTAATAAACTGCCAACTGAGTGTATTTTATGTCAGTGCTTCACTCTGTCTCAGAGTTTGTGGGGCCATAAGCAGAATTTTTTATTTGTGATAATTTACTTGTCTGGTTTAGCTTCGGTGGTTGTTTTCATTTGCTTCAGGTTGGCTCTGCTCTAAAATTGTTTCATGACTGCTAAATTTAAAAAAAAAAAAATCTTTTCTGTGTGAATTCATCCTTGCACACATTCTTCTGTTGGTGCTACCATAAAAAGAGCCACATATAGCACACTTACATCGCAGATTTTGCATAATGACAACCACAAGAGTAAACCACAGTTGCATCGTGACATAAAGATCATGTTTGAGGTTTAATATTGAGGGGAGACTGCTAGACAGGATGTCTTCAGCCATTAGTAGCGAACAGGAATGTTAATGGAATGGCCATAAATGGTAAAGATTGCCTTTTGATTATTGTCGATAACTGGATTATTATGTCCATGTTAAATGTTAATAACATTCTTCAGGTATCTCAAGTATCTATAACTTCAGTGGTTAGGTTTGCTCAGTTTCAATCCTGTTTGCCAAAGGTTTTGGTGGAACTATCCCTCTGTTTTGTGTCAGGGTCCCTGCAGGTCTTTACAGTCTTTAAAAGCACTGAGTTCAGTTACCTCAAAAGAAAAGGCCTTAAAGTTTATGAAAAGGGCTGCAGTTTGATTTACAATGGTATTAAATACTTCCTCTTGCCTGCTTTAGGCAGTAATGTTATTTATAAAATGTCTTTGCATGTGTTCAATCCACTGACACAGTTTCAGCACCCTCAGCTACAGTAGCTAGGAAGCTCAACTCATAAGGGGCAAGTCCCAGTTGTGGCAAAAACCTAAATTAGTTTGTTTTCATCTATAGATTTATCAATCATTTTTCTGCTGTTTGTTTATCCAGGTCCAGATCATATTAATTGATTAATTATGAATTATGTGATATAGATGTCGATAAATTTGTGTACTTTAGAGCTGCAGTGATTAGTTGATAGATGAAAATGTGCTCTTTTTCTTTGTTGTATATGACAGTTAATTGAATTAATGTTATTGAAATGTTTTTTTTGTTTCTTTTTTAAACATTTCATAGACTAAATGCTTAAACATGAAGATTAACAATGAAAATAATCCTTACTTGCAGCCCTAATGTACTTGTTAATAAATATTTGTAGGCCTTTTTGTCCCTACTGGTTTTTCCATCATGCTTTGACGAGTATGACTGTGGAAAAGGTATAAAATTTCATTCTATGTGGTATTAAAAATGTCTTAAAAAGTCTTAAATTTGATTTGTTGAAGCCTGCAGAAACCCTGCACATTTCTTTATATCATCTCGGCTTTACTCTCTCCTCTTCACTCCACACTTCTCCCCTCTCTTCTACTCCGCTGTATTCTGGGTCACATCTCCAACCCTGCTGAGCCCCCTCGACCGATTCTCTCTGGGCAAGTCTTTAGCCTGGTTTCCATTACAGGGCCAAACACAGCTAGCATTTATTCATTATCTGTGCCTCTCAGTTTCCCCTCAAAAAAATCAGTGACTCATTTTTTTTTTTATCCTGTTGCCAGCGGAGATGATTTGTCAATTGGGCTGTAGCTTCTCACTGAGGAAACTGTTCCTTTTGATCCCGTGTTATAAACATTCAGAGTTTGCTCTGGCCCTGGCAAGTCCCACTTGGCTTCAAGTCTTGTGTGGAAAATGTTATCATGGCGAGATCTCCTTCCCTATATAAACCTGGTTCTGGCTCAGTGGTACCAGGAACTGTAGTCATAAGGCACAAAACTGCACAGTAAGGTTTATTCAGACACAATGGTGTGGCACAGGGCAGAAGGGAAAGGAAAAGGAAGGGCAAGAGAAAGTTTTTCTTTCCCAATTTATGGGCATGTCCCTGTGTCAGAACTCCATTATTGTAGTTTCACGAAATCACTCACTGCAGATTATAGCTGCAACTAGTGATTTTTGCCTCCACCAAGGGATTAGGCAAAAAGTACTGAATTTATTTGAGCCAAACTTGGTGGAGGACGGGACATAGGCCAGAGAATATAATAGCCAATATATCAGCAGGCTAATATTACAAAGTATTATCAACCACTGTTTGGATATAGTTACTGTCAAAATATCTAGGGCTGGAACCAATGATTGTTTTCATCATTTTTTTTTTTTTTTTAGATTAATTGTTTACTCAATAAAATAGTGAAAAATCCCCCAAAGATATTTAATTTATAATAATTTATGACAAATAAAGCTGCATATCCTGTCATTTGAAAAGCTGATATTAGAGTTGTCTTCACATTTTGGCTTGAAAAATGACTAACATAGTATGGGCATAGGCTATATGTAAACAAATAGAAATCACAGTGAGTAAATGCTTTCAGGCTGTTTTTTTGACACGTTTGATTTGATAGATATTTAACGAGTTCATTTACAGAGAATTTTGCTGTTTAAAATGTCTGTTAATGTCATCTTTTATTAAATCAGTGTTTTTTGTGTAAAAATACACACACACACACAGTATATATACCTGAAACATTTGCCAGCATTTTGTTGTCAAATATATGTTTTGCTGTCTTGCTGAAAGGCACCATATTGTTTAAGATTTTGCCAGATCTCCACAGTGATTGTCAGGGTTGAAGTTAAAGCTGGGTTGGATGAGTTAGTTTTGGAGTTGCACACAGTCTCAAGAATGGGATTCACAACAAAGGCAAAGAGGCAGAGCTGGAAGGGAGCACAGACTTTGTAGGGAAAAAACATGTTTTACACATTGAGGAAGAATACAGTTACCAGTCTTTTCCACGTGTGCACAGTTACTGGATAGACATATGCCAAGTCTGACACATGGGGATGAGTAGCACACGTGTGAGATCCTTTACATACACACACATATGCAAGCAATTTCCCATCCACTGTTGATGTGATTTTTGTCCATACTTTTTAAATTTTGTTCTTCACTCTACTGATGTCCATGTTACATGACGTCCATGTTATAAAGAACTTACTACATTATTTATTCAAAAGGTATATCTCCAAAATGACGCAACTCTTATTTCTTTACAGACCAAAAACTTCTCATGCAGGCGTGAAACAAACCGAAAAAAAAAAAAAAATTAGTCAGTTAAAATACTTGGAAACTCAGCTGCACTGAACAGTGCCCGTGCGTACGTGTTCGCACATTCATGTTCTACTCAACACTAGACACAATCACATGATCTATTTTCTGTTTCTCAGTATCAATTGATCTGCATATATGGTTTTTTTCTGTGATATATCAGAGGAAAGTGTTACACTCATCACAAGGTTTTGTCTTACTCAGGATAATTTATCTTGCTCGGATGAGTTATATATTCATTTATCCTAGATGAGTGAGTTATACATTATATTACAATGTAGAGATCAAGATATAAATTGCAAAGTACTCACACTGGAACGGTAGTCTGGGCCAAAAATCAAGCTGACGTGGTAACATCTTGTCATTGTCAGAGTTTACCTTCATTACTTTTTTTTACCTATTCCTTTATTTTTTAAAGTATTTTTTGGGTCATTTTTGTCTTTTTATTTGAAAGTGATGGTAGAGAGGTGACAGGAAATGAGAGGGGAGGGATCTTGTGACCACATGGTCAACATCCCTCCTCAACATGCAACCTGGATGCCCCAAAACCAATGTCTCATACACTGGACGGGACACTGCCGTATAGTTTAATTAAGGCTCACAAAAACAATTTTAATTGTGCCACCACTCCAAGGATGCACGGTGTTGCAGTGGTTAGCGCTGTCGCCTCACAGCAAGAACGTTCCGGGTTCGAGTCCCGGCTCGGCCGTGGGATCTTTCTGTGTGGAGTTTGTATGTTCTCCCCGTGCAAGTGTGGGTTCTCTCCGGGTACTCCGGCTTCCTCCCACAGTCCAAAGACATGCAAAATGGGGACTAGGCTAATTGGATACTCTAAATTGACCATAGGTGTGGCTGTGAGTGTGAATGGTTGTCTGTCTCTATGTGTTTGCCCTGCGATGGACTGGCGACCTGTCCAGGGCGTACCCCGCCTCTCGCCCGAAAAGATGCTGGGATAGGCTCCAGCCCCCCCGCGACCCTACTAGAGGATAAGCGGTAGAAAATGGATGGCTGGATCCATTACAATGGTTGTGAACACAGTGTCGTATGTGTTGTTTAAAACGTGAAAAAAAGAAACATGTCTTTCCAAAACAAATGTGCTGGTTAGTAAAGACAATTCACAGAGCTCGCTGTCAGTTTTCATTGGGACGATTTCTATGCAAGAAAGCAGTCCCAATAAAAACAGTTCACATTTTCAATAGAAAGTAGATCCAATGAAAACTTTTCATGGTCAGGCCTGTGAATTATTTTGAGTAACTGATACATATTCCCTGGAAAATTAGTTTTACAAGTGTCATTTTTTACATGCACAACAAATGAAAGAGTAGTTCTTCTGCTTCGCCTCGTGCACTGTGCTGACTTAGTGAGATGATTTTACAAGTGTTTTGAAAAAATTTAAGCCCTCGACATTTCCCAATGGAAGAAAATTTATCAGTGTTTAATAATGCAGAAATTGGGTTAATTTTAGATTTTAATTATTTGTAAATTATAGTTTACTGTAGCATCTTGGTCATTATCATCATAAGACAGAGGTTGAATGTTTTGTTTTTAACAAACTCAGATGCTAGCTAGACAGATGCTAGCACTTTCCCGTCTTCTTGTTGCTGCTCTGTCAGGCTTGCTAATTGGTCTTTTCTTGTGTTCAAAACCACAGCTAATTCATTTACAAGGAACTGCACTCGGTTTCTGTGAATCTTGAGTGTGCTGTCTTAACTTCTTCATATTTGGCTCATATATCAGTATTTCTAAGAAGTATGCAAGGACGACGACGCAATGAACTGACACATTTATTCATGACTGAAGGCTCCGTCTCTGACAGTTTCTGACAGGTTTCCAAGAACACACTCATCTCTATCAGTGTTGGTAACCCCACAACTAGTGCTCGGTATGTGTGTGTGTGTGTGCGCGCGTGTGTGTGCGTGCGCGCGTGTCTCTCCCCACATCCTCCATGATGCCACAGATAGAGCTGATTGTGAATGTGATCAGTTCTAGTGATCTCCTGGCTGCCTGTACTCAGCTTGTGTAAATGTACCAGAGATTAGTGTGCACAAAAGTAGTTGTCAGAGTTTTTTGTCAGTGGATGCACGTTTATAAAATATTTTCTTTAACTGTGAAAGAGCTGGTTTGACAGAACAAGACTAAATGAAAAGTAAAACCCATAAAATAAACCTAAAAACCTTTCATAGTCAATGATTTTACAGTTATGGTAACTTACTGTAAAAGCAAGATCATTTTTGGCTTAAAATGTATACGTATATAACGGTTGATTTCATAGATCGATATTCATTATAGTATTATCTGATCACAGCTGCTGTCTGTGCATGTAATCATGAGCCAACAATAATTTGAATAATATGAAAATGAATACCAGAGAGAACCTGTAAAACAACATGTAAAACAGCGAGGCCTTTTTAACATGTTTTTAATGTTATCATGTTTTTGATCTGCTTTCTGAGTCAAACTCGACTTTCGAAATCAAGAGAGACCCCGCATAAACAAACTGACAAACTGCAAGATTCATGCTTAAATTTTACAATAAATATTATGGAGACCTTATAAGTTGTAATAATAATGTAAGGTAATGTAATAATGAGGATTTTTCGAAACCTATATCACGCAGTGAATGTTGCATGTTGCAGTTCTGATGTTGGAAGATGTTTACAGCTAACGATTGCCACTAACTAGGCTTCTTATTCATCCCTGCACTCGGGAAGGAAAGTTTAGCCACACTGGGTCTATTTCTGAAGACACAAGCAACAGGTGGTGGAGTCTGGCACTAGAGTAGAGGGGTGAAACAATGCCAGCTGCTACAGATCACCATAGAGTGAGCTGCAGCTGTAGCTATTGTATAAACACATTAAAGAAGAAACACATTTTTCTGTACAGCAGCCACGATCCAGCCAGAGCTGTAAGATCACCTCAGGCAGATCATAAAGATCATCCTGTAATGCAGGCTGGTTAAAAATGTCCCCCACATAGGAGCAGTGATCATTGTTATTGTCAATAAAGAAGTTAGTTTGTCACTTAATGCTTTCCCCCAGCCTGTCTGTGTCACTCAACACCAAGAGCATTTGCCCCTACTGAAGTCACACACACACACACACACACACATATATATTTATATATATATATATATAGGTTTTTTTTCCAAATGTTAGTCAAACATGAGTAAATAATGTAATTGTTGTGAGTTTGTGTGAGTGAGAGAGAGAGAGTATCTACAGCAGCAGAACGATTTTTTGTTGGCTGGACTAAAATCGACCATGTTTGCAAATCGACCATGTTCATCCAGTGCAACAGTTTCTGCATCGGCTGAGGTAGAAAAGTTGATGGTTTAATGGCACCCGACTATCTTGTCTTTCACTGTCTCTGAAATACAGTGAGCAAGTCAGAAACCTTGGCGTTATTTCAGATTCTGATCTCAATTTTGACTTTAAACTTGGGGCTTTCATATCCCAAACAGACTCTCCGAAATTGGTTCATGCATTCATCTCCAGCAGGTTACTGTAACCGACACACTCAGTAAACATCAGTAAAACTACTCCAGCAGAAACTTTAATTTACATCTTCTTTGCCGATTCTCTGGAAAATAGATACAAATTTGCTCAGTATGAATGGAACACTTGACTAGTGTAGTTTATTGATATGTTTAATATTTTCTTAACAACAATGGAGCTTTATGGCGCAGAAAGAAATCTGTTCTGCAAGGCTTCGGCTGCTGCAGCACAAAACATCAGTATGAGAGTGTGAACCAAAACAGTAAGTTTACCGTCCAGACAGCTAAACAATGAGCTGAAACCCGCTATACAGCTCTTCAACAGTCGGGTGATAATAACCCTTTTCACATTATCACATTTTGACATTGTTATTATAAAAGTATCTGTTGTAGCCACTTTAAATATGCAGCAAGGAAGAAAAGAAATGCATCAATGACAGATGTGATGGGTATTTTGATCGAGGTCAAGGTGTCCTCCTTTTATTTGTTTTTATTAAAATAAAAATATTACTATATCTTTTACATAATCCTGATATCCTCTGAAAGGTAACTCATTACATTTTAGACAGAGATACTCAACCAAAGTTACAGAGGCATAGGTGAGGTGTGTAAAATAGCCACGAGTCTGAACCATTTCTGTGTCAACAGCTGTTGCGGTGATATGGGGATCCTAAGCTGCAATGCACAGATAGAATCAGGAGACTTAGAGCTTTTAAGTTACATATAATTTGATAAAGGTTGTATGAATATTGAGGCCAGTGCAGACCAAAACACACCTAAAATCTTGAATCAAAGCGTCCCGCGTGTGTGCGTGTGCGTGTGTGTGTGTGTGTGTGTGTGTGTGTGCGTGCATGGGTGCGTGCATGGGTGCGTGCATGGGTGCGTGCATGGGTGCGTGCAGGATATCCCTGCATAAACACTTTCCAGAATCTCTCCAGAGAGCATTTTGGTAACCCTGCAGAGTCTTAAGGTCAGTCCAGCAGCGCACACACACACACACACACACACACACACACACACACACACACACACACACACACACACACACACACAGCGTGCATACACCCCGGACAACGTTGGCCGCGGTGACCCTCGGAGGGACGGTGGAATGTTAAGTGTCAAGTCAGTTGCCGTAGCGACGGCCTTGAGAAAGGGACCCTGGGAAGATAGTTTTGGACTCCAAACATCCTGTGTGTCACCCGTGTGTGTGGGCGTGTGCACTCAAGCTCTAGATGTGTTTGTGACTGTGTGGGTGAGAGGTTGCATGGTTGCATCTGTCGCTGTGTCTCTTGTTTGTTTGTGAGCTACTTTCATCAACTGTTTATGCCTGCTGTCGAGTGTGTAAACCTGCGTGAAGCAGTGACTATAGGCATCATCAGTGCATAAAATGTTTGTCGATTTGTCCTATGATTTCTTTTATTTTTATATTATTAATATATCTGATTAGTATCAAGATCATTTGAGTTACAGCTTTTAAGTTGTAGTTGCCAAGAAAAGTACCACAGTAGGTTGAATGTCATTTATTTTGGCAACTTATTTCTATCATCGCAGTCCATCGAGAATCCAACGATCTTGAGTTTCTAATGATATGGAACCGAGAAATGCAGCAAATCCTCATATTAGAGATGCTGAGCGAAACTTGGAGTGGAGATCCCAAAGTTTCTAAAGATGATTTTGGGGACAGATTTTAAGATGATACACGGTACTGTATCAATACACAATCATTTGAAAATCTTTTCAACTAAAGGGATATTGTCACTGTTGCCTATCTGCATAATATTCTTATCATCAGTCTGCGTGTATGTGAAGTTGAAGCATAATAGTGAAAGTTGACTCAACCTGAAAAGAACAATGAGTGAAAACTGAAAAGTTGTCATAATATTTCTAAGACAGATCACTATCAGACTGATATTTGAAAGAGTTAATGACCCATCTATATTTGAGTTGGCAACTAAACAGTAGGCTGAATGTTATGAGTCTGGCAGTGTTTCAAAGTGTTTTTGATAAACTATTACAGGGCTACAACTATCACTTTTGAGATGATCTGTTGTTTACTTTTTGAATTATTGAGAAATCGTTTTGACAATAAAATGTCAACATTGTGAAAAATGAACGTAATTTCTCCAAAGCCAGAATGATGTGTTCAAATTAGTCCAAATCCGGTCCGAGATATTTCGACTTACAACTATATGAATTAAAACAAATGCTCATTTAAGAAGCTGCGCCGACATTTTACCTTTTGTAAATGAAATAGCCTCCTCTATTCGTCTCCTTACCCTCTGGATATTGAATACAAACTAACACTATGCAGACAAATATTATTAAAAACCCACATCACCTTTATTTCAAATTCTAGTGCTGCTCCCAAAATTTGATCAGGCTAAATATTAGGTAAATATGTATAAAACAATACATTGTAATATGATATATATTTCCATTTAATGAAATGATGCATCCGTTACAACCAAAGTCTTAGGTTTAAATATTTCACACACTGTAAACTTAGTATGCCTCAAATGAAGAGCTTGAACGAGCTGATAAGGAAAATATATGATTCTGTCAGATATTGTGAGATAAGATGATTTAGAAGCTCAGAGCAATTTTAAAGGGGAATTGGGTCATCAACACACAGTAACATGTAGTTTCTGTGGTAGATGAAACACAAATTAATTTCATGTAAAAAGGCCAACAGAGGCATGAAACCAAAAGAACATGTTGTAAAACACAGAGCTCTGTTAGTATTTTACCACTTACGCCTGCTTTTTGCTCTTAACTGATATGCTGCTTCTCGGTCAATTGCATTTTCCTCCACAGTGTGATGTCCTGTTCTGCTTCCGCTGCTGATATGCAGTTTGTTGTTGGTTTTTTGACTGATAAAACTCCACTCTCTCTTTCTCCTGAGTTCTTTAAATAGGCTTCCCCTCCCTCTCGAGGCTTTGAAGCAACAATAATTTACAGAGGCCAACATTTTGACATGATGGCCTTGCTTTTGTCTCTTAAAGGAGACATTAAATTGTTAAAACATTGCTCCCAATGAATGATTTGTAATGCCCTGATGCTAGGAGCAAGCAGACATTAGCCTCTGTAGTGCTTTCACAGTTGTTATGGGTTCAGACTTGTAAACCCATGGACTTAGACATGGACTTCCTAAGGCTTTTAGTGTATATTTACAGTCTCATTATGGTTACTCCATGGTTATGTACGGATCTGTCTGTTTTATCCGTGTCTCTCTCTCTCTTGCAGTGTGTGTTTGTAACATTTGTAGAGTAGGTTGATGCCTTTTTATAGTTGATTCCTACTCTTTTTAGTCGTTTTGCATAGTTTATTAATTCCTCTTTTTACATCATGTTTTGCTTTGTGGTTGTTTGTTGTTTGTGGTGTGCTTTGTTTCATGTCTCTTTGGGGTCCTTTTGTGTCTTTTTAGTCTTGTTGCATCTCTTTGTGGTTGTTTTGTGTCTCTTCTTCGACATTTTGTGTCTATTTTACATCTCTTTTCAGCTAGTATTCGGAAAGTATTCAGACCCCTTCACTTTTTGCAGTTGATTGTTTTGTTGATTTGATTGTAAATTTTCAAAATTTTTCCACATCTACACACAGTAATCCGTAATGATGAAGTGAAAACATGTTTCTAGAAATTTTTGCATATTTATTAAAATCAAAAAGTGTTTGCTGCTCACTCTGCTGTGGCACTACAAATTGTGCATCCTGTTCATTTTAATGTTGTGGTGTCTAGAACTCGAATTATGTCCATCTGTGGCTAATTGAATTGATTGGATATAGTTCAGAAATGCACACACCTGTGTATGTAAGGTCCCACGATTCACACTGCATGTCAGGACAAAATACAAGCCATGAAGTCCAAGGAACTCTCTTTAGACCTCCGCAATAAAATTGTGCTCAGGGATAGATCAGGGCAAGGGAATAAAGCTATTTGCGTTTCCAGAACAGAGGCCTCAGTAATTGTGAAACTGAACAAGTTTGGAACCTCCAGGACTCTTCCAGGAATTGGCCTTGGTCAGGGAGGTGATCAAAAACCTGACAGTCACTCTGACAGAGCTTCAGAAGTCCTTTGCAGAGAATGGTGAAGCTGCCAGAAGGACAACCATCCTGAGACAAAAATGTAACCCTTTGGGCATAAGTCCAAACACGATGTCAGGCGAACACCAGGCACTCCTCATCACCTGGCTAATACCATCCCAACATCATGCCATGGGGGTTCCTCTCAGCAGCAGCGAGCGACAGGGAAACTGGTCAGATGAATGCAGCCAAATACAGAGTGGTGTTTCAAGAAACCCTGCTCCAGAGAGCATGAAACCTGAGGCCGGGGTAACGGTTCACTTTTCAGCACAACAATCGCCTTAAGCAAAGAGCCAGGACAACACTGGAATGGCTTCGGGACAAGTCTCTGACTGTCATTCAGTGGTGCAGCCAAAGTCCAGACTTTAACCCCAAAGAACATCTGTGGAGAGACCTGAAGATCAAAGCTCACAGACATTTCCCATCCAATCTGATGGAGCTTGAGTTGATCTGCCAGGAAGAATGAGATAAACTGCCCATATCCAGGTGTGCAAAGCTTGTAGAGACTTAGCCAAGAAGCTGTAACTCCTGCCAAAGGGGCTTCCACAAAGTACTGAATTAAGGATCTCATTGTTGTAAATGAGAGATAAAATTGCAAAAATGTCTAAAAATATATTTTCACTTTGTCTTTATGAGTTCCTGAGCTTAGATGGCTGAGCAAAAATGTCCAATTAGAATTAAATCTACAACACAATAGCAGTCACATGGTTCATGCATGCTCACACAGTTTTCCCACATTGCTTGGTGGTGGTGTTTAAGGGAATACTCTTGAAGGAGTTATTTGGAGATTACAAAATAAAGGAAGAATAAGGTTAAAGGCATGTGTGTGTGTGTGTGTGTTTGTGTGTGTGTGTCTTCAGGGAGTATTACAGACTACAGTTTGCAGTAATAGGAAATGTGTTGTGAGTTTGAACTTGCTCCCCTGATGAAGTTGATTCACAGAAATCAGGCCTGTTATGTTGTTGCTCAACCAGTCAGACATCTGCTCTGTTTTTTTTTTTTTTCTTTTTTCTTCTTTTTTTCCCTCCACAGACACATATGGTTCCTCAAAGATGCTCTTAGTCAGAAACTCATTCACATTCTCACTATAAATTCCTCTCAATGAGTCATTCTCGGCTCGAATGCTCACCGACGTGCACACACACATGCACGGAGTACCACATCTCATTAGCTGTTGCATATCCTGTGCAGTTGATGGTGAAGCTTTAACTCACATCCTTTATCCTCGTCTCTGTGTTATACTTTTTTTGGCGTTAAATAGATACATAAATATTCATTAATTAGCAACATCCAAGCAGTTTGCACTCAAGAGTTTTAGAAACATCAGAAAACACTAAAAAACGATTTCCTGCAGCCCAAGGTAACATCTTTAAATGGTTTGTTTTGTCCGAGCAGAAGTCCAATAGCCAAAGATGATCAGTTAAATATGATAAAAAACAGAAAAAAGCAGCAAACCCTCACATTTTGAGAAATTGACACAAGAAAATGCCTAATGTTTAACAGTTATTTAAATTTTCCGTTTTATGGCCCAATAATATATTGGACCACTGACTGACTCCCTCAGTGTGCAGTCTTAGTAATTGTCACAGTTCAGTATCCTTTATACAGGGAGGGAGAGTCAGGAGCAAACAATTAAAACAAATCAAACATGGAAATGTGGCACACAGTGTAGATTTCAAAAGACACACATCAAAGGACAAACAGTAATACTAGTAAAACTACAAATAAAGATTAAATTAGGTTATTTAAGATAAGAATGGGGGGGGGGTGGATCAAAATTGGCAAATGTAAAATCAGTTTGTGTCACCATAGAGCCAGATGTTTCCCTCAGGAGTTGGTAGATACCAAGAAAAACTCTTTAACTGCTGATTATGTAAATAGCCAATTGTTTGCTAAGAACCGTAGTAACTTAAAAGGGAAATTACTGTATGTCAGTGTTGTGTTCACAACTTGTGTCCGTGGCCCCCAAGTGCTCAAAAAATGAGTCTAAAATCAAAAAGGCAAGAACAGCTGTTTTTTCTCTGTGTCTTTCCTGTTAGTAGGCACATCTGTCCTCTGTCTCCACCTTTTCTCAGAAATATCGATTTTATCTTTCTCACTATTATCTTTCTACAGAGGTCAGTTAAAAGAAAACCTGAGGGTTTTTAACCTGAATTTGAAGAAGCAGAAACAAATTTCTGTGAACATCCTGGACTAAAATTCAGCTGTGACAGCAATTTGGCACAAGTTCACTTTCAGTCAGTTCCTCATTCAGTGACTCGGATCTCACAAAATGAGTCATATCCCCCTCATCTGTGCGTCACAGTGCTTTTTTATTGATAATATTAGACACTGTGGTTAAATAGAGAGCATGCAGAGTTATGGGGTTCATTCATGACACTGGCAAGCTGAGGAAATTGGGCAGGTGGGGGGGCTTAATCTATTCTTTTGATGTGTGTGTGTTCCTGTCTGTTTTTATGTGTGTGTAGGATTAACATAGACATTCCTCAGGCTCACTCACTGTCACATAGACTCAAACTCATCCGGTGCACAAAGCCCTGGAATCTGTCGTCCCTGCTTTTTCTTCTGCTCCTCATCCCTCTTCTCCCTCCTGCCCAACCCAACACCATGTCTTTTCACTGTCTCGTCAGTTTCCTTCTGCTCTCTCACGCTACCCTCTCTTTTTTTTCCTGCTCTCTTGCATACGTTTGTCCAATAAGGTTTGATGCTGGTCCAACTGTAGCTGGTTAGTTTCCCACTGTGCTTCCACCGTGTTTGTTTTGGACAAAGATTCACATTTTAGTTGCTAAATATATTATTTTTATGGGAGTTAATCCTGGGCTGGGTGATAATATTTATCATCTCTCGATATTATTATATTGTGATGAACCATAAATATATCGCAGTTCATAGTCTGTAATGGTGTTAAGATCCTATATTCTTAAACATGGTGGAGCCAAAGAGCCAGGTATTTCCCTCAGGAGTTGGTGGCGAGCAGAGCGGAGACCAAATCGGAGCTGAAAAACTACGAGTATTGGAAAGAACACGACTCCAAAGTGAATGATAATGTTGCTCTGTAACTTCACAATGTGTAAATAAGCAACTGTTTGCTAGCAAGTTCAGCAAATCAACTTAAAACGTAGGTGCAATTATATTAACCTGGCCTCCGCTGCCTCCAAGTGGCCAAAAAGAATCATAAATTTTGCAGGTTTAACATCGTATAAAATTTTTGAAAGTTGATTAATTGTTTAGTTTATTTTCACAAAATTTACTAGCAACTCTTTTAATAATCGATTAATTGATATTTTTTCAGGTAAAGATTTGAATGTTCCAGCTTCTCAAATGTGAAACTTTGCTTCGCGTCCTTGTCTAGCATAATTGTATTTTGGGGTTTTGGAGTGTTAGTCAAACAAAACAAGATATTTTAAAATGTCTCTTGTGCCTCTGGGATATTGTGAATTGTCGATAATGAAAATAATTGTCATTTTTAGCCCTCTCTTTACACTCACGCTAGCTTTTAAACTCTCAATCCGAGTTGCTGACTCTCTTGTCTGCCCGTGTTTCTATCAGCTGTCGCGCAGGCTTCATTTCAGAGGTGACTTCTGACCCAGCATGCCACAGGCCTGTACACATGGCTGACCGAATCATCCATCCGTGTGTGTGTGTGTGTGTGTGTGTGTGTGTGTGTGTGTGTGTGTGTGTGGGTCTGTGTGTTTTGTTTATGCCAGTGGCTCTGTTAGCGCTCGTTTGTATCTGGGGGCTTAGAGGCTCTGCATAGCTATATTAGTGACGTGTGATTAGTTTGAGTGCATGTGTCTGTCGATGTCCACCCATGGATGTGCACACACACCATTATTCTGTCCAGCTGGGCTTCAGGTTTACCTGCATGTGACAGGACTTTAAAGAGCGGCCTTACACCTGTAGAACGGATCTCCATGCTTATTCTCGGTGTGTGTTTTGTTAGTGCCTGAAACTGAGTTATAGTTTTGTTTTGTTTTCTTGGTGCTTTACATGCAGAAAAGGTCAAAGAGCCACCAGGAGCTCCTTATATCTCATTTAACATTCTTCAAATACAAGATTTGTCCTGGTGGGCTCGACCTTGGAGCTCTGCCATGGGAGCTCCCATCATGTTCTCCTTCCTGCGATTCCCTGCATTTTCTTTCACTAATGCAGGCTTAAGTTTCAGCAGCACACATACACATATAGAGGGAATACATGTCAATGAATTGATTAGAAAAATGAATTGCTAACTGTTATAACTGACTGTTACTTACTTACTCTGCGTCCCGAGAATGATGTCTGACTTGTCTGACAGTCATCATGTCTTTATTGTGTCTTTCAGGCCTCCAGTCCCAAGCTGACAACTCAGTGCTGTGATATCCAAGAAGTACGTCGTTGCAACCGTCTGGAGATGCCCGACAACTTAAACACATTTGTTTTAAAGGTACGTACAGGCTTTCATGCTGCGTGACAAACACTGAATGGGAATGAAATGACTTCCCCAGGGAATATCTGAGCTGTTTGAAAATACTACAGTTGCAGACTCTTCCCACTGAGTTGTTTATATCCACAAGTTTACATCTTCAACCCTCAATCCAAGATGAAGAGGAAACAAGATAATCATTGTGTCAGTTCATTTCATAACACAACTCACCAAATAGCCTTAATTTAGGCCTGGTTGAGAAAACGTAAAGGATACTCCACCCAAACCTGGTGTCAGGAGTATCAAACTCTGGAAAAAACATTATCACAACATACACAGAAACTTCTCCTGTAGCACATTCCACTTTTCAGCTGTTCATCCACATGCTCAGCGTGTTTCAAATAATGATTGTTTCCCCAAATTATTGCTAAATGCATTGCTTCTGAGCTGGGTCGCTGTCCTCTTTAAAGCTTTGCCAGAAGCTCCCTCAAGAACATTTTATGTCATTTGTTTAAAAAAACGATGCATTTTCACATCATTTTGGACCATTATCATGAAAAAAGAAAAAAACAACACAGGTTGTTGTACACAGACATTAGCAAGAAGGAAAGCAAAACAAATACGCTCATAAGCTCTTGTCTCCTGAAGAAATCCTTTGAGTGATCGCACTGTGTGCCATACAAAATAACATTGTTAAAACAAGATGATTTCCTCATCTTCACATAGCCACATGACAACGTAGCAGTTTAGCTACTTACAAGGTTTCTGTTTGGTCGGATGTCTGTAGGCAGGTCAGTTTCTCAGTGACTAACTAACTAATTCCAGACTGCCTTGATGATATTGAGGTCAAGGCTGTGGGGAGGCCAGCCCATCTGTTGCAGGACTTCTTGCTCTTCTTGTCTCTGAAGATAGGTCTTTATGTCTCTGATTGAATTTGGGACTGATCAGACACCTCACTGATAGTATTGTGTGATGGATGTAAATCTCAAGTGCCTAAAACTTTTGCACAGTACTATACATGCAAGGTCACATTCCTGGTGGATTAGTGTTTTTAAGGTGAGCGCTGTATTTCCTACTGTTTACCTCGCCATCGCCATGACAAAAGACAAAATAATTGCCTTTGTGAGTTTCCACAGTTGTAAAAATCCTGTGTCATAGTATCACAAACAGCTGTGCAGAGCTTTAGCATCTGAAACAACTTCAAAATAACAGACGAGTTAGTCAAACTAGACTTCCTGGATTGAATTTCATGTGTCACCGGTACCAACACAGCCATCTGCCATGTGCTTTCTGAGCACACGGATGGACAGTAGAGAGGTAGTTTATGTTGGACAGTGGTTTGGGAACTTTTTTTTATGAATTATACTTTTTCCGCTGTGAGAAAATGTCACCATTGCAATTTGATGTTGTTTTTAGCTTTTTTCTTTCTCTGTACTTGACGTACTTACATGATGGTTTTATTAACCTTAGTTATCTCTTCCCATCCCAGAACACTTTCAGAAAAAACATATAACTGCCACATATTTATATAAAACCCACCCTGATAAGAATCCCCTTCAAGGTCCCAAATATGAATAAACAAACAAGTCCAAAGACCATAAGAAAAAAACAATGCAAAGAATAATAACACCAGTGACATTGCAGCTTTTATTGTAATGCCAATAACGTTCGTTCAGATTCTGCTTGTGAATAATGTATCACTTGAAACTGACCTGGTTCTATTTCTTACATTTTCTTTCTAGCATTTTGATTAAAAAAATGTAGACATTGGACAACAGTTCAGTGTCTATATAATGTGGATGGTGTATTTGAATAAGTCCTTGTCTCTGCAGGTTAATCGCGGTAGTCTGATATTTGAGACCGACAACGACCAGCAGGTCAGCTCCTGGACCACAGAGCTAAAAGAATGTATCAGCAACAGGTGAGAAACATAAAGACTTAGTGTGACCTGAACGTCAATATTAGAACCAACTCTTTCTAAGTTTCCTTTCATTTCATCCTGCTTTATACTTCAACTCCACTTCATTTTACTGCACTACATTTATTTCATAGTGAGAGTTACCTGATACCTTTTCAGATTAAGAATTAAAATAGAAAGCATATTATGGTTTTAATGAAGACAATGCATTGTGCACGGTATCTAGTAGAGGCCTCTTGTTGTGTTTTAGACGTTTATGAGCTGTTAGCATTTCCATAAAGAGACTTTTCTCCTCTAGACTTGCTACATGGTTTCATTTAGATAACTGGTGGAGGCACAAAAACTACAAGAAGAAGTTTAGCAAATTAATAAAAAGGAGGTTGAGGATTTGATTACTTCTTCCAATACTGCTTAGCTCAACCTGACACTAACCAGACACACACACACACACACTTACACACACGCATACAAAGTATGTAACAGCAGCCTGCGTCGTCCTCGTCCATCTCTCCTTACGCAGCTTTTTTCCATGAGATTCACAGTGGAAATATTTAACACTTGGACTTTGGCTGTTTTTAGTGTTTGTGGGTGTGCCTCATGTTTACTTGTGCTGAGGTATGTGTTTGCAAATGCAAGTGAGAATATTTTGTAGTGTATGTGTATATATGAACAAACATTTGTGTGTGTGTGTGTGTGTGTGTGTTTGTGTGTGTGTGTGTGTGTGTGTGTGTGTGTGTGTGTGTGTGTGTGTGTGTGTGTGTGTGTGTGTGTGTGTGTGTGTGTGTGTGTGTGTGTGTGTGTGTGCGTGCCTACCCGTGCTTGTTTGTCTACTCCGAAGCTCATGCATTCGTTTGCTTTAGAGCTCGACAGACTGGAGCAGGTTTGACTCTTGTTATATTTGGAATGTTCCTGGAAATAATCATTCATCAAACTCATCAGTCAATTTAATATTTACACTCAACCTTTGAGAGGTACTGACCCATTCTGTGTGTACACTATTCTGTCAGGGCTTGTAAGTTCAGCAATAAATGTAGTTTTAAAATTGAGCAGAAACTTTTATGTGTATTTAACTTTTAAAGTAAAACTCGAAAAGAAAACTAAAGATTCCTGCCCCCCCTGTCCATCACTTGAACTCACTTTATTAAGACGACATTTCCGTCCTCGGGCCTTCATCAGGCAAAATTCATGCATACAGCATCATACATATGAGAGAAACCCGCCAATCAGAGGACACCAGTAATATAAATTACAGTCAGTGAGCTCCTAAAAAACAACCATAATACTGAGCTCGTACAGTTGTCAACATATAGAACAAATATGCCAATAGTGTAGAAAATAGATTCACATTATACAATAGGGCCCTCTAGGGACATTAGATAAGAACAACTCACTTCTATATTACACAGTGTAGTCTAAAAAAACAAACCAAAAAAAAAAAAACATTGTCTACCTACTTTACTTACTGTGATCACAACGTTCGTGTTTTGATTCTGGCTGGAGGACTTTGTCATACTCTCTCTCTCCCTTCATTTCCTGTCACCTCTCTACTCCCTTCCTCTGGATATAGGTGGAAAAAGTGACACAAAATTCTTTAGAAGAAAGTGAGGACTGTGCTCACTTCTTCAAGCCGTTTTTGGTAGATCAGACAAATACTACATACCAGTGATATTAAGATTAAAAAATCGGTAACAAATTTAATACAAATATCAGTAAGGATGGTTGACAGCTGTGAAATCTGCTCTGAAGTCATGAAAGAAGTTAGAATGTAGAAATGCATTGGGTTTGCTGAAGCCATACTCAATATGCTGTAAATAATACTCATAGGAACACTCAATACTGTAATACAAATGGAGTGATACTTTTCTCTCTTTTTGTGCGTGTGTATTTGTGCGAGTGTGTGTTGCTCTGTGAAAGGAAGTGTGTGGGAGGTCTGAGACTCAGGAGAATCTCAGGACCTTTCTCATTTCTGCAGATGTCTGGAATGCTCACACACACCACCGAACACACACACACACACTCGCGAACATGCACACACACTCGCGAACATGCATACACACACACTGAGTTCACGCTTGAATTCGGTGTTTATTCAGATACCTCACAAACCACTCTGCTTGGGTGCCACATCACCATCACATGTGCAGGCATTTTCATTTGAAAGCTTTATCCATTTACAATAATCTACACACACAGTGGCTTCAGAAAGCAGACAATCTGCAGTGACCTAATATCAACCCATCCAAAGTACATTTTGTACTGAATTTAGAGGAAAATACGTGGAGGCATCCTTTGCCTCGATATATAAACTGTTATAAACTGCATCACAACCTCATGCCACTTGCTACATACATATCTGACACGCCTCAGGATGCTTCAAAACAAGTTCTTGTCAGATTGTTTAAAGCCTGGTCTGAATGATTTTAGCCCTGTTTGGGAAAAAACACAGCCCACCCATTCATTTAAATGTCAGTGCATCGGCGGTGCTAACGCGTGGTGCTCCAGCAAAAAACAAAAAACACAAAGTTGTCAGGCAAAAAAAAGTTTGCACCATGACATCATCTTGCAAGGTGCTGCATCGGCCAGTCTCATCCATGCAAGCACATTCTCCTGGTGCATTAGTTTGTAATGTGAACACCACATTTCTACTGTTGACTGTATGTTTGTCCTTATGAAAGTAGTTGCCAGTTAAAATGCATTAATCTGTGACTCCCAACTGGACTTTCTAAAACAAATTTTACTTGAATTTTATTTTTATGTCTCACCGCTACCTTAAACAACACACCCCTGCGCTGTTTTAACACAGACCTGTATTTGGTCCGTATCACTGCTAACAGCATCTGAAACCGCTCGGACATCAGTGGTAACTTTCCGACCACATCATGCGGCAGAGTTCTCTCTATTTTCTTTCTTTTTATTGGTCAAATAACTGCGTCCATTACGTCTGTGCAACGGAGTGAACACAGTGAGGAAAAGAGAGGCCTCTTTTTCAAAGAGAACACTGTAACATGTCACGGCCGGAAAAGCACAGGTGTAAATGATAAAATTAATAACGACTGCTTCAGTTTCAGCGTCCTGCTATTGTTTATGCTGGCTCACTGACACACGGTCATGGCTCACTGGGACACTTGAATAGAACAGCGCCTTCGTTGATGTTATTAGAAACACCTGTGCTTTTCCTGCTTTGACAAGTCAAAATGTCTGCTGGTTTAAAAAAAAAAAAAAAAAAAAAAAAGGTCTATTGTCTGAAAGTGTGCACCATTATTCCCCTGTTGTATGATTCATCATGCTGAGACTACAAAAACCCGCAAAAGAGAGATCAGGGAGGCAATATGATGCAGCCAGGAGGATGCTACAGTGGTACGCTTTTTGCCATCTGGAATGGGTATAAGCACTTTTCCCTTCAGATGTGGTCGGGGCAGTTAGTTTCAGGAATACAGAGCCCTTACATCTAATCCACGCAACACTGCTGACCGGCTGAAATGTCCTCACTTTGCTGGAGTAAAACATGAAATGATTCTCACAAAGATAGAAGAACAGCAAGAACACACACGAACACACACACACACACACACATACACACACACACACACACACACACACACACACACAGAAAGGAGAAAGGAGTCTTGTCTTCCTGTTATTCAGAGCACCGCAAACTCAAGTCAGCATTTTAGCAGGATTTGCTACAGCTTGCCTGTTTAACCTTCCCTTTCTCATCTGTGTATGTACACACACACATACTGTCTGTAGTCAGTGTCTCTGTGTACACATGGATGTGTGGTTTTGTGTGTGTGTGTGTGTGTGTGCAAAAACAGCAAAGTCTTGGCTCACATCTGAACTGGTGAACTGGACTCACTTCCTGTCTGTGCTCAGTGTCTTTGTGTTACTTTAGCCTGCTGTTTCCTCCATGTTCACAGGACTCACCCTACCAACACACACACACACACACACACACACACACACACACACACACACACACACACACACACACACACACACACACACACACACACGTTGGTCTTTCTATAGTTTTGAGGATAATCGTTGACAAAATGCATTCCCTAGCCCCTTATTTCAACCTTAACCTAAAGCATCACTACTTATATGCCTAACCCTAACCTGAACCTAAACCTAATGATAACCTGAAACTTAAAACCAAGTCCAAACCTTCAAACAGCCCTTTGAAGTTGTGAGGAATGGACCAAATGTGCTTACAATGCCAAAATGTTATCACAACGATGGCTTCAAACCATAATTTGTCCAAACAACTATAGAAACACGTGTACACACACACACACAGATGTGTTTCGCATCAGGAGACATTATATTGGGTGACATTAATTTCCTGGAGACTTACCTTAATCATAACTGTAACCTTAAACCTTAAACCAAGTCATCACTCTAGAATGAAATAATTTATGTTACAGGGATTTGCCTGTTGTCCCAACAGGAAGTCAAGTCCTGACCGTGAGTGTGGAAACAGATTTATGTCCCCACAACATGAGTTATACAAGCAATACAATACAAATTATGGCTCTCACTATTTTTTACAAGAAACACAATCAATCAATTAATTAAAAAGTAATTTGCAAATGAAAATGATGATTAGTTGCAGTCCTATACGTAATAGGTAAAAAAAATAAAAAACCTCCCCTCAAACAGCTGCAACAATAAAATGCTAATAACACATTCAATGCATGAGTAATAGTAATCTAATGATATATTATAGTATGTTTACAATATTCAGTATAACACTCACAGGGGTCATTTTTCATTTTTTCGTTCTCTTCTGCTTGTGAAAAAAGTGCAACATGTAGCATCAATAAGTCATTAACACATTTGTTTTTGTGACACTGGTGTAATAACTGTTTACTTAATGAGAACTCTGCAACTTTACAACCACTTAAATAGTGTTTCAACTCCAAAACAGAGAGACGATACAGATCGGCCAGCACAAGACGGGCTGAAGCTTTCTTGTAAAGACAGATGGTGGAACCCAAATGAGAAAAAAAAAAATATTTAAAATGAAGTGAAATAATAATAATGAAATTGAACTATTTTTTTCCTTGGGTGGTCCACAATGAGAATAACATGCAGTGCGTGTGTTGTAGATGATACAGTGTGTGTAATCTGAGTCTGTTGCCGTCCTCCAGGTCAGGCACTGTGGATCTGGAGCCTCTCCCCTCCCCAGCTAACAGCTCTGTTCCAGCCAATCGCAGAGGAAGCTCAGCGTCAGCAAGTCAAAGTGAGTGGTGAGATATAAGATGAGGGGACTAATCACTCATCCTTAAACTCTCAGGTGTATAGTTCTGGGGCAAAATGAGATAATGACTGTTAGCTGCACTGTCACGAGATGCACGTTGTGTCTCTTGTGGTCTGGGATAAAGTTTTCTCAAACAACCTATCTGCTTTAAACTTGGGTCTAATTTCCATAGACCGTGTTGTGAGAAAACTGCACCGAGTTATTTGCTAAGATCTACAGTAGGAAAATAGCAACACAGCTAAAACCAAGTCCAACAGGGCCGGAAACACAAGCAGTCAGACAATCAGACAGGTTTCAAACAAACCCCTGGTTTTGCTAAATTGTTTATGAAGTGAAAACATAGGTATATGATTAATTATTACACAAACGAAACCAAGTTCCTGGTGCAACTTTAAGCTCTAGTGTATAAAGTATTTGTTTACAACCTGTCTCATCATCTGAACTCTCTTCTTTAGTTCCCCATTGAACTTTGTTGTAGTGACATAACTGTGTTCCCAGATCTCAGCAGTTAATTTGGTGAATACTTTGCTGTGATGTTTTTTTAAATATTTTATGCCGTAGTATACTATGACGTTTTTGAGACTTTTTATACCTCATTATACTATGAATTTTTCATGACTTTTTATGCCTCACTATACTGTGACATTTTTATGCCTTACTATACTATGACTTTTTATCCCTTATTTTACTACAGCATTTTTATGACTTTTTATGCCTTACTGTACTACTGTGTGTTATAATATAGTATTTATTAGTCCAGCTTTATGATTTAAAGAATTGAACCATTTTGTTCCTCTGCTCATCCTTCCAGGCCCCGTCACCTTCACCCTGCCAGAGCAGGTTATCCAGAAGACAGATCACTTCCTCTTCTCCTACCCATGGTTCCACGGGCCCATCTCCCGCGTCAAGGCGGCCTACCTGGTTCAGAGCTCTGGACCGGAGGGACATGGAGTGTTTCTGGTCCGACAGAGCGAGACCCGCAGGGGAGACTACGTCCTCACGTTTAACTACCAGGGAAAAGCAAAGGTACGTCTCACAATGTCTGATAAAACAAACTAACTGAGACAGTTCAGTCCACATCTTAAAGTGTTTCAACCAAACATCTGGTAATATGAATGAACACTTTTTCCGAACCCACATTGTTCTTCTTTTCATCCGCATACTTCAAATTGGTGCGGACCTCATTTCCTGGCAACGGTGATAAACACTTAAATGAGGAAGCGTTATGAGAACATACCACTGGTGGAAAAGACCATAAACAAGTTTGGACCACCGGGGTTAAGAAAAGGAGGGGGCTACGGTTCAGCTCTCGCTCTGACTCACACAGTGTGAAAATCTGAGTGTCTCTTCTTTGTTTTTATTTCCTCACGCCTCTTTCTTTCTGTCTCTGCAGCACCTGCGCCTCTCTCTAACAGAATGGGGTCAGTGTAGGGTGCAGCACCTGCGCTTCCCATCTGTAATGGACATGCTCAGTCACTTCCGCCTCTTCCCCATCCCACTCGAGTGTGGAGCCGCCGGTGCCGTCACGTTGTCCAGTTTCGTAGTGGCGGGCTCCAGCCCTCCGTCACAGGGTGAGAGGCGCCCATTCAGCTCTCATTCATATCACTTTATCAAACAGAAGAAAATATCGATGTTTGAGTGCTAAACATGTCGATAGTATTGGATTGTGTGAACAGAGAAGCCAAGGAAGTTGGGAGGTTTTGCTTGATGTCGTCACTAAAGCTCTCATTCCCTCTCTTTGTTTCTTAGGTCAGCTCTCAGGCGCTCTCCTGGTCCCTTTCTCCCTCCATCGGTGGAGCTCTGAGCCCAGCTTGGCTCACTGCAGCTTGGATCGCAGCTCCAGTCAGCCCCCTTCGTCCTGCTCCAACACCAACACCACCTCCAGTCCCAGCTCTGTTTCCCAGCCAGGAAACCACCCCCCAATTCGCGCCAACCCTGTCCCTGACCCTCCTTCGTCGGCCCCCGCTCCTCTGCGTCGGAGCGAGTCAGTGGGGAGGAGGCCTCTGCTTCGCCACCCCAACACCCACACTCCCATCATCCCTCAGCGGGACTCAGACTATGAGCTGGAGCCTGAGCGGGGCCGGAAGCGGGCGATAGACAACCAGTACATGTTGCTCTGACCGGCTGAGTCAAACACCTCCATCACCTCTGAAAGACAGGAGTCACCTGTGAAGTCAACACACACACACACACACACACACACACACACACACACACACACACACACACGGTCGTGTGTACAGACACATTTTGTCACCCCACCAACCCAGCCTCAGGTGGGTGTGAGACACGATCACAGCAGACTCATGAACTTGAGCGAACAAGTCTTTGTCTGATGAATGCATAGCACTGTGTATGTCAAAACATACACACACTCACTATGCCTGAGCTGAGTGTGTGTTTACCAGTGTCAGACCCTCACAACAACCTCCACCCTGAGTGTCCACAGTGAATGTATTTTTGGGAGTTTTATTACAGTGTTGACAATAATGATTATTCTTGTTTTATTGATGTTGAGGGTCCGTGTGAGAGAAGGTTAGCCACACGTGTGGCTGCCCTCGAGCCCGAAAAAATATTTTTAAGTATTTCTATTCTGATGAATTCAACGAGGTGCGCTTGATTTAACTTCTTTGGCACTTAACCTGAACTGATGGGAAAGCACTGCCTGCAGAACTGGTTAAATCAAGTGCCCCTTCTAAATATTTAAAAGACATTTACTCTTCACACAAAGTTCCCAGTGTGGAGCAAACTCCTTTTTTATAAACACAAACAAAAAAAAACACTCTATTTTAGAGTGTTATTACATTCTAGTAGATATTCCTCCCCTTGCGCATTATTATATATTTAAGTGCACAACGCTTTCAGTGCACTTTGGAAACAATGTGTATATTTTCTATACACAGATTCTTTTGTAGAAAAATTAAAAATAAATAAAGTAAAAAGGGGAAACTTGGTTAAAGTCAGTCAGGGCAGCATTTTCTAGAAACTTATCGAGCACCGCTTCCACTCCGTCAAAACTTCGCTGAAGCAGAGAACCACAGAAATGATTCAAGATTAGCTTTCGTCAGCACTGTTTTTGCCTGAAACAGAGGGAACTCATCGCTGTTTGTGGTGTGTGTGTATGTGTGTGTGTATGTGTGTGTGTGTGCGTGTCTGTGTCTGTGTCTGTCTGTCTGTCCGTCTGTCCGTGTGCGTGTCTGGATGCGTCCATTGTAATGTATGTGAGATGAGTGAAGTGTAGTTGTGCTGATCTCAGTGTGGTACAGAGTCTGTGTGATTTTTGTCTCGCAGTAGTCACTGCTGGCTTTTCCAAAATCAGCTTCAAGTCTCTTTCTAGTGTCACGTTACATTTCAAGCACCAAAGGCATTATGTGCACAAAATTTACATCGTCTGACAGAAATAATTTCTGCCACAAAATCAAAGAAAATGGAATGATGTAATAACAATAACATATATGTAGTTGGATATTATTACCTTATATCAACTCATCTTTCCTCATACTCATTCACAAAACATATTTTTGTGCTGCTAAATTATTGAAAAATTAAAAATCTAAGACTGGACAACATCAGCTTTACTGATATTAATTATACTAAAGTAATTTCACTCCTTTGTATTGATTTTGTGGCATAAAGCGTATTGTGTGTCACCAAAATGAGACTTGGCACCAAGATGTATTCTTTTACACATAAAGTAAAAATAGGCGACCAATAAAAGACATAAACTTGAAAGGCTTCACTCCAAAGACCGTGAGAGGGGGAAACCAAAAACAAAGTGGGAATTAAATCTATGTCAATAAATGATATGCCTAATCTTGTCGTTTGAACTTTGTGTGGACTCTCCACCAAAGTGAGCGTCAGAGCGCCGGAAACTTTTAAAAATGTTTGTTTCACATCAGTTTTGTGATGGTTTGAGAATCTAGCATTAGACCCCTAAAGGGCTTTTAAAAGTGGATGGTGATATGATGCAACTGCTGAAAACCAGAGCGACACTGACATCACACAGGTGCCTCTGTAGATGTTAACATGTATTTTCTTACAGCTTTAGGCAAATCTTGATTCTGGGAGTGGCATCATGTCTCCAGCTCTACTTTCTTTTTTCTTTTTTTACACTCATAGCATTAATTCTTCACCACAGCAGCTAACAGTTAAACCAAGGATGGACTGTGAAAATAATGTATTTTTACAATCTACATTTTTTTTAACAGAACTTCCATGTTTTTAATTAGAGGCTTTGTGAGGAAGGTTTTGTTTCAGTCAGAAAAGCTTTGAAAGTGACACGTGAGATGTCACACACCAATGATCAGACATTGTTCTTCATGTTTCTGCGCTCTTTGACTAGATTTGATGAGTCAATAATTTCAGGTGCCTTCCAAGTTTGTCATCATTCTTTTAGAGGTTTTAACCACCAGTTTAAAGCTGCACTGACTATAATAGATAGATAATAGATAGTACATCACTCAACTTGGGTGTGAATTTTATTGTCATACATTTTTTTTTCTACAGAAAAACACCAAACAAACAAGTCTTTATCAAAGAAAGCAACTCTCATCTGGTGTCCAGTTTGTTTGTGGTGTTTCATCTCATCCACCATCAGGTCCGAGTTTCCTCAAAAGCACCTAAAAACCTGATTTTAACCCAAACTGATCTGAACCTTGTGGTGATTCTGTCCTTGAGCCAGAAATTAAAAGATCAGCTTGTGGCCTCATCAGATTTGTTTCAGATTCGCTCTCTCTTTTGAACCTCGTCTCTCCTCTTGAAGATGGAAACCTTCAAAAACATTTTATTTTTGGAAAACAGATGCAGAATATCCCATGAACAGTGATCACTTGTTCACATAAAAGCAGTAGTAATCTAATTTGCCCAAGGATGAAATGTCAAATTGTCTGTAATTTTGTCTCAGTTAACTGAAGCTTCACTTCCATTAGCTGCGGGATGCCTGTGGGGAATAGTGTGCTAGGACTTGTCCGTTTGTCTTCTAACCTTGCTTTAACACTAACTTCAGCAGTTGATTTTAGATTTACCTTCAGTAAACCTGTGCTTGATATATGGTTTAGACTTGATTCTGTCCGTCTGCCCTCTTTATCATTGTAGTTACCTGTTTTTTCTTTTTCTTTTTTTTTTTTTCTTTTAAAGAGAAATACATAAATGCAACTTCATTTCCTCATGAGTGAGTCCTCTGTGATTACTCCTCTTCTTACGCAATAAGTCAGCTTTGTCTACCAAAGGAACATTTTTTACAATGGTTGTATAGTTCTCTTTAAATGTATCATCATGATCAAGACTGACATCTTTGAAGTGTTTATAAGGGGAACAAAAACAAGGACGTTTTTGGCAAAAGTACGGTTGGTCTTCCTGCCTTTATGCGCCCGAGTCTAAACAAATCCCTCATCACCTCTTTTTCATTTCTGCTAAACAAAAGCAACGGTAACTAACTATTTTGGCTATCAGTCCCCTTTCTATGCTGATTTTCTGTTGTTTTTTTATTTTTTATTTCTTTTAGGGAGAATGACTGTGCCTTTGCCAGAAAGCTGCTGTTGCTTTTCCCCTTTTCAAAAGCTCAGGGTGTGATGTGGTGCAAAACTTGTGTAGTGCAATATCTGAGAGATGCTCAGTGCTTCACACCTTTTTTTTATGCATGTAGGGAGCGATCAGAGGCTTCTAGATGGATGAATTAATTGGGTGAGAATTCAATGTTAAAAAAATATTTGACAATGCCACATTTCCCAGAACATTTTGCTGTTGCTTTATGGCTTCTAATTTTGTTTCGTGGTTCACTCCAGTTTGTCTCCAGAATCGAGTTAATGCTAGAGAAGATCCCAGTGTACCTCAGGTGTCTTTAATCCTCAGCATCCACTCCAGCAACACCTTTAGTGCCCCCCCCCCCCATGTGTACATTAAAATGTCCAGTTGATGAATGTAATGTGTTCTCAATACTGTTCATTCTGTTTCCTTTTTTGAACTTCGCACTGTAAACATTCCAGTTTAACTCATCAATACTTCAACAATGAAATTGTGGAACAATGAAAAAGAATGAAAACAAAAACAGCTTTTACAATCTGTCATTGTGTTTGCATCCCTTTCAGTTATAAGCATCTAAATTATATTAAATATATATCAACTGTATATTTGACTTTTTGTAAAATAAACCTAACCAAAAAAAAAAAAAAAAAAAAATCATTTTGTTGTTTGTATGTGTGTGCACTGTGTGTAATCGTGTTCTTCTGGTACATGCTGTACAAAATAATGAGCATGTGATGAACCAGTTCAAGATATTCACTGTTCAGGTGATGGATGAGGTTGGACAGGGTGCAGATAAATGCATCTGTTCTTACCTGGTGTTTTAGGCCATCTGGCCCTGGAAAAATGCTGGTGGATTCACTCAAAGGCAGGAAACCAAATGTAGCCTCCGCCATCAAGTCTAAATAAGATTACAACAGTACCACTTTCTGATGGCTTTATTTATGATTAATAAATAATTTACTTCTGCTTTACATATCAGTTATAAGCCATTAACAACAACTTTTGCGTTGCCAGATTGTGGAAAATCCTCTTCCTGCCTGACACTTTACTCATCCTTTTAACGAGCTCTGTAAATCATTAAGTTTATTTTGCCACAAAATAGCTTTAAAAAGGAAATGACTAGTGTTAAATATTTGTTTTCACTAAAAATAAGTCTTGGGCTGGAATGAATGATGATTGCAATTGTCAATAATCTAATTATTTTCCAAGTTATCGGTTGCCAGTTTGGTTTGGCAAGACCTCAGAAAATAGTAAAAATGTCTATTTCACAATTTCCCACAGCCCGACCTGATGACCAGTCTATAACTGACAGATTTTCAATTCATTATCGTATAAGACAAATCCTTCCTAGGAATAAGCTGTATAAGCAAATGCCAGCATTTCTGGTTGATTATTTAATGATTAACAGATTATCAAAATAGTTGCAGAGAAAAGACCGTAACACACCATGCATTAGTCCATCTATCAATACTTGATGAATTCCCCACCCTGTGTGTGGCGTTCTACTTAATGACATTTATAATATTTCTGAATGTTTTTATTAATGTGTGTGTGTGTGATGACTGCTCATGTGATGGAAATATCTTCTTGTATGTCTCCTTGAATAACAGAAACAGAAACTACAATGCCCATGTTCATGGTCAAGAAGGAACAGATGAGAAACACACAGTGCAATGCAACCACAGTAAGCCATTCAGTTTTTAAAACTTTTTTATTGTTTTTAAATTTTTTTGCTCATTTTTTAAATTATTTATATTATCTACAAAGTAAAAGTTTTAACTTAAAAGTTACATAAGGGTCAGGTGAGACGTGGGATCTGATCACCTCAGCCATTATAATTTCATAAATAACATTTCTCCTGTCCTCTTGGCTGCCAAAATGTGTTTATTTCACAGGAAGCTTCTTGTCATGTTTCATTTTTAGTTTGGTTAGAAACCTGTCATGTACTCTGGAAACAAACGCAGCACAAAGCAGCAGCAATAAACAGTAAGATTAATACTGTCTAAAAGTTGGAAGATTTTTTTTCCCGTAACAAGGTGCAGACAAAATACAAGTTCCAGTTGAATTTTCTGCTTCACTCTCACTGATTAGTTACTCTCATTCTCTCTTTCATGTCTTACTTGGCAAGCTGACTCAAGTTGCAATTTAGGACCCCTGAAAGTGTGTGTGTGTGTGTGTGTGTGTGTGTGTGTGTGTGTGTGTGTGTGTGTGTGTGTGTGTGTGTGTGTCTGGGCATTTTATTTGTGTGTGTATGTGTCTGTGATATCTGCATGTGTACAGGGGCTGAATTGGAGCAGTCTTGTCCGTTAAAAATCTCTAGCTTGTTAAAACATGTCACTGCAACAACCTGTTAACATTCTCTTATTGCCTAGTCTGGGAGGGAGGGAGGGGAGGGGAGGGGAGGGAAGGAAGAGAAAAGCTGATGTGAAGCATGTCTGGTGAGGATGAGGAAAGAGAGGAGAGGGAGGGCTCTCATTCTCTTCATCGCCTGGTTATGAAGGCTCTGGTTGAGAAGCGCGACGCAGAGCGGGTCCCTCAGCTCACTGGCGCCCTCTATCTACAGCTGCTGCTGATGATGAGGCTGCACTGCAGAGACGAGACAAAATGGGGGAAATGTAAAGTTCATGGATTTTAGGATTGTCCACAGTTATACAATAAAAAGTACATTAAAAGTAAAAGGTTGGGTGATGTGATCAAAACAGTAAAATTTTTTTTTTTTTTTTTTTTCCAAGCACAAAGTTCTTTAAAATTTTTTCATGTGGGTTAATCAGTAGTCATAGTCATTGTGAATGTCAATGTGAATTAAACATGCTTTCTCCTGATCATACATACAGAGATTTCTTCCTAATGTGCCTTCAGTGTAAAAGCTGACAATATCCAGTCTTCGTTCTGTGCAAAATACATACCCAAAGTTTATCTTAAGATAATATATGACTTCAGCAGTCTGACATAGACAAATATCTTCCAATGTTAGTCTTTTTAGTATACAATCCTCTTTTTTATTGCCAAAACACTGGAGAAACAAAGAGGGAATCTGTCTCTTAATTGATTTTTATGTTTTGCAATGCAAAAAGGATAAGTCATGACGGAAAACTTGCAAGGCTATTATCATTAAACATACCCTGAGAAAATACAGGTTATCCTTGGCAGCTATATCTGCTTTAAAATTAATTTCTGCACCAACAGCACAGAAACTTAGTTACTTATTCATCTACTCCCAGTTTCTTGACAAAACATCAGCCTAATATTACAGTACAGCTGATTAGCTAGCATTAGCGACTTTGGGTCGGAAGAAACTTAAAAAGGAGAATCCACCCACAGTTTGGTCGTCTGCCATGGCTTCACCTCTTGATAATATTTTGTTGAGAAATAGTGCCTGAATAATTTAGTCTTTTTTCAGTCTGTTTCTCTGGTAGATGTGATTGTTAGATATCAGACAGCCAGACCCAGCAAGCCATCTGGAGTCATGACAGACCCGGAAACTGCGGCAGATCAGCGTAGACTACAACTATACTTGGTACAATTCATGCAACTGTCTTAGGACAACTAACGTAGGCACTTATCATCTACAAATGTAAATGTGTGCACACTGTATAACCCATAAAAGGTTACTCATTTAGATGCCTAAATGTACACATACTTGAAACAATATGGTACATTGAAACAGTATTTATGTAGATCTCCTTACTTCAGAGGGAAAAAAAATATACAACATATATGTTCCTGACTCCACTCCGCAGGAGTGTGCTAGTTAATAAAATAAACATACCTTGTGGATGTGCCAGGTAGGAGAAATGTGTGGTGGAGGAAACAGGGATGGGGTTGAGGGCAGTCTGGGGCATGGGTGGCTGTGGACCCCCTGGAGGACCCTGGGTAGCCATCAGCATCATCGGGGGGTGGGTGGGTGCCGGGTGGTGAGACGGTACTATACCAGACTGCATATGGGCCTAGGTGTGAGTGAAAGTGTGTGTGTGTGTGTATGTATGTGTGTGTGTGTGTGTGTGTGTGTGTGTGTGTGTGTGTGTGTGTGACAGCAAGTGCAAAGGTGTAATAGAAAGTGAGAATGACAGTGAGAGACAAACAGATGGACAAGAGACAAGTTCATTAAAGAGATGAAAAGGATGGACATCAGTGCCACAACAGCCACAGCTCCTGCCTGTGTGTTACCGACAGGTGTCACATGAAAAGATAAATCTGTGCTTATGAAACAGCGGAGGATGGATGGAATAAAGCATAAAGCACTAGATCCCTCCAGCAAACACAATGATTAATAATCTCTCTTCAAACTAACTGTGGCTCAAACTCTATCATTCCATCAAGCTCTTAAATATAGTAAAAGCAACTCCATTTCTGCTGATTTTTAACCACTGAGAAAACGATGCCGTCAAGAGACTTTCATACAGCAGGTGATGACACAAATGTACAGTGAGTGCTGAGTTTAGTGCTGGTCTGGCAAGCATTTTTGTGCAGCGTTTCTGACTATAGTGTGAGCTGCATGATACAGCCGGTGAGCGCAGATTTGGATATAAAGGGTCTCTGTACAGGTGTGAAAGTGCTACACCTGGCAACATCACAACAAGTCTCCGGGTGTCTGCACACGGTCACTCCGTGCGGCTGTTTGTCAAGAAATAGTCATACCACTTAACTCAAGCTCCATATTTTACACACAGACACAGGGATTGATCAACTTTCTCATCTGACTCTCTAAACAAAGCAAATAAGTTTCCATTCCAAGATGGTGACCTATTTTTATAAACAAAGAAAAAAGGGCCAAACCTCCATGGGTACCCCAAAAAGTTATCACTGCAGAATTTCTATTTTGCTACATGGAATTATCATGGCTGGACTGCTCTTTTGATCAGTGAAAAAGGTTTGTTTTTCCTCTGTATCTTGTAGTGTGCCAACTAAAACTGATATAAACAACTAGGCCAAAGTGAGAGGCACATTCTAATATAAACCTGGACACACTGCCAAAAAACATCCATTGCACTTGCAGCTTATCAACACCCAAGTATGACCCATTCATAAACTCAAACACCTGCTGGAACTGATCCCAGATTTCCTCACTACCACATACAGGAAACACTGCCAATCTGATTACTTTGCTGGAGCTATTGTGGTTGTTGTCCAGCAGGCTGATAGCAGGTTGTGACCTACCTGCTGCACGTGTGCCATGTGGTTGGGGTTGTAGCCGTGCTGCACCTGCTGCGGGTGGATATAGACAGTCTGCTGGGCAGAGGGGAACGATGCCTGGGGAGACTGAGGGTTGGGCCCCGGGGTCATGGAGGGGGGCGTGGGCGCCAAGGCTGAGTACATCTGCTGCTGTGGGGGCTGGTTAGCCAGGTGGAGGGCCTGGGCTGCTGCTGCCGCTACCACACACAAAAACACAACACGTGACTATAGTTGTTCATTTGAAAATGTCCAGCTCCAAAGTTACAGCGTCCAACCTTAACATACTGACCTGCTGCTGCCTGCGGGTGCTGTGGGTGCTGGACTGGGCTGGCAGCTGGATGGCTAGGAGGACCTCCATGTTGTGGGGGACCACCCTGCTGGGCTTGGCCTGTAGGCGTGGCAGAGGGCTGGGGGTGCTGTGGATGAGGGTGCAAGGTGGCGCTGGGGTGGGGGTACTGCTGAGGCATCGGCCCTGGAGACACTGTGAGAAAGTTTGTAAGAATAAAAGTATTAAAATAGTACACATAACACTGCCTGCACATCCTAGCTGCTCATTGCATACTTATATGAACATGCACAAGTGGTGGGCTGACATACCATACATGGTGTGTGTCTGCTCTGGGTACTGTGTAGTTGAGGAAGAGACGAGGCTGGGTTGTCCGTGCGTAGGAGGTGCCATCATCCTGGCGCTCCCCTGCATTACTGGACTGAACACATGCTGCGGCTGAAGGACACACAGAGACGACATTAGAGCCTGTGTTTGTGTAACCCCTTTTTTGTACCAACATCATGTAGTATCAAGCATCAAAAAAAAGGCCAACTGAGGAACCACATCCAACCGCAAAGAGTTAAACTAAATAAAAAGAAAAATCTAATTTTGAAAAAAAAAAAACACTCCGGCCTCTAAAAACTCTCTCTTCATTTCGTTCTCTCCATAACAATTGTAGCAAATCACAAATTATAAACCATGTTTTCCTGTTTTTCATTGTTAGGAGCTACAGCTCAGTGCAGGTGCCACTGATTGTTACCATGGTAACATTGGTCTTAGGCCTGAGTTAGCCTGGGGGTAAGATGTCTCATTTTTTTGCCTTAAAATGTTTTGCCTTATATTATTATTATTATTATTATTATTATTAGTCTTTATTTTTGTGAAACAGTCTTACTTGCATTACACTAATCTATGAACAAAATTAAGACTGGACCAAAACTACAGACCAGTCAGATTTCTTTGTGAAACCGCCCCCTGTTTGATGTGTTATTTCCTGGTTTAAATTTGAAATGTTGCCAATTTTAGTCAGTTTGTTATTAAGTCAATGTTCGTGTGTGGCCATTCATGTTGAAACAAATTAGAAGTTTGGCTTTTTTGTTAAATAAAAACAAGGTTTTGTAGGGAAAAAAGCTTACATTTTTAAAACTATCATTTTCAAACTGCAACCAAACGTCAGGTATTGTTCTGTCAATAACAATGTTCATTTCTAATGATACTTAAAATAAAAAACACTAATCCTTTTAGTTTAAATTTGAGCCTTGAGTAGGTTTTGTTCAAAAAATAGCTTGAGCTTGATTTTTTTGTGCTTTAAGTAACTGCAGTGAAATTAGTACCTAATGAAGTTAGTCTTGTGTCTCCTTCTCCCTTCCTTACTCATTATCTCAAGCCATTTTTTAGATGAAATTGTGTTGTCAGTTTTATTAATTAACCCTAATAAAACTCAATGAAATACCCATTTCTTATCAATGTGGTCATTATGTTACCCTTAAACACCCTGAAGCCAACCTCCTCACTTCCTCTGTTTTCCTGCAGTTGTTGTATCACAGCCTGTTTGCAAACAGGTAACAACACTTCAGGTGTTAAGAGGCAGGAGCCTGCAGTCAACTCCACAAATAAGAAGTGCTGAAACACATGGCATCATGCCGGCTGCCTGTCAAGCTGCTGGACCGCAGGCATCGGACAGACAAATGGCTGACTAGTGAACAGCTGGGAGAGATGAGGACTGCCAGCACTACTGATGTTACCAGAGTAACTGGAATAGTTACATATGGTTTTTAATAGAGGAGTCGGCTGGGTTGAGCATTGCTGAATGTTGCTGATGTTCTGATACTTTTAGTGAGTAAATCTTACCTGTGACTGGTAGTGAGGCATCTGCTGGACCAGCGGCTGACTGGTGAACTGCTGCGGGCTGCAGGTGAAGTACTGGGTAGAGTAGGCGGGGCTTGGTGCTACAATAGGTGGTCCTGCTGCCGTCGCTGGGTGCATCATGGTGGGCGTGCCTGGTGGGTGGTGCTGGTCTGACCTCTGCTGGGTCATGTTGGGTACTGGAGATTCATGTTAGAGATTATGTTAACATCTCGTAAATCTGAACTAAACAGTATCACGGAGGAGTGAGAAAAACTACTGCTACTTTGGAAAGAAGCAGATTTTTGACTGAATTGGCCCTAATAAAAACCAACCTCCCTTTTCCAAGAAACACTTGATCAGATTTGTCCAGATGGGAAAGTCCGTTCACTATTGTAAGAGAAAAAGCTTCTGTAATGAGAAATGCTTCTAAGTGATGCTTGTTATCAATACAACATTCATATAGCTAATCCAAGTGAAGTGAATGCTGTGTATCCATAAAGATCTAGGTTGTGAATAAATAAAGATCCATGAATGTAATGAATCTTAATATCTAGAAAAAATAGTGGGGCCAATACAGTAATTTTTCCCAAACAGATGTATTTAGTAAGCTTCAGTGAGAGACAGAGAAAGAGAGAGAGAGGGAGAGAGAGAGAAACAAGTGGGAGGGAAATGAGAGAAAGTGGTTATTCTCACCTTTACCTGGTCTGTAGGGTTTAGACTGGCTGACCGTCATATGAGGCATCTGAACCTGGTACATAGCTGGAGACTAGAGGGAGGAGGGGAATGAGAATTGAAAATAAAGAACATAGGTTTATACTCAATCTTCTCAGGGGAATTCAGCATTATGTCTACAAGAATGAAAACCAGCCATCGACTAAGAACAGTTGAAATTGTGCTGTTTGTGTGGGACTACTACCTGTCTGTGGGGCTGGACACAAACTATTCAGATTTAAACTGTTGCTTAGTAGTTAACATATAAAAAACTTTTTTAAAACACATATGTGCATGTGAGATTGTGGGAATTATCTCTTACCTGGGGCCACATGCATTTTCTATACCTGTCTATCATTGGGTGTTTTACAACTTATAAGTATAACCCAAGCGCTGCCCGTCATCCTCCGATCTTTCATATTGTATACCATGCATTTCTATCACAAACAGTACTGCAGCAAAAACAAAGAGGCTTAAACTCCTATTAGCTTACAGCATTTGTCTGGTAAACAGATGAAGCCAATAGAAATAAGATGAAGTTATAGATCCATCTGTGATGACATTTTAAATGAATTGCAATAAGAAGTTGGCAAACCAACATCTGATGGCATTAATTCAACAAGCAAGCAAAACATTTCAGTACTGATTGGGCTTTTAAAAAAAAACAAAAAAAAAACAAAAGGATTTAAAAAATAGAAATCTTCACAAACCTTCCATATTATGCTTTTCTAATGGAGCGAGAGAGAGAGGAGGAGGAGGGGGAGAAAAGGAAAAAAGAACCACTCTTTAGTTGTTCACCAAGGTATTTTTATCTTTTACACGTGTCTGATGTTGGATCACCAAGTTTTTCTTAAAGCAACACAGGCAAAAATATAGATTTACAACTAAAAATATAATAGCTTTCATCAAAAAATACGCAAAAAAACTCTCAATAAGTGCTATGAAAGTGATTAAAAATAGTATTTTGTCATCATATTGTATAACAATTTCATATACTTCTTCTTTTCTTTAAACATTTCCAAGCTTGTTTAACATTTTTCAAATAATTCAGCAAAAATAATTTAGACAAATAACAATGTCTGGAAGATGACAGAGGAGAGAAAAGTGATGATGAAGGATGCACATGTTCTGTACATTGGTGTATAAAGAAAACAATATTACAAAAATTGCGAGATGAGCCTTCCTAAAAATAAAGGACGGAAATAAATAAGGAGAAAATAATGATGACATGCCTTAGAGATTAATCAAGGACAGAAAAGGGAAGAAAGATAACAAATGGGGACAAACGTAAGCAAACATGTTGGCAGATCTCAAGGTGATGGTTGTTAGTCAGGGATTTGTTTTAATGAACTTTGCATTTCATACTAATTCAATGTGATACTCGGGGTGATCTGCACTGACTAGAAACAAGTACATCTGTCTCCACACTCAACATTTCAGCATGCAGCTGTGTGTCTCACCTGCACTCCAGGGCTGACTGGTGTGAGGGGATACATCTGGGGGAAGCAGACTGTCTGACTGTAAACAGCCGGGGGCTGCTGGACCACGATGGAGGGGCTGGGCTGACCCTGAGGTCGGGGGGGTGTTGGGGTGTTGGCTGGTTTGGGCTGATAAAGTATACAAAGAGACAGACACGGCAAGAGACATAAAAAAATAAGTGGATAATCAATCTCAGTTTGTGGTATTCAAAATGTGCATTCTGGCAGCATCATGGCATACTGACCTGTGTATTGAACCTGGGTTTGAACTCGTTGGCATTTGGGTTCAAGGTTGATTTTCTCACTTGACTGCAGAACGAGAACCAACAGTGAAGAAGTTAACATCAACAATAAGTACTTTTTTTTTATTGTTAACAAGCATTGCTAAAACAGGTATATATAATGTATTAGGTAGAGGCCATTTTCTGCAGTGGATGGATACACATGTGATGCTCTAGTTAGTATTTCTGGCAACAGAATGTGTATATGGGATTAAACAAACTACAATGCTCATGTCCACAGTGATGAAGGAACATGTAACCCAGTGCAAAGGTGTAGCACAATAATGTCCATGGCACAGACCAATAAAATATCAGGCTTTGACTACACAGAAAATACTTGTTAGGATCAAATCTGTGTTGATTTTGGTCTTTTCATTGGATTTGCTGATAATAGGAGAAATAGAGAGTATCACCAGACTGTACAGTTTCCCTTCTAAACCATACTGTCCATTCCACTCACTCTTGTACAGCCTCCTTTTTCTCCTCTTTCTCTTCATGCTTGGGTCCACTGAATGTGGATGTCGTCTGAACTCCCTGCGATGTCACATCCAGCCCTGCCCTCTTTTGGTCCGGGGCTGAGGGAGACGGGGACAGTGCAGCAGGGCTGCCAGGCTTACTGGTGTTTGTGGTGGTAGTGGATGGAGCAGGGGCACCACCGGGGGTGCCAGCAGCAATCCCTACAACACCCTCTTCAGTGCCCTCTCGCCCCACTGTGGAGGCTTTGTCCAGGGGAAGGTCTTTAGGCTTGTCTGCTTGATCTCTGGGTGGCTTGGTCATCATCTGGTCAAAGGCAGGGTCTGGGTTTGAACTAGACTGCAACTGGAGGAGGGAAAAGTTAGAGGAGGCAGACATAAGTTCTAGTGCAGGCTCATTAACATAAGGTTAGTTATGTCAGAATTTCAGCATTTCTATACCATATGAACAAAAGACATACTCACCCTAAAATCTACACTAAATTTCTTTAAATTATCTATTTGTTTTCTGTGGTCTGGTGCCATAGAAGGGGGTCCTATGAGTGAGTAGAGAAAGAAAGACGTGACTTGCAGGTTTCGCTCGTTACGAAAAAATTATATTACGTCAGCTAAACAAATAAAAACAGGTGTCTCAGCACATGGTCTCCTCGTCACAATGTTTTTGATAAAGCCCCACAGTACTCAAATGTCTGAAACAGTGTTTTCTGAAGCACATACTGCACCACTCCAGTGTTTACTGTACCTTTACAGACTGGTCTGGTGATACTAGGTGAGCTGTCCAAAGGCTTGATGTTCTCCTTGTTTGCCGTGGGGGATGTTTGTCTTGTCTCCTGAACACGACACTCTTTTGCTATAAAGAACAGACAAAAGAAATGCACGTTTACATCCAGCATAAAAGCAGAGCGAGCGTTTGTGAACAGTGCTTCTGACAGTGACAGAACCTGCAACTCTCAGTGAAAGTGGGGGTTCACTTTAAGCTTACCATCTCCTGATGGAGAGGCAACCATGTTGGGAGCAGGGCTAGCAGCAGTAGGAGAGGAAACTGATGTTGGTGTAGCAGCAGTTTCCACAGGAGCTGTTCCTGTCTGGGGTGACGGGAGGGAGGAGGAGCCAGGGGACGCCCCACCCATATTATTCTGTCGTGGGGAGCGAGGTCTGTGAGCTGAGGAGGGGAACAAGACATAACTTTGCTGTAAGTTAAACCATCTTGATTTCCTGGCCAACATTAGACAACATTACTCAAATGATTACTGTAGCATAAGGTGCTTTTTTAATAATTCTATGATGAAATGAGTGAAGTTCCCTTCAAACAGGTCATCCAGTGATGCTTAACCATATATCCTATCTTCTTTGCAGATACGTTCCATTGCGAGATATCTGTGCTCTTCTTGTGTTCATATGTTGGAAATGTATTACAATAAAAACACACTAAGAGTAAAGAAACACAAAAGAAAAAAGGAAAGAACTATTCTACCTCCGCTAACCACTGAGGACCATGTGCCTCCAGAGGAGTTGCTCCTAGTTGGGGGAGTCACTGGTACCTCCCCAGGGGCATTGTGGGAAATTAAGTCCACTCCTGGAGGGACTCCAGTGGTCCGGCTGGGTGGCACTCTGTGAGCACGAGGCGTCCGCTGGGATTTTGGAGACATCCTGGGTGGACCTGGAGATGAAGACAGAATTCCATAAACAGACAGTGGAGGTGAAGTAAACACACTGAACAGCTTGTGTTTCCAACCATCCTGCTGTGGTTTCTCTTTGAAGCCCATTTCCGTCTCTCAAAAGCTTTTCGAAACCCAAAAATCTGCACCAACTACATCTTAATCTAATGTTTAAATATCACATCATACAGTGGTGTTATTTGGTGACATGCATGTTAGTGGAGAAACTGCAAATGGTCCTGTAAAGTGATCACACCACACTTTTCAAACCACGACCGAGTGAAGTGAGAGATGAGAAACAGGAAAACAGAGTAGAGCAGGTGAGGTGAGAACCCATTTTTTAAAGACTACACTGTTTAGCAGAGTTTGTGCATTTACATGAGCGGTGTCTGTCCCGCAGGCAGCAGCCCAGTGCAAAATCTTTAGCTAAACACTAGCCGAATATTTTGCCATATCACTGTATAAACATTTGAAAATAATAAAAAATGATCCATAGGTACTTGGGCAGTGGCAGATATTTTAGCTCAGTACTCCAGGTCATTGGATTTTACATGAAACAAGGACTAAGAGGATATAGGCTTGCTTACTGTTTTAAGCGTGTTTGAGGGTGAACATAGCAGGACACAACTCTGGTGGCACAACTCTTGCTAGACAGAAAGCATAGCACACTGTGATGCACCCACATGCCAAGGTGAAACTGCCTGATGCACTGACAAAGGATCAGCTTTGTGGCTTTCTAAATCCTCACAATTTCCATTTGTGTGGAAATTGCAAATCTGACCCCAAATCAGTCTGAATAGCCAACTTCACCTATTTGTGTTGTTCCACACTAGACCTGGGCAAATTTATTTTTGAAAGTAGCTCCCATATTAAACTTTTAATAAACTTCAAACAGCTTTCAAAACGACTGGGAATATCAGTTCCATATTGAGCTCAATCCATCCACCTTCAACTCAAACTTTTGCCCAGGTCAACTCCACACTGATGTGGGTACCTTCTGAAGACATGCGTTTGGGCAGAGTGGAGGCTGGCGACGTGGGCCCATGGTGGGAAAAGGAGGATGAGGAGGAGGGATAGGAGGGGTGGGATGAATGAGAGGGAGGCCTGGAAGGTCGAGAGGGGGGTCTGGAGGGTGGCCGGGTGGGCGTGGTTGCCCGAGGAGGCAGGGAGGAGGGGCCAGACTGGTAACGAGAGGGGGGGCGGGAGGAAGGAGACGGACAGGGTGAGGGCCAATGGGATGAACCTAAGAGAGGGAAGGACAAATGATCATGGATGACAAAGAACAGATGATAACCAGCTAAAGTGAGGAAATAAAGGTACAGCAGGAATAAAAAGAAGGGGGAGATTAATAAATATGAGAAAGCATGGCAAGGCAGGAATACAATGATTTAATTGAAATCAGTAAAAGTATGATATATGCATAAAAATAATTAACCGCAACAATAGACATGGACATCCTAGAGACTCTACACCAAAGTCACCAATGACGTTACGTCAGTTTAACAAGGGAGATAAAATGGGGGAAAAAAATCTTTTCCAGTCACAGTTGGGTCACTATACTGACCAACTCACTCATCATACAATACACCTCTGTACGTTTTAGAGGCAAGTAACACCATGAGTTTGTGTGGGATGTATTAAAATGTACCTCCGTTCACCACCCTCTGGTCAGCACCGGAGCTGGGACTGTAGTCATGAGGTCCTGGTCGAGGAGTTGAGGGCCCAGCTGAGCTCTGAGTCAGACGAGGTGAATTCTGGCGTCCCGGCCCCCATGACATCGCCTCCCTGTTCCTCTGACCTGGAGGAATGTACTTATTCTCTCTGCACATATACACATGTACACATGTACACGTGTACACATGTACACATGTACACGTGTACACATGTACACATGTACACACACACACACACACACACACACACACACACACACACACACAGAAAATAGAGGCAGATGGTTTAGTTAAATATATACAAGGCAATATCAAGATAACAAAGGGGAGGAATTAATTCTACACTCTGTTACATTCAACTAAGTACTTTTCATCAGCCAAAATGAGCACGTTTTCTTTAATTACTGAGGAAGTATTTGTTCTGAGAACAGCTGCTGTCTACTTACTGAATTAGCTGGAAATACTTTGTCTCCCTTTAAGGCTCGGATATGCTTCTCTTGCCTGTGCCTGGGTTCTTCCACTAGAGGCCCACTTTGTCTCCAAGCATTATTCATATATGGTATATTTAGTCTATGTCATCTAATCCTTGTGCTTTCATGGTTACATGCTCAAAGTCCTATAAAAAATCATCCTGATCTGTGATGTATGACATGCTACTATAAAGAAAATTGAAATAAATATAGTATACATCATGATGGCATATAGATCATTTCCTGGTCTTTATAAAATAACAGGCACTGGAAATGAAGAATGTAGAGTGAGCATTCAAGTGTGTGCAATGCACCTCTTTGAAGATCTTTCATCAGCCCTCCCAGATGATAAATTCTCTGATGATGTTTATAATCGGTTTTACTGCATTAACATGTTCTAACTTGTTTGTAAAAGGGTGAAAGGAATAGTTCAATGAATCATTTACAACAACAAAATATGAATGATGTTCGTTCTGACAGACGTATAGGTGAGGAATTCTGCAAAAATTAACAATAAAGCTGCTGACTTTGTTCATTTCCAGGCAAGCTCCATGACTTTGCAATGTGCACATTTAATGATAATATTTACAAGTTTAAATTAAAATTTATAATGGAGTATGTAACTGTTGCAGTGTTGTGTTGTGCTGCTATGTTTTAAATGAGCTGGTATTGAAGCACACATCAAGAGCATTTACCAACAATGAGAATGAATGAAGTTTGATAGGCACATGCTGGTCATGAATGAAATTTGCCATTACATAATTACAAGCTATGCGCTGACACACACTTGCCAGCACAAGTAGTATGTATTGACCTAAAGTTTCTATGCTTTGTCTGGTCTCACCTGCTAAGTGTGTGAGTCTCCCTTTCCCCTCGCACCACAGCAGTATATTTCTCCTCCTCAGAGCGGTCATCATTCTCCAGGGCCACACGGGCCTTGTATGTAGCACTGGCCTCAATCTCCTCTGCCAGCTGGGCAGCACGCGCTTCCCTCTTGAGGAACTCCTCTGAGTTGTCCCGCTCCAGGGGGACCCTGGGAAACAAGCTCGGGTCAGATAAGTGCAGCAGGGTAATGGAAGGACTAGGAAAGGACTGATTTCAGGTTTTTACTTGTATCATGTGAAGTCAAACTAAAAAGAGTGAGACGGTATAGGTTAATGATCGGAGACATTAAAAATATTTCCAGAAAACACATTGTGTAATTTTAAATATACATGCTGTATTAAGAGTGCATAGAGAGTCACACATGAACAGAGAAACTTACGTATATGTGGACAGGCTGCTGTCATATGTAGACAAGACTCCATACTTCTCCTCATTGTACTTGAACATGTCATTAGGGTCCCACCCATTTGACTGATATGAACAGAGAGAGAAGGGCACAGAGAGAATTTCAGAAAAGGCCAATAGACAAATCATCAATGCTATGGATCACATGACACCTCTTTTTACTCTTTCTCTTTCACTGTCAAATTTACTAGTCATCACATGAAGGCCTGTGTGGATTCCATGCTTTCCGTGCAACATCAAATGTGTTTTCTTACCACATCTGTATCCAGAGACTCAAGGCTGTCAGAGTTGTGGGTCTCTCCTCCATCCCAGGGCTCTAGATCTTTCTCTTTATGCTCACCATTGATCCTACCACTCACCGCTGCATCTGTGAAGTTGTCTGCGACACACACAAAATACACATATTTATGTTCAGCGGATTGCAACACACAAGCACACACATCCAAAAACACACACACAGAGAAGCTCATGATGGTATACAGTCACAAGGCTGTACTTTCACTGTTTATGCAGGGAAGCGCTCATGCCTCAAGAGCTTCTGTCACAAGCTCTCACAGCAAAGGTCTTTATGGAGGTAGTGGTGGTTCACTAGACACACCCACTCACAACCAGACATGGGTCTAACTGGATTGGGATAAAATCCTTTCAAAGAAAATTTGAGCTATTGCTTGAGCTGGCCTTGGTAAAGCTAAAAAGGGTATAAAGGGTTCTGACAGTGTGAGCAAGAGGATGAAAACAGCCTAGTAAAGAAAGGGAAAAAAGTAGTCCTCAATCACTGTCTTAGCTTATGGAAGTATGTACTAATTAAATCAAAAAGTAATGTGCTACAATATTTTCAGATGGCTTTCATTAGAAATTAAATGCAAGTGTCTACAATGCCCACTTTTTCCCCACTTCATTTATTATGCATCACCATGGCACCATCTTGAAAGAAAACATTCAAATGTAAAAAAAGTCTGCTTGGGGCTGATGATAGTCCTTACTTTCAGGACAACTCACTATATTTAAGTAAACTCACTGAATAATTTGGTTGGCTCAACTAAAACCAGGGATAGGCATGCCCAATTATATTTGAAAGGAAATCTAATCTCATGTCAGCCCAAGTCTGTTCTCACATTCTCAGAGCTGGCATCAGTGGACTACGTGCATAAAGCATATCAGCCACCTGGAGTTACATAACTCAGTCATCCCAACTCATCCTACAATAATAATAAAGTGCATTTTAGCATTTCTAGCATGAAACAATTTCAGAAATACTAGCTTGGCACCACAGAGACAGTTGGGCAAACAGGCCTGTTTTATATTAGCAGAGGTGGTTGGTATGCTTCATGCACACTGTCCATCCAGGGAATCGTACATAAAATAAGGAACATTTAAAAATACATTTATGAGCATAGTGAGGGATAAGCAAACATGCATTTAGATTGCAGTCAATTATATGACCTCAAAGCACTTCAGGGCCAAACCAAATTAAAAATCCTGACATAACTTGATTTTTTATACAATGATCATAAAGCAAATTAAGGTGCTAATTGTCAACATGAGTTTTCAAGCTGTTGCTTTCAATGGAATCACGCTCAATGCTTTTCATTTCGCCTTTATCATCTAGCTCTGATTTTACCTGAGCTCTGGTCCAGTAAGATTTGAAATTAAGTGTTGTTTTGGAAAATAAAATAATGCTCTCAAACGTAAGTTAAAACAAGAATGATAACCATATCCTTCCTCTTCTAAGAGTCAATGCTGCAAGCGTGCCATTGCTGGCTGGTTATGCTATGCTTGGACCTAAACAATAATAAAATTAGTTAAGGCTATATTTAAAATTTATAAATATAACTTTAAATAACAGCTTCAAACAAAAATTACTGTTAAAAATAAATAAAATAAGAATTAGTACAAGTTTAAAACAAATAACCCAAGTATTAGTTTACTATAGTAAACATATAACACTATTAGCTGTTTATCTTTTACAGATCCACAGATTCCTCTTAAGTAACCATAAGGCCATACAAAATGTATACTGTCCAGGGAAATGGCCAGTGGAGGGCTTAAACTTTGAACCCTGCTGACCTTTTATTAAAAGCTTAACTAAACAGTGCTAGGCCAAGTAACAAGTGGCAACTCTTCCACCGAAAGCAACATCCTGTCTAAAGATAACAAAAGGATCTGGTGAAAAGATGGAGCAAGACTGACCGGCGTCAGATATTGGATTCTTATTTTTGGGTTATATTAAAAGAAATGATACTCAAATTCAATCACCAACTTAGATTTAAAAAACAGAAAAAGGTGGCGACAGATCAGGCCCAAGCCTAAGAGATTCACAATTTTTGATTATTATTAAGCTCATTAAAGTGTGTATGCCTGAGTGTGTACAGAGATGTGCGAGAGGAGAAAACAGCCATATATTACCTGTATCAGAGGAGACTAGACCATTGGAGAGGAGAGACACACACAGATGACAGACAGTCAGAAGATGGACTGACAGATAGCATGACTGACTGGCGATCACATCAACAGTTGACTTCCTACTCAACAATAAGGTGCAAGTTTTAAAAGGGAAATTCTGTTTCCTTTCTTTTCATAGTTTAAGTCATGCAATGTCTAGCAGTCTCCCCACATCCCTTTACTGGGGGCCAAGCAGCAAAGATGCATAGGCATCCATTGTGTTTCTATCTTTTCTCCTTTATCATCATCCTTAATATTCTTCTGCCATCAGACTCTATGGCATACCCTAGAGCTGTATGGTACAAGGTTGTGAAATTTGGCACATTGATTGGGGACACTCCCTTGATGCTTTTCACCAGGTTTCATGTCCATGCCTCAAATACTCTAGGGCCACCAATAGGTCAAATTTGGAGTTACATTCATGTAACTTTTGAATTGTATGCCCAATTTTCAAAGATGAAATACCATTTGATTGCTAGGATCAAGCTGAATTCAATGGCAACTCTGGCCTGCTGGGCTGCTTGGCCCCTACATCACTGCTTGCAGCTATGTTTCTAAACATCAGTTTTGATGATTTAGAGGTTTTACTTTTCAGCACAACATTGTAAAATTTCCAGTCAGTCCAGTCAGTGATTCAGAAAATCAACCCCCACCCCCACAGTCTTATCTTTCAAAGGAGGATTGTATGGGTCAAGATAAATAAGATGAAGAAGACTCATTCAGCCTTTATTGAGTGTCCTTGCTGTGCTGGACCAATCAACAGATCACATTAGTCTTCTATGGCTGACCAATCACAGCAGACACACAAGATTTAACTCATGGCAAACCCTCTGTGACATCAAGGTAGTGAATGCAGCATGAAAAAGATCAATACATTGTGTGCATGCACTGATGGGCATTCACTCACACGTCTTTATTTGTATATGTGTGTGTGTGTGTGTGTGTAATGAATACAAAGTGACAAACTCACCTAGTTACATTGTGTATTTTTCATGAGTTTTAGTGTGTAAACAAGTAGGTATATATAGACTGCCGTTTATGTACCTAGATAAAATCTGTCAACAGAAATGCCCTCAGTACCTTTCCTGGCGAAATTCAGGTCCACGTCTTTGAAGGTCACTACTACCACATCTGAGGCCTTGAAAATGATGCTCTCCACAATATCCTCTTTCCTGGGGCCTATGCTCGGCTCTGGGCTCTTCCTGTGGGCTGCATCCAACACCAAGTCACACTGAAGGAGAATGTTGGGTTAAATTGGATTAAAGGGAATCTGAACTATAGCAAAGCCTAAACTATCTACAGAAGAGATGAGGAAACATGGGACATAAATTCATCTTTTAAGTAAATCTATTAAACAAAAATGCCAAACATTCTTTGGTTCCAGCTTCTTATGAAGAATTTGCAGTTTTTCATCTATCTTATATCTTTGTGAATTGATTATTAGTTAGTCAGACAAAAAAAGCAATTTAAAGAGGTCACCTTGGGCTCCGAAGAACTGTGACTAGACTTCATTTCACACAATAAACAATAAATCAATTAATCAAAAATGATGATTAATGAATAAAGAAATGAACCCTGATAAGCAGAAGATGACCTAATCAATTAAATAATTTGGGTGTGTTTGACTGGGATGAAAACCTTGGCCCAGTATGGAACTTCAACATGCTTGCCTAAACCTGAGCTACAGGAAATCCATTCTCAGTTCTCTGGCTGCCATCATATATAAGCTCAGGTTTGACTGACATCAATTAATTGAGTTCTGTTCATTTAAAAGTATCCACGCCAGATGGAGGAGAATCTCTGTTGCAGTGGGAGCAGATAAGACTTTACTCCAAACAAGTTACAGTTCTACAACTTCTACAATACTATGGAGGAAAACTGAAAACACAAGTGCTGCAAACCAAACACTACATTGTTGACTTAAGAGAGGGGTGGTGAATACAGCTGTGCGAATTTTTCAAGATGTTTGACTGCTCAGCTTGCACACACTGTGGTAATGGAAGCCAAATGTGATGCTTTGTTTTGGTCTCAGAACAAAGCGGTGTGCTTGCCTGTGCAAATTCAATTTATTCTGCAGTATCATGCCAGCCTTACAACCTTATGAAAGTGGTGGGGGATAAAAAATGCCTAAATATCGACCCTGGTGTTTGATGTGAAAAACGGGATAATGCATGTCACTGGTATCTCATCAAGAAATGAAGTTAAAGCCAAGCTCTAGCAAATGAACTGTACAAAAACTTTTACCCTCTCTTGGGTTAAACTATTCATTTGTGCAAAATGAAATTTCCCCATAGGAGAAAGATTGGAGAATACTTCATCCTAAAAGGGAAGATGAAGGACCACAAACCTCTCCTCCATAAAAGGAAAGCTGGAAAGGGTGATCTTTGTCTAAGCCACCTCAGGGGTGAAGTTGATACTGAGCGCTGGAGGGCTCTTTCTTGCACAGTTAACCTTAATCATTTTACAGCTACTGAGGAAATTACATATAAGCACCTATAAAGAACATCACACTATGTGTGATCCTTACCTCTGGACCGTATGTCTTAAATACTCCTTCATAGACTGCTCCGTTCTTCACTTTCAGCTCACACTTGGTCCCCTATAAATAAATAGGCCTAGCATTATTCACTGTATGCATCACTCACTCATTTAACAAAATGTCAATGTCAATTAACACATTCAAAAAACAGGTTCAGAAACCCATCTGCTGCAAAAGAGATAAACTATTGATCAATTTCTGCTTTGTTTATGCAAGCAACTGTCTCTACAAATCACAACAGGCTTTGTTTATTGCAGCATAGACATTTTGAAGAAACAGCATGTGGTGAAAGACAGACTGCAGTACATACTGCTGTTACAAATTCATTTACAGTAAGTATGATTCACAAAGCTGTTTCAGTCTTTTGTAACTGCTCATTTCTCTGTTCATTATTTTTCATGCACAGAAGACAAAATTCAGAAGGAAATACTAGACATATCTGGAACATCATCTCAAAAACATAACAAGACTGACACACAGTGAACATACCACCACTGACGTCAAGACATGGACCATCCTCATATTTGCATATACACCATTGAAAATGACCTAAAGAAATTAAAAACAAGGTTAACTTCTGATGTTCTCCATTTGTAAAGAAAAATTGTGTTAATTAAGCTGTAGTGTATTGTACATTTGTTTCAATCATAGTGCATTACAATAAGAATATTCCATTCTGTTCAACTTAAAAACCAAATTGTATACCTTACAAAAACATGATACTGTATTCAAATGACAGCACAGAATGAACAAAAGCATTAATCCTGTGAGTGGGTTTTCAAAAAGCAACTTCCATTCTTTGATAAAATACAGCACTCAGGTATATCAAACTTCTGACGGTGCGACATAAAAGCTATTTTCAATAACTTATGAGAGTTAGCAGGCTACTTACTGCTGCAGGACCTTTACCACTGTGTCTTCCCCTGAAACAAAAAAATGGCATTGTCAAACTAGCCATCATCATTAGCACTTAACTGCATATTGAAACAAAGCGCTCTCTAACACAGGAAACTGTTCGAGTGAATGACAGAAATCTAAGGAGGTGATGATGTAAGTATCTAAGAGGGTACAAAACTGCTTGTGCACATGTTGGGGAAGGCCAAGAATCATCTTTAACATGAATTATCGAATTTAATCTACACTGAAGTGTCTTGCAAATGTAAATTCACCACATATTTGAATGCAATATGAATTCTGAAATTTCCCACAGATTCCATATTTTGTTGGTTAGAATGATGTGCAATGGGCTATCAGCCAAACACTAAGTAGCCTACATTTTTTCCAAGCATGTCCTAAAATGCACCTTGTTCAGCCCCTGGCACATGGCCAGACATTCACACTTGATTCAATGTAGGCAATGGCCACTTGCCCTACATTATATACGTTGTAGTAAATGAGTAATAGCTCATAGCTAATAAACTTGAAAACACTCAGATCCTCAATATTAACAGAAATCCGATCCAAGTAATTTCGAACTGACAAGCAGATTTCGTGTAATTGATTCTAGCTGGTTCAATCTAATTTTTTTTTTTTTTTTTTTTTACAATATCTTCGCACGGCCCTAATAGATGGAACCTACGCAATGAATGGACGTAGTGTCCTAGTGACCGGTGAATAGAAGCCTGACCAAATTTAAACCAACAAAATTCACAATACGCATGCAGCTCATGCACCGATAGTATGTGTTAGCTTTATCTTAGGACGACATGTACAGAAATGTCATGCTTCAAGGACACTATTTCATACGAGCAGCCACGGCAACGTCAAGGTTGAAAGCTCGTCGGTCTAAATTCCCCCTTCTCCTCCTCCTCATCCCCGTTTCCACACCCGCCCCTTTCTTTCGTGCGCCCACACGCTTTTTGTCAATTTCTTGGCAAACCCGTTGCAGCAATGTTGCGGTAACGCACCAAGCAACATGACAGTCAAATGAAAACACACACAGTTGTTTTATTAGGCTGAAAGGTAGCAAGGATGTGTCCCGTTAGCTGGCTGCTATAATACTGAATGAAGCAAGTGCACTGAATAACAAGCATGGGCTGTCAAACGGCTAATTAACGCTAGCTAAATTGACTCCAAGCAGATAGTAAACTGGTATCAGCAACTTAGCAAGGAGCTTCACTGCTACACACATGTGGAGAAAATATGTTTGTCCAACCAAACATGTCTCAATACATGATCAGACAACAAGTGATGTATTTTATTTAACGTGCAAGAGGAGGTAACGTTACGTCGAAGTTGCAACATTATTGGAGCAAGCATAAAGGCCTCGCTAGCTGAACTGCATAACGTTACGCTGGGTGACCAACACGTCGCAAGGCCCATATAACGTTCACAAACACGTACTGGTTTTGGACCGTTTAACGGGAATGTCATCTCTCAAAACTGCCACTGTTGGAAGCGACTGTGTCCAAGCACTGAGAACTGACCCCATAAGCTCCTCGGGGCTGTGTTTTTATATCGCTACGTTACCGTTTTAATTTGACAGACCTGCCCAGATTCTGTCTTCCACCGCCGCTTCCTCCGGCACCGGAGGCAGGGGCACCAGCGGCGTTGCCACCGCCGGGCTTGCTGCGATTTCCACCGGCCTTCATTGACATGGTGATCCCATAAAAGACAGCGTCTTAAAACGACCAGCTTCACACCGCAATTTCTTGACGACGAGACGGAGTGTAATTGTGTGACAGTTCGCTAACGTTAGCGATCCTAAGATCTTGCTAGCTGGCAGGCTAATGTCAACGTGCCTCTTGAAGAAGATGCTATGCTAAGAAGCTAGCTGGCTAGCAGTTGCTAGCTAAATTAGCAATCTGTACAATTCCTATTAAAACAGAAAAAAAATAATATTTAAAAAAGACAACACATGCCAATCACTCTTCCAAAACAAACATGGGTGTTACACCTCTTGTCAATTTGTTACGTAATCCTAACAAAAAATTAGATTATCTCAAAATAGGGTTTACAGCTATCTCGGGTTCTTTCCGTTGCTAACAGCGAAAAGACCAAAACAGTCTGAAAGGGGACAAAAAACAGCGGAGGGATATATGAGAGACGTAACGGCTCACAACATCTAACCAAAATTTCCTCATTGACTTATTTGACAACAATCAATCTGCCACAAAAAAACAAATATGTTCATATTTAATCTAGATCACCAGCAGAAACGTATAGATACTCATTTATTTAAAAAAGTATACCTATAAATGGCACTATTTTCAGGAAGTCCACGAAACCTCAATGGTATCCACGTGAGCCGGCGAACACACTAGCGCACAGACAGAAACACAATATTTACACACTGATTGTGTGTGCATGATGATTGATAGTAACTAAACTAACACATTATAAAACGACTGCTAACAATTAGCGGAATAAAGATGACATCAAATCTTCAGCTGGTGTTTCTTGAAGTAGTTCATGGTGGATTTTGAGGTATGCTTTGGATTATTGTCCTGTTGTGGAAGTTAGCTTCTTTTCACTTTCACTTTCTTGACTGACTGCAGGACATTTACATACAGAATTTGCTGATATTTAATGAGATCCATTCTTCTCTACCTCCTCTATCTGTGCAATGTCTCCTGTGCCACCGGCTGCCACATAACCCCAAAGAATAATATTTCCACTCCTATGCTTAACAACTGGGCTTAATACTAATTTTAGTAGGTTTCCCAAACTTTTGCATACAAATGTATTACACTCCTGATATGATTAATCTCAACATACGTCAATTTGTGCTGTCCTTTTTATACAGTATCTGTATTGTTGCATGTTTCTTTCTTTAAAGATGAAGTGGAAAATGACCACCCAAGAAATAGAATTAATAATATAATAAATGATTATTAATAGAAGATTAAATTAATATAGTTTTGACTACAAAACTTTTTATGACATATTAGGTTTCATTTTCCTTTTTCAAATTTCCATGACCAAATTTTAATTACATGTTCCATTAAAATTAGACCAGTAAGTCTAACTGAGGCCCCTATCAGCTGCAAACTTCATGAGGGGAAAATGTCCATATTTCAGATGCAAATTATAATTTTCCTTTTCATCCTAAACACATGATCTGTAGTACTTTATTGTCTGCACAAAACATGTTCAGTCATAATTTGCATTAGCATGAGACATATGGAAAAGGACTTACAGTAAGTATTTCAAAACTGACATACTCAGACAGAATAACTATTGGGCACATAGATATTTTGTCCTCCTCACGTGGACAAAAGGGTGGTGGACAAAATAATGGAAACATGTTTAGATATAAATGAATCTACTATAATACATTTGTTAACTCTCCATAGATGATTAATCATTTTAACTCGTTTTCAAGCAACAATACCAAATGTTTATTCATTTCAGCTTCTGCTTTTTTGTCATATCTGTAAACTTAATATTTTGGGGGTTTGAACTGTTGGTCGAATATAACAAACAATTGAAATAATTTAAATAAGTTTCACCTTTTCTGACACTTACACTGTTTTCTATTTCTATTTACTTCCATTTTTTCCCCATCATTTAGGCCTATATTTATTCTTTATTTTTTTGACATTTTTAGTCCGTTTAGTTATTGCAAATAATTTAACCTTTGAATACATTGTTACATACCCATTGTTTTTGTGAGTCATGAGAGGTGGCTCCTACAACACTGCAATTTCATTTTGTGATTAATAAAATACATGTTTTATAGACAAAATGATTATGCCACCAATTGTGAATTGATAACGCAGCAGAAAATGCAAATGCTCAAATGATGTGCAAGTACTTCAAATTGTATTCAAGTACAGCAGGTGCAGTACAGTTGAGTAAAAGTATTTAGTTACTTTCAACTACTGTTTATTGCAGGGCTGCTGGGATACGTTATTCAAGTGTTTTCTAAGGGATGTAAAAAAAAAAAAAAAAAAAAAAAAAGGTCACTGGATTGAAGGACGTCACGATTAAATTTGTATTATCCAGTCTATGGTATTATCCTGAGAAAAAGTGTGTCCCGAATATTTTGTCAAGTTAATTTTAACCCTTGAATCTGAAAACGGGGACCGTATGAGGACCCATCAGACTCTGTCCATTACAAATTTATTTGATCAAAATTATGAACAGTTTGACAATGCGCCAGATCCACCACACGGTGCTTAATATGTGTCATAAAAATACATTTATTGATAGGAAAATAATGTACATCCACATTTTGTCTGAATTTACTAAACGTGTAAATGATTTACATCAGGCGTTCTGCACGGGCTGCTATTGCGTAGTACCGACTGTATCCCCTCTGACAAGAAGCTATGGGATTAGCAAAATAGTGTATAGATGCGTGTCTCTCCTTGGTCACCTTTCAAAACATTCTTTATTAACCCCTTCTGTCACCGAGATAGTGTTATTGTTCCTTACGAGCGCTGATAGTTGCCGTACTTTTTTGTGGAAGAATGTTAATACCCGTGGCTTTAAGCAGAGCTGGAAAACTAACTTGCCAGCTGAGCTAGCTTGCTAGCACATAACCAAGCTGGGCTCGACGACATAATAGGCTGCTGCTCTGCTTTTGGGAACACGGTGTGCTCGTTGTGTCAAATCAAGCCAGCTTTCACCGAGGCGGTTTTCTTACAGTATCTCTGCTCTCGCTTATCTTTCGAGATTCCCTTTGTTGTGTAATCCTCTGCCCGGGCCGTGGCACCAGCTCACTTACTAGCAACTTAGCCGGTCCACGGTGTGTTCGCAGCGTTAGCAGAGCACTGCTCTCATTGCGCTGGCTAAAAATACACTTCTTGTCCCATGCTCAGTGCCCCTCCAAAAGTGGTGGGCTAGTCCACGTTGTACTTGTCTTCGGCTTTTCGGGTCACATTGCTCGGAGTTTGGCACTCTACATGGTCACTACAGTGAAGTTAAGACGCCTGGAAGAGCAAGCCGGACCCCGAGGTTGTGAGCCGAGCTGGCCTGATCTAACCTTACATCGTACCGGCTGGTGGTGGCTTCAGGTCTGTGGCTGATCGGTGGCCGAACATCATTTTGCCCTAATGGCCTTGTCCTGTCATCAGTTGTAATATAACACCCCTTGGTCCAGCCGAGGGTTGCAAGACCAAAACTTTGTAGAGGTCGGAGAAAAACGCTTTGTTTCTACTGTCAACTGTCTGGAGATTGGCGAGGCAGACTTCATCTGTCCGGAGCAGGCCACCATGTCGGAAGATAACAACGCAGACAAGTTCATCAAGGTAATTTTAACAAAATGAAATGTGAATCTCCATGCAGGCAGATAGTAGTTTTCACTTTTGTTGAGGAATCAGTTTCGGTCTTAATTTAATGAAGTTAAATGAAGCAAGTGAAGCAGCATTCATATACACCTATGGTGGAAATGTTAGTATCCCTTAATTGAGATTGGAGATTATCACAGAGACGTTATTTTACATACTTAATTTGTTCTAGATTCGGATTGCTGTTACTTCTGTCAACATGATCTTAATTGCTTATTGCTCTAATAATGATTCTCGAAGTAAACTGTACTAAAAAGTAGACTCGACATTGCATCCATGGAGTTTTTGTGTAGCTTACAAATATTAGCAATGTAAATCATGAAAAGTGGGTCATGGAAAGTTTTACCCATGATGAACATTAATGTGGTATTTGGATTTATCTAGCAGGGTCATGGTTAGTAACTGGCAACTTTTCCATCCACCCTGGCTCTGGGATTTGTTCCTGGCCTGCTCCCCTCAATGTGTCACTGCCCGGGCATCTATGTCAGCAGTAAAATGTGATCTCAAGTGGCCCTGGCCCCTGCTTTCACAGTTGGGAAAGCAGTAGTATTTGAGAACTTGAACACACACTTTGTATCCATTGGGGCAGTTATCGTGAAAAGAGATTAGTGGTTTAGCTCAATAGCTATGAGCTTAACCCAGGCTCTTTGGTGTCAAGACCCTGAAACACTCTTAACCAAGAAATCATTATGGTAAGCTACGGTGCATGGCTAAAATGCTCCAGAACAGGTTCAGTTCGGAGGATTGGAACAAAGTGTGTAAACAGCCTGTGTAGTTTTTGCCTAACTCGATTTGTTCCAAAACAATTGACATTTACATTGTGTCTTGTATTATTGCTGCTGATGTATTGACTGTGCATGTGGTTGGCTTGTATTTACAAACCCTTCATAGATATACTGGAAATAACCTAGAATGAATAGACAGTTAATAATCAGCTTTATTAGACCCATTATCTAAAACCGCCAGTGCCGGGTGAAGGGAAGTCAGATCCATCAAAGATATGAAGCTTATGCTACAGACCTCCGGGCAGTTGTGTAGTAAATGTCAGCCCCTTGTCCTGTGTTGCGTAATAGTCAATAATCCCAAATATCATCAGCCTCTTTGTGTTTACAGAGAGCAGATTGGACTGACAAGGGGGGCAGTAGGGAGGAGACATTGTGGTACCTGTTGGCAGTGGCTCATGATTACACGCACTGTGCCGGCCAAAACCAGTATATTCTCAGGAAAGGAGGAAAAGGGCTAATCTAACAATTTTCCAGCCTCGAGTTTGAGGTTTTGTAACTTAAACAGATGATGTCTTGATTATAGCAGTCTTTATGTAAATACCTCACAAAGCTGGAAAAATTGACAAAAATGTATTCAAAACCAGCAAAAGTCTAACTGTAAGAACTTCAACTCCCTTCTTCCAGGATATCATCCGACCCATATTTTAGAATCCTTTTATAGGCAGCAGTGACTAAGCTTACCCACACATACATTTTTTACAGCAGCCAAATTGTGTTTATTTTCAAGAACAATGTGCAGGACGAATTATGCTATCCTGAATCTTGACAGGTGATAACAGATAAGGTAGTGCTAACACAAGGCAGAAAATAAAATGCATAGCTCTCTTACACAGTGCAATGTCAGTAGAATCTGTCAAAATCTTCTGTAAGTATATTCTATTATTATTATTATTATTATTATTATTATGTTGTTTATACATGGATAGTCTATATTATGATAAACAGGAGTTTCAATTTCAAATTTTGATTTTACTTTTATACTTGGGTGTGGATGGTGGTAAGCTGTTGCTTGTGCCACATGATGTAAACTATGATGATAATTGTGCAAAGGGGATCCATAAACTTGTAAAACACCACACTTCTACACAAAAGTTTGCCTTTTATTTTTTTCTTTCAAACATTTGATATGTTGTTGGTTTGGTTTCTCTTCCCGACAGGAGACATCCATTCTGGACGAGTACAACATAAACTGGACACAGAAGTTGGGAGCTGGCATCAGTGGACCTGTCAGGTGAGTGTGAGAGAGAGTTTGCCTTTCTCCTCTCTCTAAATATTATCTTTTCAACTGATTTAACTGTGTTTGTGCTGCATTACATTGATGTCAAACTGTTGCTGCAGGGCCAGTGTTGCATAGACAGAACTCAGAACAAAATGTTTTTATTACACCAGGACCAGGAAAAGTAATATTGCATAACCAGGAGACGTGATCATGGTATGTGTTTGGGATTGAGAAATCAATTGCTGGGAAATGGATGATCTTTTTGGAGCTGTCTTTCTTGACTGGTTTTGTGTGGGGTTGCAGAAATCATACAGGGAGAAATCTGCCATGCTTGGTTAAGATCAGCTGTGAGAGGAGAGCCAGGATCACTCAGATTGTTAGTTTAGATTAGATGTGAAAATAGTGTATTGTGACTCAGCATATTCTAAAATCCCATGATAGGATTAAAGAGAGATAAATATTAATATATTGCTCAGCCTTTGCAGTGCATAATTAAACCACTGTTGTGGATGCTGCTGTGGAGTGCATAAGATATGGTTTCAGCCTCACTTTTCGCGCACCAACCAGACGATTCAAGTATGATGTCAGATCAGATGTAGATTATTTGCTAATAGGGTTGTCGAAAAGACAAACTTTCTGTCTGCTGCTAAAGAACCTACGTTTCTGATGTTTGCCACTTATTACTTCTCTAGTGGTTTTATTGCATCATGTTCACTGTGGCACCAACTCACCAGCACAGTTTGACCTTATACTTGACACATTAACACATTGAGAATATGAAAGGGCTAGACGCTTGTCACTTGACTGGGCTTCAACACACTGGACCAACTTCTAGTGTGTAGCAACACCACAACACAAGGCTTAATATGGAGATGTTTTTGTAACCATTTTTGCTGTTGGTGGCTCAGTTGGCTCAGACACAGTCCATATAAATACATACATAAATACAACCTTAAGTGGAAGTATCTTGGCCTGTTTTTGAAAGTCTTCTTGTGTAATTCCTTTGCAGGTTTTAGTCCACATTCTATAGATTAAACTTTCTGCAACGTAATTAACCCTCTTTTGGGAAGCTGCATTCAGAATAGTGGATGCTTGTGAATATACAAGGGATCAATGATGAACATCAACAGTTTTCTTCATCTGTGCACCTCCCTCTGCATTCTTCAGTCTTTTCCACTTCAAGCAACGGGACGTAAAATATCACAAGAATGCACATATTTCTGAAATGCCAACAACAAGCAGCAATGCCTAAAATTGTTTTACATTTAAACTGTTATGTGCTTCATGAACTTCTGTGGTTGATCTGGAAGACAGATTGACGTTGTCACCAGGCTTGAAAACTCTTCATTGTGCTGCAAGTTGAATCAACACCTGTTAGTATCAATTGTAGTACCTGTTTTTTGCAATATCTGTCATACTCAGACATTTGCCAATGATGAGTGCATTTGTTTCTCCCTTTTTAAAACCGCCTGTGTGCATCAGTATTCTCCTCCCTCGCCTCAGCTATTACTGGTATAATCTCTTCATATAAATAACTTGTATTTGTCTTGAGATTTATTCAGTTACTGCAAAATGTTACTGAGAGGCACTGGCTGCTCCAGCAGCTTTCTAAGTCTGTTTATGCTATGTGCAGTTTCTTTGGTGCAAGTCTGACAGCCCTGCTGATTCCAGCTGTAATGTATCAGTGTCTGTCGCTGATTCCTCCTGCCCATTCTGCACTTTTTAAACTATCACAGGTCTGGATCAGCAGAGAGCAACCTGTTATTTCCTAATATGTATAGTTTTGCCTCAAGTAACAAAAATACTGATAAACTGAATCATCAGCCCTCCATGTAAACTTACTCTTAAATTCTATGATTCATGCTGTACCCTTGTTTCTTTTGGGCAACTCTTCACCCTCTCTCTTTATTTTTCTGACTTTGCATTTCACTGAGATTCATGGAGACTTTGGTACAATATGAATCTTTTCTTGATTCATCCACACACTCACCTCTCTCTGTCTCATAACACATTCATGTCTTTAACTCTACCAGCCCCCTTCTCTTGAACTGTGATTCATTAGGTAGGTATTGCTTTCCAGTGAAGTGAACTTTGGCCGAAGCAGAATGTTTCTTGCAGTAATGCTTTAATAGTGTAATCTGTAAAAAGGAGATATGGGTTCTCCAGGAAACTGGTTGTATAAGAGCGGCAAGGTAGGGATAATGTGTCTTGGTAAGAGAACACGGAGGCAGTCAGATTGAAGTATCCTTCATTTATTTAGCTGTGGTCTGCAACAATAATACAAACAAAATAAACAAACATTTTACTATCATAGAAACAGTAAACTAGCTTAATACTGCACTAGCATAATATTAGTTGTGCAAACAATAATATAATAATCATTAAACATAACCTAATAATCACACTCACCACTTCTCATTTACACACAGCGGGAAAACAGGGAATCAGGATAGCTAATGCTGCATGAGGTGAAGGAAAACTGTCTGCTCTTGACCGCATGGAAGAAAGGAGAACACTAACGGAGCAGAAGCATGCACACAGGTGGTGCATTCAGGAACGTCGGTAAAACTGAGACGCATTCGATAAAGTGGGAAAAATAAGTTCTCTATGCAAACACACTATATAACACATAAATCTCACTTGAACAATGTGGGCTTTCGAACACAGCCGCCCCCGACTGTCAACATTGACAGTCGAATCCAAGGTAGAAAGGTCACTCAGGTAAGTAAGTCCTTGGTTTCCTCATCTTCTAGCTTGGGGAGTTGGACCAAGCGAGCTACTGGTCGAATGTATGTCCGATCCTTGACCTTCACAGCAGCGGTCCGAATACGCCCATCAGCTCCAGGATAAGTATCCGTCACCTTACCGACGGGCCATGAAGCTCTTGGGAGTTGGGGATCCACAATGAGCACCACTTGGTTTGGCATGAGGCATTTCCCATCCTTCTGCCACTTCTGTCGCTTCTGCAAAGTAGGCAAGTAGTGACTAGTGAACTTGGACCAGAAGTGGTCAACAAGGACTTGACTATGTCTCCATCTGCGATTTCCAAGGGTGTTGCTTAGGTCATAAACTGCTTGAGGGAGTGAGGCATCGTAGCGTCCCATCAGCAGGATGCTAGGTGTGATGGGATCCGGATCTGCTATGTCTGATGAAACATAACCAAGAGGCTTAGCATTCAAGATGCCTTCCACTTCCACTAGCACTGTCTGGAGCACAGTTTCAGATACAGTCTGGTCTTTAAGAACAACCTTGAGGGCAGTCTTCACAGACCTTACCTCTCTCTCCCATGCTCCACCAAAGTGGGGAGCACTGGGAGGATTGAAGCAGAAGGTGATCTGCTGTTCTGCCAGCTGTTCCTTTAGAGAAGGAGTCATCGCTTCAAAGGCTTCACGTAGCTCTCTAGCTCCACCAACAAAGTTTGTCCCATTGTCGGACAGGAGCTCAAAGGGTTTGCCTCTTCTGGCTGTGAAGCGACGCAATGACATCAAGAAAGCTTCAACATTGAGGCTGTCAAGGAGGTCCAAATGCACGCACCGGGTTGTCATGCACTTGAAGACTATGCCCCAGCGTTTCTCGGTTCGTCGTCCAATCTTCACCGTGAATGGTCCAAAGCAGTCGACGCCAGTCGAATAAAAGGGTGGCTTATACAGCCGTAGACGAGCTGGTGGCAAATCCGCCATCTTAGGGACTGAAGGATTGGCTCGCCATGACTGACAATGCATACAGTTGTTTTGGTACCTCTTGACCACTTCCCTACCACGCAGAATCCAAAAGCGGCGACGCAGTTCAGCCAGGACTCTCTCTGGTCCAGGGTGCAGGAGCGTTTCGTCGAAGTCCTGGATGATGAGCTTAGTCAGAGGATGCTTTGGGTCTAGTAAGACCGGGTGGATTGCGTCTGTCTCTAGCTGTTCAGCTCTTCGGAGTCTTCCACCGACTCTAAGGAGTCCTGTCTCCTTATCGTACTCAGGAGATAGTGAGCCCAGCCGGCTATGGGATGGTAGGGGCCGGTCTGACATGAGAGCCTTAATCTCCTCTGGGAATGACATAGACTGGGCTTGCTTTAGATGGAGATTCTCCGCTTTGATGTAATCAGCTGCCTCAACGGACGAACCGGAGCCTGGATCAGCCGCCCCGTGTAGGGATCGCACTGTTGCTTGCATGAGGTCCTTCCATGTAGAGAACAAGCTGACATCAGGAAGCTGAAGAGAGGGGTCAACAGTCACATGTGCGCAGAAAGAGGATTTCTTCAGTTCACTATCCTCTGGCTCTGGATAGACTGATGGACTGATAGGCCAATGATCCTCAGAACATCGAAGGAAGTCAGGGCCTTGGTGCCAACGATGTGGTCGGGACAATTCCTTTAAGGTCTTGCCACGCGTGATGTCGTCAGCGGGGTTATTGGCACTATCCACGTACCTCCAGTTGCTCACATCAGTAAGGTTCTGGATCTCGGCCACACGAGTGCCCACAAAAACCTTGTAACTACAAGATTCTGACTGAATCCAGTGGAGGACTGTTGTGGAGTCCGACCAGAGTGTGACCTTCCTGATAGGTAAGGTGAGCTCCGTTTGGATAACACGAGCTAGTTGAGCACCAGTGAGCGCAGCACTCAGCTCCAACCGAGGGATGGATAGTTGCTTCTTTGGTGCCACACGGGATCTGGCTAGGATGAAAGCAACATGAATTTCCTTTTGATCATCCTCTGTTCGCAAGTAAGCAACAGACCCGTATGCTCTCTCAGAAGCGTCGCAGAAAATATGGAGATCTCGGATAGATGTAGGAGAGTCTGCGGAGGCTGGTGCATAGCATCTTGGGATTTCCATCTGAGTCAGGTCAGGAATTTCCTGTTCCCATGTTAACCATCTGTCTCGCAGGCTCTGTGGTTGAATTGGGTCGTCCCAACCGATTCTTTCCTTCCAAAGGTCCTGGACGAGAATCTTGGCTCTTGTTGTAAATGGAACAATGTACCCTAACGGGTCGTACTGACATGCAAGTACCTTGTAAACAGTCCTTAACGTGGGTTCTGTTCTCTCAGCTGGTCTGTGTTTGTACTTCAGTGAGTCGCGGAGGCAGTCCCATCGCAATCCAAGAGTTGGCTCCTGTAGGTCTGTACTGGATTGGGAGAGCCATAGCTCACTGCTCTCAGACCGTACATCAGTTGGGAGATGCTCAATGACAGCTGGAACGTTGCTAGCCCACTGGCGTATCTCAAAACCGCCGGAGTGGAGTAGCTGGCACAGCCTGTCTACCAGGTCCTTAGCTTCCTCTTTTGAGTGTGTACTGCGGAGACAGTTATCCACGTAGAATGACTGCTCGACACAGTCCGCGAGGTCGCTGTTGGTTTCCTGTACGTGCCGCTGCAGGGCGTAGATGGCACAACAAGGACTGCAAGTAGTGCCAAACGGTAGGACTTGCCATTCATAGATCTTTGGCTCCTCCGTCCTCTGCATCCCCCGCCAGATGAAACGCAGAACTGGTTTGTCGGTTGGCAACAAGCGTATCTGGTGAAACATACCCTTTATGTCTCCACTCACTGCCACTGGATACTGCCGGAACCGAATGAGGACTCCGAGCAACGATGGGCCTAAAGTAGGTCCGGGCAGGAGAAGGTTGTTGAGGGACTTCCTATCGTACTGGAAAGAACAGTTAAAGACTATTCTGTTCTTGTTGTTATGCCGCACCATATGGTGAGGGATGAACCAGGATTCGGGGGTTGACATAGCTGCCTCTGGTGGCACAACTGCTACATAGCCCATCTTCTCGAGCTTCTGGATTTCCTGGCAGTATACCTTGGCTAGTTCTGGGTCTTTGGCAAGTCTCCGCTCTGTACTTCGGAGGCTAGGTAACACTGCTTCCATAGGAGCCTGAAGGTTTGGAGAGTTGGCTCGACGAAGCAATGGCGTAGCATATCTTTGTATCCCACCAACAGTGACCCTGGTGGTGGACGTCTGAAGAAGGTTCAGGGCTTGCTGGTCTTGCTTTGACCGAGTTGCTTGCTTCTCACTCATAAAGGGGAGAGTGTCGATCTGCCATAGCCGCTCTACGTTCTTTAGGAGCTCACAGGTAGGCGTGACCGTTGCAGTGAACAAGCATTGCTGTTCGGATGAAGCTATGTGCTCTGTGCTGGTGGGACCTTGGAGCGACCAACCAAGTTTGGTGTGGACTGCAATGGGTCCTCCTGGTGGGCCCAAGTGCACCGGCTCTATAGGTGCAAGAAGATGAGGCGTGTCAGATCCGATGAGCAACAGAGGTTGGACATGGTCGACGGGAGGCAGAGGTAAGTTGCGGAGGTGTTTATACCTCCGTTGGAGGATTGACACTGGATAAGAGTGTTCTGACAAACCTAGATTGTCAGATGTGAATGCTTGACGTATGTGATGCTTCTCAGCAGGTTTGATGGGGGAAGATACATGAAAAGTCACTGAAGCGCCGTGCAGCTGCACTACGTCCTGGTGAACAGTCCTGATGGTAAGCGTTTCAGGATGTGAAGTAAGGTTCAAATGTTGGACAGCTGATGGCAGGATGATGCTTCGCTCAGAGCCATCGTCCAGAACTGCATAAGTCTCTAAGACTCGGTTCCCATTGTGGAGTAGGACTTTCACGATTTTCAGCATCACCTTGGGGGATCTGTTTGGTCTATCTAAGTACACCTTTGTCGTGGGAGCAGTCACCATCAGCACACTCTTCTGTGTTTGCTGGACTGCATCATGTAGTATTGTCAGATGCTGCTCCTTGCAGACATTGCAAGGTCGCTTGAGGGTACAAACGTCAGGCTTGTGAGGTCGTCCACACCTCCAGCACCGTTGCCCGTCCGTTAACCAATCCACCATCTGTGCTGTGGTCAACGCCTTGAACTTGAGGCAACCGTTTAAGAAATGTTCTTTGTTGTTGCAGTGTGGGCAGTATGGTTGAGGTTTGGATGAAGGCCTAGGCTGGGCAAGCCGTCCTTTGGAGCCTCGCTGATCACTAGCAGTCAGGAAGAATGCTGTGGGTTTCTCCTTTGGTCTACTGAGAGGACGTTGGTCCCCTTTGGTTGGCTTTGGAGCCTCATAGTGGTAGAGTGAAGCTGCTCTACCTGCGATGCGCTTGGCCTGAGATTTCATCTGTAGCCAGGAGCTCAGATCTGGTAAAGTATAGGTTTGGTCAGTTCCTGTCCGAAGAATGCCTTGGTTCAGACAATATTCTACGAATCCATCGCGATAACTTGGCGGCATCTTACTCAGCAGTCGGTCAACGTGGGATCCACATCTTAGCTCGTAGCCGTTCTGTCCCTCCAGAGTCCTAAGCATGCCTACTAGTGACTGGATCGACAAGGCGAACTCATCAAAGGCTTCAGAGTCTCCAAACCTGATGGCTGGGGCGTTCAAGATTGCGCCTAATTCACTTTGGACAAGCTGGCGGGGTTGACCATACTTTTCCTGTAAAGCTTGCATAGCCATGGTGTACGGCTTAAGGTCATGCATGTATGCTTTAGCGAGTTGGAGTGCACTATGAAGTTTCAAGTGTCCCAGGAGCACCTGATACTTGTACTGCTCATTGAGGTGCTGATGGCTATTTAACAAGTTGTCAAGGGCCATCTTCAGTAGGGCAAAGTCACTTTCTTTACCACTCTCGAATATGGGGATCATCGGTTTCGGGATGCCATAGGACGAGGCGAGGATTGGGGAAACATTGGGCACTTGTGGACTGGGTTGAGTCAAAGCTGGAGTGGCGTATGACAGTGTTTGTACAGGGGGATTGAAGGCATTCGGCTGATGGTAGTTTGCTGCCACCGAGCTAATAGGTAGGGTTGCAGGAGGATGAGCTAGTTGCAGCAAGGGAGATGAAGCCAGCATTATTGGAGGTGGAGCTACACGTTGAGTAGCAGGAGGCAGAGCTGTGTCTCGAACGGGAGGCGGAGCCACGCGTTGCGCTGGGAGAAGAGGCGGGGCCACCTGAAGCGGAGGCGTAGCTACGTGTTGCACTGGAGGTGGAGCCACGCGTTGCGCTGGGAGAAGAGGCGGGGCCACCTGAAGCGGAGGCGTAGCTACGTGTTGCACTGGAGGTGGAGTCGCCTGGAGCGGAGGCGGAGCTACAGCACCCTCTGGCGGCGGAGTCACGTGTGGCGAAGGCAGAGCCACAGGTGGCGCCGGAGGCTGAGCCACTTGAACCTCTGGAGGCAGAGCCGCCGTCGCTAGTGAATGAGTTGAATGGGCAGCAGAGGCTCTTGCACTATCTGGTTCTTGTGCTTTCTCTTTAAGAAGAGATGTAACCATCTTAGCTATTTCCAGATCGTTAGCTCTCTTCTTTATTTGTCGCCGTTGTTCAAGTTGCTTTGTTAATGATTCTCGGGTTCTAAGAACTTCCTCCTGTAGCCTTTGGGCCTCTCTGGCTTGAGCTTGAAGTCGCTGATACTCTGCTTGGACGAGTTGGTCCTCTTCCACCTGCTGCTGCAACTCCTCAAGCTCTATCTGCTTTACTCGCTCTTCAAGCTGGGCTGTCTCAAGGTCTGAGAGAGATGGGAATGTTCTTTGAGATGCACGTGAGTACCTTGTGAGTCTTGAATTGGAGGTCCGGGAAGAACGTGTTCGCTCACTGCGTGAATGTCTGGTGGAGGGAGCTGGCTGTGTGGCTTGGTTTTGTCCCTCTGGAGGGAGAGTTGCAACCACATAGTCGCTCAGGTATGATGGAAGGTGTCTTTCCCTCTGTGAAACACGTTGGGGTGCAGGTTCAGTCTGTGCATCCAAGTTTGTTGGTTCCATACCTTGATTGATGCTCTATCCGGCTCGAAGGACCATAAAAAGGAGATATGGGTTCTCCAGGAAACTGGTTGTATAAGAGCGGCAAGGTAGGGATAATGTGTCTTGGTAAGAGAACACGGAGGCAGTCAGATTGAAGTATCCTTCATTTATTTAGCTGTGGTCTGCAACAATAATACAAACAAAATAAACAAACATTTTACTATCATAGAAACAGTAAACTAGCTTAATACTGCACTAGCATAATATTAGTTGTGCAAACAATAATATAATAATCATTAAACATAACCTAATAATCACACTCACCACTTCTCATTTACACACAGCGGGAAAACAGGGAATCAGGATAGCTAATGCTGCATGAGGTGAAGGAAAACTGTCTGCTCTTGACCGCATGGAAGAAAGGAGAACACTAACGGAGCAGAAGCATGCACACAGGTGGTGCATTCAGGAACGTCGGTAAAACTGAGACGCATTCGATAAAGTGGGAAAAATAAGTTCTCTATGCAAACACACTATATAACACATAAATCTCACTTGAACAATGTGGGCTTTCGAACAATCTGAGTTTAAGGGCCAGAGGTTGCTGTTTAAAGTGAATATTTGAGTCCTTGCTGCTTAGAGAGGGGGAAAGGAGTTTATGGGCTTTTCAGAAAAATGAAATGTATATCCGCAGTCTGTAGCTCAACTGTGTAATGTTACAAAATTGTAGTTTGAAGAAAACCATTGACACAGATTTTCTGTTTATTTCAAACTTGGGAGAATTAAAAATATACGACAGCTGAGCTTCTTTGGTAAAGATGCAGGCATGATTTGTATTTCCCATAACAAACTGTGATGTTGACAAAATACAGTTCTGAACTCCAAACAGTCTGCTGCTCTCTCGTCTCTGTGTTTATATTAGGATAAATTTAATTTCACAGCACATCTTACCCAGACTTGAAGAGGGGCACAAATGTGTATCAGCTGTAAAACAACATTCAAGCACACAGAAACTAACAATAAAGCCTGAAGACATTTAAATAAAACCAGAAACAAGTATTACAAACTCATGCTGTGCAGCTAAACATTGTTCACACCCATTGGAGCTGAAATTATTAGTGTAATAGATAAGCTGATCAACACAAAGCAAATCTGCAACTCCAATGAAAATTGAACATTGAGTCATTTTTAAGTAAAAGACAGAAAATTCCCCAGTGTGACTACTCAATGACTCTTAAGCCTGTGGGTAGATATAAATATCAAAATTTTCTGGCCAAATTCTGTTGAAATGTGTATGAAATGATGCACAACACAACCAGATAATTTCCATTTGATGGAATGATACAGCCACAACAACAACGAGTCTTGGCTTTAAACATTTCACTCAATGTAAACATCATATGGCTTCAATGAAGAGTTGAAACAAGCTTTTTCATCCTTAAAGCTTCTTTTAAAGGCAGCAAACTGCATATTTATGTTACTGGCAGCAAAGGTGACAGCACATTTGTTGAGGAAAAAGCAGAGTATCCACACACAGGATTATGGCTCCTAAATCTCATGAAAATACACATTGTTCCACATGGATATCAGCTGTGTTTTTATAAAGACTGGAGACTGTCTGGCATTTTATTGAACTCCTGATGTCCTCTTAGATAATTTGTGGTTTTGGGCTGTATAAATAAAACTTGACATGATGTTAATTGTGTTTCTTTATCATATACATAAGAATGCTGCAAAATGCCCGGCTGTAACTGTTTGTTACGTGCCACACTACAGAAACCAACTTACTGATCTTTTTAATGATCACATTGGTGACAAACATTGGGTTATCATATTTAGTCACATGTTTCTTGACTCTTGTTTTCTTCCTGTTCAGAGTGTGTGTGAAGAAGTCAACTCAGGAACGCCTGGCCCTGAAGATCCTCATTGATCGCCCCAAGGCCAGAAATGAGGTTAGAGGAAACACTGTCGCAGTTGTGATTAATGCCTGTTGTTTGTTGCCTTTGGCCATATCACTATGCCATGGTCCGTCTGCCTGCCTGTTATCTGTCTTTATTAATTCTTGTTTTTCTTTTTCCTTGTCAGTCTGTCTCCTGCGCTTCTTCTGTGTCTTTGTATGGGCTTCTTTGTCCGTAACATTGTCTCCCTGCGGTGAAAAGTTTGTCTAGCAGCCTCTGCTTGTCATTAACAGCCTTCTGTTTTGATCAAGCAGCTTATTTAGCAGTTAAGCAGTGAGACACGCAGTCAAAACAAGCAACACAAACTGGCTTCACACAGGCTCTCGCTGCTGAGCTGGGAAAGCTGTCACTGACGAGCGAATAGACACTGATTATTACTGCTAAACAATATATTTTATAGCCGCTATCATTTTTTCAAATGAGGGTGTAGGATGAGGTTTGCAATATATATACGTATATATATTATATTGTCTATAAAGGTAACAGTCTTATAAATTACTCTTTGCTTTGTTGCATGATTTAGCGTTATTGCAATGAGAAAGTTGGATGAAGCCTCCTTACTGTTAGCTATATTACTGTTAGCTGCATTATTTGCTTTTCCATTAGTAGAATCTGTTTTATTTAAGTTCTTCAGGTAGCTTTTGCAATGACAAGCATGAGTTACTGAAGATAAAACCTATTCCTGTTAACAGTTCTTGAGTCACAGCTCATTTGCTGAAGTACTAAACCATCTCCAGTTTCCTGTTGTTCAATACTCCCCTGACTTCCTCTGTAAATACGATGAAGGAAAAAGAATAGTAAACAAGGTTTTTACATCCAAAGGAAATAATAAAATGTTGCAAGCAGTAATGTATAAAGCCTGGATTTTGGGGATTGAATTTCTGTTAGTGCTTGTCTACACATTGTGGTAGAGTTTGGGGATATGACAATATATACTGTGAAACCATAGAAAGGTGTCAGCTGTTAGTGCTTTCACTGTATAGTTACTGAGGTATCACTTTAATATCTCTTGTTGTATTAAGCCTTTGTGTCACAAATCAGTGGGACTTTTTAATGGCAATATTGAATCAGAATTCACTGGGTCAGCATATATATCTATAAATCTCTCTATATATCTATATATATATAGATATATAGATATCAGTATATAAAAATATGTGTCGGCTCATGGTAGAATAGGGCTTTTTCACAGCAGACATTTTGACTTATCACAGTAGTAAAAGCACAGGCACTATTAGTAACATTAACAATGGCTCTGCTCTGTTCAGTGTGACAGGGAGCCAGCATGCACAGTACCAGGAAATGGAATTCAGCCATCATTAATTTTCTTTTTTTTTTTTTTTACACCTGTGTTATTGGACATTTTATCAAAAATATTCTAGTTATACAAAATTGGTTCATTAGCATTAATTCTGAAGATATTCTGGATTATGGACTTGGAATTCTGGGGCACCAATAATTTTTACCAGCACTGGCAGAGAAGTGCCCACACTCAACACCAGAGTTTTATAGGGACAAACAAAGTGATTGTATTCAGGATGGGATAAAAATGTAACATATTTAAGTGAAGTACTCTACACACAGTGTTTGACTCTGTTTCATGCAGGTGCGTCTCCATATGATGTGTGCCAACCACCCAAACATAGTGCAGATCCTGGAGGTTTATGCTAATAGTGTCCAGTTCCCACATGAGTCTAGCCCAAGGTGAGGAGTTCTGTGTGTGTGTGTGTGTGTGTGAATATTTTTGTAAAAACTTATGCTTTTAATTTTTTTTTGACAATCCATCTCTTGTCTCTTTTTGACCATCCACACCTCCTTTCTTGTGTTTCACAGAGCGAGGCTTCTGATAGTTATGGAGATGATGGAGGGTGGCGAGCTGTTCCACAGAATCAGTCAGCACAGGCACTTTACTGAAAAGATGGCCAGCCAGGTCACTAAACAGGTAGGTGAAGACACACATATGCACACATAAACACACTCCAGCATATCAAGAGTCGACACGGACTGCGTTTCTTTAAGTGCCATGAATGTGATTTTGTACAGTAAATATTGAATTCTGGTCAGACAGTCTTTGTTCATCAGTGGTTTCCTATCCTATTTTTATTCTGTCAAGATTCGTCTGTCTGCATATTTCTTTGTGTGAAACATTTTCTTCCTGTGGGTAACTGCATGTCTCACGGCCTCTCCATGTCATTAAAATCCCCCTGCTGAGATCAAGCAGCTCATGCGGCAGTTCAGCAGTGAGACACATGGTCAAAAGAATACATACGGGCTCAAATCAAGGCTGTTTTTACAAAAAGAACATATGATAGAGTGGTGTCTCAGTCTAATGTTTTTTTTCCTCCTGTAGATCAGTCAAGCCTTGGAACACTGTCACTCCCTAAATATTGCACATCGTGACCTGAAGCCAGAGAACCTGCTCTTCAAGGATAACTCTCTGGTAAGTAGCTGGAGTTGCACTGGATTCCACAGAATAAATATAGACATGAATGCTGCAGTTTTAAAAGTATACCAGTACCACAACTGATGCCACTGCTCCAATACAGTATATGTTACAAAGGAATACAAACTTTGCTCTTTAAGTCAGCAGCCAGTGCTTTACTTAGTGAGACACTGTAAGCAGGAACATTTTCTTGGCCATATTTGACTGTGGCCAAGATAATGTAGAGGAAGATTGAAGATTTGGAAATTGTCCAATCTGAATTTGCTGTAATAGACTTTGAAATCCATCTTTACTGTGGCACCTTCAATGATATCCCAAACGTAATGTAAATGTAAACTCTTGAGATATAAGGAAGCTGAGATGTTTAACAGGAAGCTACTAAAAATATGTTTCTCTGATCACTCCACATTCACACTTTTCACTCTGTGATTCTGTCTTTTCCACAGGATGCACCTGTGAAGTTGTGTGACTTTGGCTTTGCCAAAATTGATCAAGGAGACCTGATGACCCCTCAGTTCACTCCTTACTACGTAGCACCTCAGGTAAAAAAGGAAACATAGAGCACATAAAACATGCTTGATAACTCAGGAACATCTTGATGGATTCTTTCTGGTACTGTTTCTTGTCTAGGTACTTGAGGCTCAAAGAAGACACCAGAAGGAAAAGTCTGGAATTATACCTACCTCACCCACTCCTTATACCTATAACAAGGTGAAACATCTGTTGGATTAAGCATTCACCCTTACACTAGGTGTTGCAAGCCATGTCCTTCAATTAGATTTTTTGTTTTGAATAAATGTCTCTTTCTTTCTTTCTCCAGAGCTGTGACTTGTGGTCTCTTGGTGTGATTATCTACGTAATGTTGTGCGGCTATCCCCCATTCTACTCCAAACATCACAGTCGCACAATCCCAAAGGACATGAGGAAGAAGATTATGACGGGCAGCTTTGACTTCCCTGAAGATGAGTGGAGCCAGATCTCCGAAATGGCCAAGGACATTGTACGCAAGTAAGTGTTTTTCCTTTCTTTTTTTTTTTCTTTTTTTTTTCTATGTCTCTAAATCACTCATGGCAAAAACTAAAAACATTTCTTAAACACTTGTTAGAAATAAGTGGCAGACCTGCGTGGACTCATTAGTTGACTCAGTAATGGCTGTTTGTGGCTGATTGTGGACTGAAGCTCCCATGATGTGTTTGTGTTCTTCATCCATTTTTAACACCATTTAATGTTGTTAGTTATGTAGTATTCACTTTTATTTTTTTTGACTAAACTGTATATCCAAGTTGTTATGTTTTTGGTGTTTATGTGTTTTATTCCTGTATGTTATTGTCCCTATTATCCCCACTTGTCTTGCCTCTTCCCATATCTGCTTTCTTCTCTCTTGCTTCTTTATTTTCATTCATCACATCCCTCTGTCACACTCACTCATTTGTCATTTCTCTGTCCAATAATTTGTCTTCTGTCAATTCCTTCTCTGCTCCCCACAGGCTGCTGAAGGTGAAGCCAGAGGAGAGGCTGACTATTGAGGGAGTCTTGGCTCACCCTTGGCTCAACTGCACTGAGGCCCTCGACAATGTGTTGCCCTCTGCCCAGATGATGATGGACAAGGTGAGTGGGAAATTAAAGGTGCAAAATATTGCATTGCACCAATTTTTGTACAGTTATGCTGCTATTCCTGAATGAATAGACCAGCAGAGGCCACTGTAGAAAGTTAGTCAACTTACCTATGATAACATGCGGTACACTTCTTCCTTTTCTTACTGTCTGTCCTCTTACCTCCCAGGCGGTAGTTGCAGGTATCCAGCAGGCTCACGCAGAGCAGTTGGCCAACATGAGAATTCAGGATCTGAATGTCAGCCTGAAGCCCCTAAACTCTGTCAACAACCCAATCCTCAGGAAGCGGAAACTCCTAGGGTATGATTGCTCTTGTGTCAACTTTATTGTAAGCTGTTCTCATAATTGTTTTTTAGAAAGTTTAGAGACATAAAATAGTTATTTTTTCTGTATTCTGTAGTATAGATACATTGCACGTACAAGTATCATCGCACTGCTTAATGTAACTAAAATCTCATTCTCTTCAGATACTGTTCTCCTAACTGAGTCTTTGGTGCTACATGGAGTCTATAGTCTTAGTTCTATAGTCTTTAGGGGTTCCTGTATTGAATAAAAAAAGCACAATTTGAGTCTGAAATGTGTTTTGGTGTCCATGTTGCAGCCCCAAGCCCAGTGACGGTTTCTTCATTCATGACCCAGAGAACGGAGGGGAAGACTCCAACGTAGCACTGGGAAAATTACGAGATGTCATTGCACAGTGTATACTACCACAAGCTGGTCAGTAAACCCTGGTGTTTACGATATTTTAACAAACGACACTAAAAATGGATGCACAACCAGTACTTCACTGATGAAATAATATACTCTGCATATTTTGTAGACTGAGTATATTGCATATCGGTGTACACTGGTGTAATCTGCTGCAGTGCAGAACATCACAGAGGACCTATTTGTGTTTCCCTTGAAGTTACATTGGGTTAATGAGTGAAGTGACGTGTCTTCAGTAGATATGCTTTTCAGTCATTTCTATTCGACTAATAAGTATTTTCCCAGTTGTAGACGAAAACAAAACAAAGAAACCGCCAATGTGCTCAAGAAACAGATGATCGACTATTAATGATTTTTCCAAAATTTGATTGGCTACAGCTTCACTGTGGCTACGCAAGACACCCAAAATGCTGACATAGTCACCCACGCTTTAATAGCAGTGTTCAAATTACGAGGGACTCAGGATGGGAGCCTGGAGGGGTTTAGCTCCGACAATAACCCTTAAGTTTCCTAATTTTTTAATGGAAAAAAAAAGGAAATACATCACATCAAATAAATATATACGTATGCAACTCTGCCCTGGTCAGTATGCCTGACTTTATCTGCTGCAGAATTGCCTGTAGCATGATCCAGACGTGTGTGGATTTTCAGCCAGATCAACGTTTCTCAGCAACCAGCTACTGGGGTGCACCTACTACCACCACGTTCATTTCAGCAGCCTCTGTCTCATCATGTCTGTTGTGCATTAAAACTGAGTATTGTGTCAGTCAACATGTAGTGAAGACTTTACTGCCATTCCAGATGACACACGTTTCGTGAAGCAGGTTTCCTTTATGGTGAATATTTTTGTCTGTCCAGGAGAGAACGAGGACGAGAAGCTGAATGAGGTGATGTATGAAGCCTGGAGGTTCAACCGAGACTGTAAACTGCTGAGAGAAGGCCTGCAGGGGCTCAGCTGGGACGGTCAGTACCATTTCCTCTTGTCTTTATCTGGCAAAAATCAAAGCAGCTGTGTAATCTTTTCACATTTAGGAAAAAATGATTTCCCTATGTCTGACATTGTCAACCTTTTCTTCAATATCAATAAATAAATAGGCAATACCAGCCATCACATTTCAGCTGAAACTGGAAGTGATATTGAAGGCCTGATGGCTGATTAAAGGATTGTTGATGAATAAATTAATCAGCAACTAGTATGACAATTGACTTATTGTTTTAAGCATTTTTCAAGGAAAAATGTCAAACTTCAAGCTTCTTAAGTGTGAGGATCTACTGTTTTCTTTTGTCTTATGAGATAATAACTATCTTTGGGTTTTGGTTCAATATATTTGAGTGAAAGAGACGGATTAATTTTGACATACTAATTTGTATAAATAAGCAATTAAGCAGTACAGTCTTTGACTTCTTTTGACTTCTAAAGGCACCAGTCGTTGACTCATTTATGTAAATGTTTTGCTCATCTAGTCATTTATTGTTACCAGGTCCTTAACCACCAGCTTTTTCATTGCAGGACGAGCCTTCTCAGATAAGGTTGACCGCTTGAAGTTGGCTGAAATAGTGAAACAGGCCATTGAAGAAAAGACTAATCTCCAAGAATCTCATTAGTAAATGCTGTTTTTCTATCTTCTTTTTATATTGTTTATTATGACCCTTTTTAACTCATATCTGTAAAGACGCTTTTTTATGTAAAATGATGCGCTAAATTTTTGTTTTTTTTCATGAATCCACTTGCAAGACCTATTGTACAGCTGTAGATATATTTCAAAAAGGACTCATTGGTACTATAATGTTTTTTTAAATGGACACTGGCAAAGAACATTGAAAAAAAAACTATATTTTCATTTTTGCAAAAAAAGATAAAAGATGAGAAAAATCAGTGAAAGAAATTATTTTCTGGGAGGGAATTTTTATTAGCTGCTTGTACAAGATGTCATGTGTTTTATCCCAGTTATTTCATTTTATTCTATTTTATTTTCCTTTAACCATCCTAAGAATTTTATTTATTTAAACCAAGAGTTCCATTATTTTATACTTAACTTGTAGCCTGGCAGTGGGCTTTAAAGTAAAGAGAAGCTGTCTACGATGTGACGTTGTTCTTCCACACACTTTCTGAATCTCAGACTAAGTTTAAATTATATGAATCTTTTTTTTTTTGTGCAACTTTCCCTTGACCAGAGGTCGGAGGAAAGGGAAAATTGTGGTAAAAGAAAGTGTCATAAAATAGAAAAAAGCAGCCTCAAATTTGTTCATTTTGTCACAACCCCTTTCTCAAAGCTGGTAAGAGACGGTGCTGAATAGATCTAAGCAGACTAGATCGACATAAACAATCGCTGGTTTCCTTTCTGACTCATTTAGATCAAACAAATCTTAAGGTAAGGTCCACTTACTAGCTTTTTTCTGAGCTTTTAACTGTCTCACTGCCTTCTTTAGAGGATAGTTTTTTTCAGACCCCAAGATTGCTCTAAAAAAAGAAGCTGGTAAGTGGACGAGTGAAAACTTTATTGTCAAACTGTTTCTGGGGTCAATATTGAGTTTTCACACTCACTTAGATTCACGTAGGTTTCACAAACTCCTAGTTTTAACTCCTCCACATGAAGTGATGATAGTGCTTGTCAGCTTCTGAAGTTTGTGTCTGGCTAGTAAAATGAAGTGAATTATTTCAAATATTTGCAACAGTTTTTCTATGTCTGAACATTTATGATGTGATTCTGAAAAGGTCTAAAGTTCAGTCTTCGTTTAAAGTTGTTGATGTATGAAACAGACACAATATGAGCTGCTTTGACGTAAAGTTGTATCAACTGGAACTCAGACCAGGGTCAGTTTATATTGAAGTCATTTTTAAAGCAAGACCGCTTGCTACATGAGTACGCAAAAAACATGAGACATTTTTGGTGCAATGTCGTTGCTGTCGTTGTGACAGACACGATCAGTAGGAGGTTTCAGCATGAACCTTGAACAGTTCGGTTAGATTTCGGTGTCATAAAACTTGCTGTGCTACTGAATGTGCAATAGGGCAATAATTTAATCATGTATTCACAATGCATGCATGTACATGGCAGTGAGATAGTGTGTATCAATTTGTCAGTATTGCTGTCTAACACAGATCTTCCCTATTTCCCTTAGAAGGTCTGAATATTAGCAAATGCTCCCTCCTTTCACTCATCCTCACCTTTTAGTTGTAATTAATATCATATCATTGATTAGCCAGAGTGAAATCTTCACTGCACTGTTTTACTCTAGTGCTCCAGTCATATCTGATATTATTTCTTCAGAGAGGGGTTGAAAGAAGGGATTCCTATTCAGGTGATTGAATGAGGCCGTGACGGCTAAAAGTGCATGTTCTCTTGTTCAATTCAGATTATGTCTAACACATGTTGTTTTGTTTTTTTTTGTTATATTCAAAAATCCTTAAAAGTTATTTGTGAAATTCCCCTTTGATGAAGTCTTATCTTTATAAAGAATTATTTTGTAAACATGCTTTCATGTCAAGAGTACTGCATTAACCATGTGTTTTTTTTTTTTTAACGTTGATCTTTTCTTATCTTATGAAATAGTAGGTCTATTCTGAGCGATTAGCAAACATTGGTGCAATATATCGTTGCTTTCCAGTGAAAACCATGTATCTCCAATCCTGATGAGATACACTGAAGGATTCAGTGTTCCACAATGGATTTAAAAGAATTTCCTGATTAAGATAAATAAACCATTTGAAAACATATAGGATTATATGAAAAACACACTGTTTTATAGCTTTAAAAAAAAGTGTGTTTTTCTTAGTTGATATTTTGGTGACAATATATTTGTAACTGACATGAAGACAAACTGCAAGCCTTCCTTTGTTTGTCTGTACTTATTTAGGTTTGGCTTAAAAACTAAAAATTGAGCTAATGCTATCATTACTAACATGATTCTGAGAGATAATTTTGACTGGCCCTCTTGATGACAGTTTGTCATGCAGTCTGTCTTAAAAGCTTAATGATAACCACAGCTTGTGCTTGAAAAGGCCTTATTGTTACATGTCTAAGTTTTACGCTCAAATGTGCCTTGTTGATGGGGCGGCATCTTCATCCTTTCCTGCTCTCATCAGTAGAAATAAATCACAGGATGAAAGGAAAATTTAGAATCATTGAAAGTAGTGATTAATATTTGTCCTTTTGGCTGTGATTTTCTTGTTTTCATGTGATGACATGAAGGTTATCAGTTCACACTGCTGGGTATTGAGCAGGAAACATATGTTTCTTTTAGCACTGCATTTGGCAAAAAAAAAATATATCCAAAAAAAAGGAGAAAGATTAATATAATCATTAATATCATAAAATAACCCCGTATTTCACAACTTAGACGTCAAAGGAATAGTTCAACATTTTGTAAAATTTGCTTATTTCTTGCTGAGAGTTTGATGAGAAAACCACAATTCACTGTTGTGACATCAGTTACTGTATGTTTTTTTACTATTTCTTAAACAGGCATAGCAACTTGTTTCCGCTGGTTGCCTGGCAACAGGTCCTAGCCAAGAAACATTCTGGTACATAGCCCTCGTGAAATGGCTTATTGTCGTTTTTAAATGAACAAAATTTTATGTGTTTTTGAGTCAGCTTTACAAGTGCTAGTACCTGTTGCCTTGCATACAGACAAATATGAGTGATATCAATATTATTTCTACCACAAAGCAAAATCATGACGCATAACAACTTCCTAATGCTTGCATTTAAAGCTGCAATTGATTGATTGATTGATAATTGATTGATTGATTAGTTGACCAAATTTTCTGACATTTTACAGCCTAAACAACCAATCGATTAATCAAGAAAATAATTGTCAGATTAATTGATAATATAAATAATCGCTAGTTGCAGCCCTATTTGCTTTAATGTGCAGAGGTTGGATCATTAATATTTGAGTGTAACACATCAAGCGTACAGTATTGCAGAATCAGCATAGCTTCTCACTTAAGTGGAACCTAAAATGCTGCTGTTTTGTTTTACTTTGACCATGTCTGTGTGGATGTGTGAGTGTGTCATATAATTTATGTTTGCGTGTGTCTGTGTGTGGTTCACTGTGCTGAAGCTTCTTTGTATTTTTGGAGGCCTATGAATGAATCAGAGCTGCTTCCTCTAAATCTTTCCCCATCACAAATAACAGAGTTTATTACCTTTGCTACCCGAGAGAACATTATAATTTAAGGACAGTGTATTTATTAGCAATTTTGTACTGTAAAATCATGTATCATGATATTGATACTCCTAACAACCCCAAGGGAAAGACACAGTTATGCTCAGACACCATGTACCTGCTCTTTGCTGCTCAGTCTGGCTCAGTGTTATTAAAAATCCCAGAGAGCAGATGGTTTTGAAGATGCTACCTCCCTCCCCTGCATCCTCTTGAGTAGTTGCTGCTGCAGGATGCTCTCAGACTGACATTCAGGCTAACAAAGCACTAGACATATTTCACAAATATTAAGCAGTTTCCACTAGTCACTTCCTCTCTCTTATCTGCACAGTGAAGAGAGGCAAGATTTCTAGCTCTCCCAACATGGTTGCTGACTAAGGATAAATAGCTGTTTTTATTTAATACCAGCTCATTAAAAATGACCTGAAAGGCAGAGATGGTTTAGTCAGCACTTCTGCTCTTGATAAATACTAGTTGCTTCCGTTTCCTCTGCTGTATGTGCACTCTTAGAGTACAGAGAGATGGGTTATTTTTAATATATATACATATATATATATATGTATATGTATAGTGAGAGAGATTCAAATGTTTGCTTCTTTGGGTCTGGCATCAAACAGATGTAAAGAGGAAGAAATATATTTCACTTGAAGTAGCCATTCCTGTTTGTGTTGATAAGTCAGGGAGAAGTGTTGAGGAAAGAAAATCATTTCAAAGTATGGAGCCTCTTCTCTGCTTTACCAGTCTTGTTCCTTTTTTCCTCTGGTCTGGCAGTTATGTAGCATGTACCCAAATCCCTCTCGAAGGACTCACTGTATTTTCTGTCAACATCTATTTTCTGCCCTTTCTGCCTTCTTTGGAATGTCATCAACATGCTGACTTTGTAATAAAGGAATTCTTTGACTTTTGAACATAATTTTTGTTTTTTAGTGTTGTTTTTTTTAAGGGTTTATTAGTGTGTATTCCTGCTTGGATTAATATACAGTCCATAATCGTATTACTCTACATGTAAAGGATAGTTTGTACAGTTGCACTTCGTAATGAGAGGAATTTAGCTTGCTGTGAGAAGCTTTGAGTCATTTAATTTTGTAAAAATGCAAATCCACTCTCAGCATTTAATCTTAAAGTTGGCCATATGTGTGCTATTTATTGTCCGCCTTAAAAAATGTCTACTCGAAGTGACATTAAGTTAATTAAAAATCTTTTATTGCAGACTGAAGACAAAGCAGATAGAAATCTAGAACAAAATCATCTTAAGAAACACATGTTCACATTGATACACAACCAAAGACACTCTGTTACACATATATTTAAGGCACTTTTTAATATAATCTGTTGGAAAGCAGCATTAAAACCAGAAAATTGCTCCCAGGACGGTAATCAAACCATCAAAAGCTTGAAAGAGTCAAGTCTGTTTTACACAGTGCAGATTTTGTTACACTGAACTGATAGAAGATGTTGGCAGTGGAAATGTAATAACAGACCAAAATACAAGCAGCAATGAAAGTATCAAAAGTTTCGTGAAATTATGAAGGGGAGAGAGAAAGATTGCTGCCATACAATTTACAGATACTTTTCCCATATTAAGCCCATTTATGCACATTAGTGACACCCTTAATTTGACCAAGCAGATAACAGCAAAATGGGTCATTGGGTCCCTCAGCACATCCCATTTTGAGGGGAAATATTAAGGTTAAGTGTACATGCTGCATTGCCTCCCTGATGTACATAAATAAATATAAATTGCGCTGAGTTGTGACAGAGCGCCAAGCTGCATGAGATTATGTGTTTCCAATTCATTTTAGGTGATTCTGTAGTTCTGCAGTATTTTAGTAGAGCTTGTAAACTTAACCAGAAACAGACCTGATCAATCTTTTAATCTGCACTGGCACTTTAATTCCCTGTTTAAATGGGTTAAACATAATCTGTAAGCTTGGAATGTGCTTCTTAGGGCTTTGGTCCGTTTTTCCACTACTACATATATTCTGCCCTTTGGTTGAGGCTCCAAGACAAATTCCTTATATGTGGAAATGCACTTGGCAAAGCAGGCTAACGGTAAAACGCATTAATTCAATGCTTTGTAATTCACACTGATATGATGCAGAGGGCCGAGAACTGAGGTGTTTGCACAAATTAATAGAACTAAAATGGAGCTACAGTTGAAAACAGAGCAGCAAATCCACTTTTGGTCTGTAATAAAACTCTCCAAGCTCCTGGAGCTTAGAGAGTTTTATTACAGACCCCCCCAAAAAAACCAATGGAAGACAGTGACAATGTTTGAACGGCGGCAGCTCAGTCTGAGTCTTCATCGTCCAAATACTCTTCAGCGTTGCTGTGTGTGCGGGTGACACCTGTAACAAGAGAAATGACCAGTTAATGACAGGAATATTGCAATATTTTACTGCTCATATCTGCAAAACCTCTAACTTAAAATATTACTGGCTTAATGTCTTTTGCAAATTAAATTCCTAAGCAAGTGTAGTTTACATAGTTTGCATTAAAATCCCCGGTTTAAGAGTCTCATACATGATCTGAATGAACCTCAACGTTGTGCATGTAATGACTGTATTGCAGCTAAGCAGCTGTGCGGCACAGTACTGCAAGTGGTCCTTGAGTTTAATAGCCTCCTCATATCTTATCCTTCATTCCTCTTTTCGAACTTGGACCTGTGTTGAACCTGTTTGTCAACTCAGGCCTGACCCCCAAAAATACTTGATTACATGCGATATCCCTATTTCACGCCATTTACATAAGACAAGGATGAGACATGGATAAGACAGTGTGTCATATATATGAGCAGCTGTTGTCCAACGTGAACCAAGCTGTGTTCAATACTTTAATAAGCTCTGGCAAATTACTTAAGTTACAATTTTTAAACGGGATTGTATATTATATATGATAATGAAATAGAATGATCTTTCTTAAGTATAAAAATTTAAATTTGCTAATATTTTTGCAAAAGTTTAAAAGATATTAGTTTGCCTGCAGTTTTTATGTTTACTGGATTCTACAGGCTGTTGCTAAAGATTTCTGTTAAGACTATCTGTTCACTGGTTGACGCTTCTGAAAATAATAGAGAGCATAACATGCAGTGTACATGTCAAACCCGCTACTGTTCATCCCTTGAACTGTTTGTACTGAGGCTCTGGTGCTGGTCTCAGGGTGGACTGTGTAACTGTGAGAGCTCAGACAAAAAAGCGCATTATTCTGTTCCCTGTATGAGTGTGTGACCGAACGATACTGTGTGCATGAGTGCTGCGAGGCTGCCCCCAAGCGGCAGCTGTACTTACTGCTTCCCTGCTTCCTTTTGAGAAGTGAAGCACACTGGGCGTTGGTGGCCATCTCCAGAGCAAGCTTATTCTCATTGTTCCTGATGTCTGTCCTGGCATCTGAAACAAACATTCTCACGCTAAAAAAAAAACAAACAAAACAAACTGGAAACTACATTGAGGAAGAAAGAAAAAACCCGATACAAAGATAAAACTGTGAATGTGAGGACACACACAAAATTGTTTCCTCAATCTGGAATCACACAGTCTCATATTAAGGTTTGATAAAATCTTATTGGAGCTTTGTCTGCTCTGTTTTGATATGTATCCAAATAAAGAGGATGACCTGCCGGGCAAATTCGTTTTTATAAAACCAAAAAAAAAAAAAAAACCCCAAAACAAAAACAGACAGAGACTCACTCTTGTTCAGCAACATTTCCACAATGTCAGAATAACCCTTCCAGGCAGCAGCATGCAGAACGGTGTCACCAAGTTTATTCTGAAACACAAATCATCATCACTGACAAACACCATGACAATCAATGTTCAACTAAGATGTGTGATCGCACCCCACGGCTATATACATTTATTTTGCTTTAGTTTGTTTCATATCATCACAATGGCGCATCTGCAACTAAACAGCTTTCGGCAGTTTCAGTAGCATGCCATCCTTCAAGACTGGAAAAGCAAATCTGATTCTAGTCCGTGTTACTTCAGCGGAATAAGATACACCTGTCTATTATCACCTTAGGCTTAATAGTTGAATATGAGTACAGACTGGAGTTTACTCACTAGGTGCTGTCTGTTCATTTTGCTAAGTATTCGTAGCATGACAAACCGTCTATCACATGTTTTAATTAACTCCTAACAAACCTCACTCAAGTTTGCCTGGACATGCAGCAACACAGTGTTGTCAGATAGTCTTGTTGGTTGGTACTACCTGAATGTCAGTGGCATTATTATCAACTGCCTCAGTGGAACTAACTAAAGATATAAATGCTTTTCAGGGTTCAAGATGCCAGATGTCAGAATTCGTGGCTGACGCGTTAAAGGAAAAACCAACAGAAAGTTATATTTAAGTCTCTGAAATTCAGCTGGAGTGATGAACACATTTCTTCTAAAACATATACTGTACATTCATTTGGTGTTTCCATGATGACAGTGGAGATGGTGTTCAACTAGGTTGAGATTTGGTGACTGTGAAGGCATAATGTTCATACTTCACACCACTGACTGACCCCTTGTGGCCTGTATGGAAACATTGGTATTTGTTGTTTTTCCATTGATCTATTCAGGTTTTTCTTTTACTATCAGCAGCCAGATTTTGGTTGGAAAACACCTTTTGGCAAACTGGTTATGAATGGACCAAATTTAAAAGATGGAAGTCTGCTTGTTTAATGCTGTTGTATGTTGATGTAATAATTCACCAGCTTGAAATAAGCAAATAACCGGACGTAGATATCTATCCCTGCAAGAATAACATCTACTTGCACTTATGGCAATATGACATCAGCAGTGAAATCCGGATGATTTCTAAAACTGGGACTACAATCCTGATGTTTTTCACCCATTGGTGAAGTTTTAAACTCATCTCACCTGTTGGTTGAGCTCCACATTGGACTGGCTCAGCAAAAGCTCCACCACATCTGATACAGAAAAAAAAAAGAAAAAGGAGATAGTTTCGGTGATGGATTGAAGACTTAATGACACGTATCACATTACAATCATGCAGGAACATTGAAAGGGCACAGAAGAACTGGAACACTTTCACAGACCAAGTTCCTGTTTTTTGTACTTCACCTCTGACGTAAAACAAATCTGACCGTGTGTCACAATTTAAGATTTAAGTTGCTACTACAACAGAGTATGACTGTCTATCACCCCACCACAAATTAGATAAGTCACCGCTGCCAGCCTGAAAATACAGTGTGTTTGTAGGAAGAAGCTGCCATCTTGTGCCCCTAATAATTGTATGCACACAAAGATCATTACCTTTATGTCCACCATGGCATCCCCAGTAGAGGGCAGTGTTTCCTGCCTTATCCAGCCCATTAATTCCAACCTTGTTCTCCACACATTCCCTCAGCCAGCTCAAATTCCCTGTTTAAACACACAAATATGCGTATATACACACACACAAAGCACACACAGAGTCGAATGGAGAAGGCTACTAATAATGCAAACAGTGTAACAGCAAGAGGAAGTTATCTAGGTCACGGCTGCTTTTGTCAAGGATTGAAGGAATTGTTAAATAGAAGAACAGATGTAACAAAAGATGCTTAAATAAATAAATAAAGGAACACAAGGATATATTTGAATATATAGACAGTTGCTTCACCTCGTTTGGCTGCTTCGTGCATTGGATTGTCAATAGACTCTGCCTGCTCAGCCACTAAAAAACACAAAACAAGAACATTAGTGCATTATCTAAAATTCACTGATAAAGGAGAATTATAGGAGACAAAAGACCATATTAAGTAATGTTTTGGTAACCACATACAGCTAATGAAATTCAAACTTGGTCTGTCTATGTTTTCTACTCACCATAGTTACTTGGAATTAGTCCTGTCCTTCCTCTGCATGTCCCCTTCCACCAATTAGTGTCACTCTGAGAATAAGAGCAACGCAGAAATCTTTAGTTTTTTCAGTCAAAGAAAATCACAGAAGCAAATGAGTAGAGACAAAGAGGACAAAGCAGAATGAGAACAGGGCCAAAAACAAATGCAAAGAAAAGACTGAAATGGAGTGAGAGAGAAATGAAAGGGAGAAATGGCTTGAGGTGGATGATGGAAAAATAAAATCCAGCAAAAAAGAAACGTGAAATGCAAAGAATTCAACAGAAAGAGGAAGAAGTACAAATTTAGATTCAAACTGAATGGGACGTGAGGGCTTGGTGAGGAAGACGGAAGCTGAATCTCTGAGGTTTTACTTACTGTGTCAGAGATGTACAAGATGTCTCCTTCTTCAAAGTACAGCTCGTCTGGCTGAAAAAAATAAATAAGACAATGTTAATGATCAGGAAGTTTAACACATTCACATTATTCTGACTGCAAGACTCTTTTTTGTGCTACATTTCACCTGCTTTGTCCTCTCCCACATCTTCCCCTTTTTTCCTCCACCAACTGAAACAATCATAACTGCTAGATTTTAATGTGGTTTAACACAAAATTGTTGACTGAGGATGTAGGTGCCGCATAAGTTGCCGCATTAAGGCTACAAAAGCTGCTGCAGCTATATGCAAAAACATACATTACATTATAAAAATAATTAAGTTTATTTCCATTTATATAAACAAAACCTGACAAACACACTGCAGCCGCACTCTGTGGTAAGAACAACAGGAAATTGGAATAAGGGTTAAAGGAAAAACCCAAACTACAATTTTTTTTGTCACTTCTGAGGATATAGAAAAGGAATTAGTGATAAGGTTTGTTGGATGAGTCATTTTTATTTACATCTGCAATATAAGTGATTTTATCTAGAGCTGAAACAACAGCAAATGAATCGCTTACTATTATTATTATCGTTTAATAATTTCAGTCATCACAAACATTCACTGGCTTTAGATTCTCAAATGTCATGACTTGTATTATTTTTAATATATGATAGTAAATTGAATATCTCATCCCTTTGTATGTTTTATACTTGACCCTGTTTTTTTGCAATTAACATTTCCACTGTACAGTGATGGTTTGACAAGTTTGACTCATTCAATTTGTAAGTCATTCTCCATGCTTGTGTTGAAAATATTGTTCCAAGGAGGATGATCATGCTCTGGACCACTGGGTTTACACATATTAAATCACCCCTACGTAGAGTGTGCATGTCCAATTCTGCCTTTTATTTGTGTATTTTTAAAAAAAAATATTATTAATTTTGGTTTAGAACAGCATCGCTGGAGGGCAGCACTAAAATATGTGACTAATTTACTCTACGTCACTGTTACAAAAGCTTGGAGACTGTCGCTCTAGCAGTCATTATGTAGATATTTTGACAGCAAACCAGAGTAGTTAAACAATTTAAAACACACACACACACACACACACACACACACACACACACACACACACACACACACACACACACACACACAGATATATATGTCTGTATATAAATAAACTAAGCAATTTACCTAAAAGGAAACAAATGGTCTTCAACACTTATCAAATACTAGAAAAACCATCCATCTTAAACAGAAAGCTCTTACCGTTCTGGGGTCAAAGGTGAACAAAGCTCTGAACACCTTGACTTGGCCTTGTAAAGAGAAAAGCAAAACACAGATTGTACGGTGAAACATTTCTTGACAAGTTATAGATGTCTTGTAGCAAGTTAACTTCATTCTCTGCATGCATAAGAAAGGTGAAGAGGGTACATTGTACTTGAGAATAGACACAGCCATGTGAGTGAAGACTGTAGATTTAATGTGGTAAACGCCTCTCAGACACGTGTCAGACATTACTTCACTCAAGAGCCAACTGCGTGCTATGTGTAACAACTGTTCTACAGGCAACTACATTTTTTCTTTATTTTTTTTACACGTAAGAGCAGGGACAAAAACACAGAGCTGGTCCTTGTGTGTGCTGCCCTGAGGTTGCTGCCCTCAGGGCCTGTGATGCTTCAGAGTCGAGCCTGGCATTGGCTCTGCTGCTGGAATGCTACCAGAGTGGTTGCAGCCATAGCTGACAGCCCAACTAGGTCACAGAGACCCACGAAAAAGCTTAAAGAAACAGCGACATGCACAAACGTATTATATTAGCAAATTTAATTTAGCACTAGTAATGTCATTTTTCTGATTTGCATCTCATTTGTGGATAAAAATCACACAGTGCTTCACTCTACTGACTTCCCTTTCAAAGATTTATCTGGTTGAACATGCCCTTATTGGATATGTAAATAATATGCTTTAAAACATACAAACATTAAATACACATGCATAAAGTCTCTATAGAATTTGTTTTGCTAAATCAGGGAAGGCTACAAAAGCTGCTGCAGCTATATGCAAAAACATACATTACATTATAAAAAAAAGCCTATTAGGTGAATTTTTTATGTGTAGCTCCTTGTAACTTTAAGAAAATGCTACGTAAATAAAGATTATTATTACTATTACCTCTGTTGCATTACTTCTTACACAAAAATGTTTATCTGTGTTGTACCTATTACATAAACACAAAAATGTATAATCCTCACAAGCCAGAATTCAAACAAGCTGTAATGAAGGCATTGATGAATCATGACAAGCTTCGGTCAAGTCTGACACTGATGCATTTACTGTAATATGTTGAATATGTCTGATCCGAGACGAGCGTCTTATGTGTGCTGATTGCTTTAGCTAACAGGACTAAATGTTGGACGGCTGTAACACCCCTCTTCAGTTTCTGAGAATTCCTATTTAGCTAACACACTGTCTCAGTGTCTCAGAATGAGAGAGCTTGAGTCACTGCACAAGCCCAGCTCTGTTCAACACAGCAAGCATGTCTCCTCTGCAGGCCCGGTCATGTCGCTTAAAACACACAAAAGCCTGTGCTGACTAGCTCAGATTCCCTCTGCATTTTAAAGCCCCAGGCACACACAAGGATTTACTCTGGCTAAAAAAAAAATGAAAAAAAAAAATCGACTCTTAGCGCGAGCAAAACATTGTCTGTAGATTTTATATGCTTGTGGGTTTTGGATGATTTTTACATCCGTCTCATTATATTGCAAAAGCAATTTCAGAAAATGACAGAAGGAAAATGACAGAAATGATCAGCTATTATCAGAATAGCTGCCGATTATGTTTCTGCCATTTGACCAATCGATTAATTGACAGATCGTTACAGCTCTAAATCTGATCTTATTTTTGAGAAGAGGGACATTTACAGACATGCAGTCCAGGATAGATTGATTCAAAAGTACTTTAGAAGGACCAAAATCATCCAACACGGAGGCTTGAACAGTAATTGCACTTCGATCTCTGAACCAACGCAAGCAGCATAAATGTATCCACTGTAAGCTGCTCACGATGCAGTAAAAGTCATGTAGAGTGGTATGCAAAAGTTCAGGCACCCATGGTCAAAATTTCTGTTACTGTGAACAGCTAAGTGAGTAAAAGGTGACCTGAAATGAGTATGTTCTGAAATGCATGAAGTTAAAGATGAGACATTTCTCTAATAATTTAAGAAAGATTTTTTTTTTTAAATTATTTCCATGTTTTACAGTTTCAAAATAACAAAAGTGGGAAAAGGCCTGAAGCAGAAGTGTGGGCACCCTGCATGGTCAGTAGTAACACACCCATGGCAACGATCATATCTGAAAAAGCTTTTTGTAGCCAGCTAAGAGTCTTTCACTTCTTCTTCGTTTGGGGAACCTTTTCCCCATTCCTCCTTCCTTCCATCCTAAAAAGGCCTTTAGTTCAGTGAGATTCTTGGGCTGTCTTGCATGCACCGCTATTTTGAGGTCTATCCACAGACCTTCGATGATGTTTAGGCCAGGGGGACTGTGAGCACCATGGTAAAACCTTTAGCTTGAACCTCTTGAGGTAGTCCATTGTTGATTTTGAGGTGTGTTAAGGATCATTATCCTGCTGTAGAGGTGATCCTCTTTTAACACTCAGTGTTTTTACAGATTGTGTGATGTTTGCTTTGCTAGATGTTTCTATGCAAATTTCTGACGCTGAATTTTGTGGTGAGGACACAGGAAAGGTTGTTTCCCCCCGATGACTATTCGTCATATTTGTGCAGGTGTCACTGCACAGTAGAACAGTGCAGAGTCTGTATGTGAGAACAGTGTCTCAGAGATAAAATCTCTTGGGGTGTCCAAACTTTTGCACAGTGTCCTTTTCCCTTCTTTCATTCTAAAATGGTTTCATCTTTAACTTTAACCCCTTGCAGATCAGTTCATCTCCTACTGACTTTCTATTCTATCTAATCTATTCACAGTAACAGAAATTTAGACCAGAGGTACCCAAAACATTTGCATGCCACTGTAGGTTGTGAATCCTCAGACATTCAGGTAATTTGCACCTGCATTCTGGGATGTTCTGTGCCCTCCTCTCGTAATTTTGTGTCGCCATTTGAATTACGGCATAGATGAAGTTCAGTCACGACCATGTGAGGCACTGACTCTGCCAAATAAACCTGACAGCTCTCCTACAACACGAGAACCAGCCATCTGTCAAGACAGACCAGCTCAGCTGCTGTCACGACCAGGTGAGGTGTCGTGAAGGTGACTCATGAATAACCATGAAGAGTATGAATGATAATAACAGGTCCATCTTTCCAGCTTTGTGTTCAGCACAAGGAGGGAAAACATATTTTACAGATGTGCACTGAAATGTGCCTGCCTGATTTCAAAGCACATGTTTGTTTTTTCTTATAGACACGTCTATTGATCCTGTACAATTAGACATCATGTGCAAACAGCTTTAAGGGCTAGGGTTAGATGGTTTCTTTTTTGCTCCCCACATGTGAACCTTTTTCTTTTTCTTCTTTTTTGACGACAGGTGGTAAGTTATTTGAAGACATCACATTCAGTTGGAATGTAGAGAAGTTTTAATTTGTTGAATACAAATTATACCTATTAAAATTCTGAAAAAGCACGACAAGCACAAAAAAACGACATGGCCAGAGCATTCATCTGATCATATTTGGTGAGCAATAAGCACATTTCCTAATATCATGGGAGGGGTTACCAGAATAGCAGCACAGAATACTGAGCTTGCAGGAAATTTTGGCTGATGTCATTGACCATGCAGACTCATCATAACCTCTTAACCTATGACCTAAAGCCACTGAAAGTCACTGAATTACAGGTCTCTCCGTGCATGAGTGATCCAAATAGGGAAGTCACATAGGCCTGCTGCTGAGAGCTGGATCCCCCTGTCAATCAACAGTGAAGGCACTTTTAATAACTCCACTGTAGTCCTGGTCCAGTCAGTAATAATGTAAAACTGTTATTAATCGGAGTTTGTGGGTTTTCTTTCCACTGGGTGATAAAAAGTTTCCCAAATAAACGACAGAAATCAGCGTTCACTGAAGTGCTCACCGCCCGCCCACGAAGCTTCCATCTCAGACAAGGTGTGTTGTCCTCGTAACACACAGAGCACAAGTTTGGGCTAAATTTAAGTACAGTCTTCATAACGCAAGTCTTACCTGGCTTGGCCGGCTTGGGAGGAGGCTTCGACATTTGCGATAAACTGGAGCTAAAACAAAACCAAACGCGCTATATGTTATTTCACACAGAAACGACGCTGGACTGCGGTAAACTGCCAATGAGGAAGTTAAGATAGACGGCGGAAAAGTCAAACTGCGCATGCGCAAAGTATAACCTGTACCGGCCATTCTATCTATCTATCTATCTATCTATCTATCTATCTATCTATCTATCTATCTATCTATCTATCTATCTATCTATCTATCTATCTATCTATCTATCTATCGATCGATTGATCGATCGATCGATCGATCTATCTATCTATCTATCTATCGATCGATCTATCGTTCTATCTATTTTCATTTTCCTTTAATTTTATTTTCCTTTTTTGTTTTTCCTTTTTTAAATTTTAAATTTTCCTTTTTTTAACCCTTTAATAATAATAATTGTTAATTCAAATACATTACTATTATTAGTTACTATTTTACTTTGATTTAACACTGTATTTATCTTATATCACATTCTGGTGTTTGTCTTCTTTTTTATCAATGGGCAGGTCGTGAGTGACGTACAACTCCGTCAGCGAATCACAAGCGTCCAACAGCGGAAAAGACAGAGGGGGTAATGACCATAGAAGTTGCAGGACAAGCTACCGACCTTCCTCTGTGCTATAAAGTCTGCTCATAAACTTAATTAATTTGGTATTGCACGTTTTATATATCTGAATCCCTGCTGTGAGCAGCGCAACAAGCTGAAATGAAGACACTAGTTGTAGGAGTAGGTGGGTAAGTAAGTCGGGAGGATTGTAAACATTAATGTGTTGCTATGTTGTCCTCTCATCACTCTTCATGCCTAACCCTAACTTTAAGGGGATGCTTTTTACACATGGGTGCTTATTACGGCACAACAGCTCCCTTCCAAACATGCCTTCTGTTGTTCTCCTTGGGTCACTCTGTCTCCAGATAACCTGTTGGACCTCCATTACAATTTTGCATGCTTATGTGTTTTACTCCACAAGGTAGATCATCAGTAAATGTAGAATTACTTTAAATTTAACCTTTTATGTAGCCAGTTTGAGTTTCGTAAATGCTTCTGTTGTTTATTGTGTATGTGGGAAATGAAGAGAGACAAGAATACAGGACACAGGAAGGCACTAGAAAAATGCATTAGCAATAATATTATTAAATTACATGTTAATACCAGCAAACTACATGCCATGTGGGTCAACAGGGACACCATCAGATCAATACAGCATACAGCATGTGACAACCATGTGGCAGACTGATAAGAGCTGGTTACTCTTTAGAGATAAAGTCACTGGAACAGAGTCCTGAGAGTCAGAGAGAAAAATCACATTGTTCAGATCAAGAGAGATAAAGTGTTACTTAGGATGTTTTAAAGAAAATAGTAATATCATTTGTAAATGCAGAACACTCAGTAGAAGTGGCACATTAATCTCATATTAAGTGTTGGGTAATACAAACCCCACAGACAGGTGTGTAGAAAAATGAAATCCATGAGGCACATACCTGAGCTCCTCCAGTTTGAGGGATCCAGGTGTATCGGCTGTCCAAAGTCATCCGGCTCTGAGTTTTGAAGATACAGCCACCAAAAACGAGAAAGCTTAGAACAATGTGAAAACATCTGGGTGAGAGAAGTGGGCAATGCTCTGCACCAATCACATATAATATCCACATTAGGACACGTCCGAGAAATTCAAACTTTATTGTAATACAATAGATGATGCACCTTTAGGTAAGGCCATGTCTAATGTGAATTGACACTGTATGAACATGTTCCATAGCATAACTATTTCAATGATATTTAAAATGTATAACCACAGCAGGGGACATGTACTGTTTTTCTTTCAGGATGACCAATGGAGGAAAATCTACTCTTTCCAAGAGTCTACACCAGCAGATACCCAACAGCTGCATCATTGCGCAGGATTCATATTTTAAGGTAGACTGTTCCTTAAATCGTATAACTGCTTTTAGACGTGCTGGAAATTGGAGAGCTTAAGTGATCACAGTGGATTCCTTTTTTCTTCAGGATGACTCTGTGGTACCTGTGGACAGCAATGGGTTTAAGCAGTATGACAGTAAGAACACTTTATTTGATTGTTTGTTCTTCAACTTCAGGTCACAAAAGTGTGGACAGGATTCAGGCTGATGAGATCACGAGTAAACTTCTTTGTTAAAATGCATCAGTTGGAAGTAAGTTAGTCTTGAATCATTCATGTCATCCTGCCCCATACCTTTTATAACCATTAGACTCAGTTACGGAAAAACAAATCCTCACTAAATACAGCAACACTGTGTAAAAAGTGCAGACAATTGACTCACATCATGTCATATCATTTTTGGTTCATCCATCTAGCTGAAAATGGTGGGCAGCTATATGGATGGATGGATGGGTGGATTGATGCAGAGGTGTAACTACTACTGTTCAGGACACTGATGTTGTTTTCTCTGAAAACTGGAGGTTGTAAAAAATGTACAAATGGCTATTTCCACTATATATTTAAAATGCACTACTTTTAGGCCAAGATGGAAAGAGAGAAAATTAGAGGCATGGTCGCAAGTCTGGCCACAACACACATCTTCTGAAGTTGTTTGATCTCTTCAGATTTGACTTTTAATTACCAGATGAAAAATCTAATTAATGAATGAGAGCATATAAATGTCTCTGAGCTCATCCATGTAGTGTCTCTACATTCTGTTTAAGTGCTCGATGCTCTGCACATGGACACAATGATGAGCGAGGTTGACTCGTGGCGAAGAGATCCTGAGTCGTTCCTGAGGCAGCGAGGCCTGAACCCAGAGCTCATAACACCAACAGTCGATACAGAGGTGTTTGTGCTGATAGTGGAAGGATTCCTCATTTTCAACTACAGGTAAGTTTTTGTGAGGAACATTGTCTCTATTTCCTCACAGTTCTTTCAAGGAAACTTAATAGTAAATGATTGGTAAAGTACTGTTAAAATAAAGCATCACAGAAAAATGATACATGCACTAGCCAAAAACTATATTATGATAAGTTATTAGTGGTAAAACTGATAACAGACACAGTTGTTACAATATATAATTATTATGTGTATGTAGTCTTAATTATTTTCCTTAGGTAAAGATTTCCACTTTAATTGTTTTGGGAAAGTTGTGTTTTATTTCTGACCATGAGGCCTAACTGTTCCCCGGGATTTATTTAATGATATGGAAACTTATATCTTAATAAAATTAATATAATATTCCTGTAACTGTAATGCTCTGATGTGTTTTTTGTGTGTTGGACCTTTCCAGGCCTCTGAATCAGCTATTTGATAAAAGATACTTCATGGAAATACCTTACGATGTCTGCAAAAGGAGACGAAGGTGTCAGATTTTATAATAAAAAAAGCAGCTCTTGTTTGTATACTATGTTTTCTGTACCTTTTTGAAATTTGAATGAATTTTGTTTCCATTGAGCTGCGATAAACAAAAAGTAAGAGCAGAAGTTTTCCTCTTCGTGTTTTGACCTTTGTTGCGTTCATTGACAGTTTGAGGGTGTACACGCCTCCTGATCCTCCTGGCTACTTTGATGGATATGTGTGGCCAATGTACCTGAAAAACCGCCAGGAGATGGAGAGCATGGTGTCTGGAATTGGTGAGTGTCCAGTCAAAGACGCCATGTGTTCGGTATGTGTTGATGGGATTATAACTGTGATCATTAGAGAAATCCAGGTATTTATGTGGTTGAGACCTGAAAAATGATACATAAGGAAACTGTTATCACTGTAGCAGTAAATAATAAAGTAAATGACATTTATATTTTTGGTGTCTCTTTTTATTTTTAGTATTTCTGGACGGACTGAAGCCAAAAGAAGAGCTGCTGGCTACTGTGTGTGAAGATGTTTTTCAGGAAATGGAAAGACTCAGGGGTAAGTTGCAGTAAAGCTGGAATATGACTGGGTCTTTTTTTTTTTTTTCTGGCGTTGTCTCACAGCCATTGACAAATTATTTTAGTCTTTTGCAGCTGTGAGTGAGTAGTGCTTCACTTTCCCTTGCTCATTGCATTACTGGACAATATAGTGAACATCGACAGAACGCTCACAAATCTGTTTTTTTTAATAAGCACACTGACATTTTGATGGTAAGCTTTTGCAGTTTGAACATACTACATATGTAAAACCTGCTAGATTTATTATGTAGTATTTACCTGTGATATACAGTAGTTTTCCTGTAGCTTGAACAGATAATTATGGTTTCCTTTGAGACAATACCCTGAAGCCCTGAATACATACATCTTTCAGATGTGAAATGAAGCCATCTACAAACAGTATAAAGCATTTCGTTCAAGTCAGAAGACAAATCAAACTATTTTCTACCAAATATGTGTTTTCTTTGAATGGTTTGAACTTTAAGGTAATAATAATGTGTTATGTGCACTATTTAAATGAAAAAAAATCACTAATTACTAATTTGATTTTTGATTTTTTTGCAGAGAAAGACTGAAATAGTTGGACTCTGATTTGTTTACCTTTTGAAGATGGAGACTGCTGCTGCTGTAGATGTCAGAAAAGTTCCTCTTTTGGGCTAAAGAACCAAAAAGGTGGTTCTTTGGACTTTTGTAAATATGCTGATGTCTATGTAATATCTACAAAAGTTCATATGTAAAAAGAAATCAGTGGATGAGAATTAACTAATGATATCATATGAAGTTATCTAGTTAAAGAGGATAGAGGCTGCCAGAATCAATGTAAACCCAATGTCTTTGCTATTAATGATCAGTATTATAAAGTTAGGATGCGCTCTGGGAAACCTAGATAGTTTTTGTGACTTTATGAATTTGGTGCTGGATACAGGACAAACAGTGGACAGACGTTACATTTCATGATGTTTCATCTCTCAGTGCATTGTCTTTTTTTATAATGTACCGGGGATTTCGATCCAAAAGTATTTTTCTAACCATTAATATATATGTACATATACATATACATAACCAAATACATACAATTTGCATAATTGCTACAGACTTCCTCACTAATACTTGAATAATACAAATATGAAACAATGATCATTGTTGCTGCTGTGGTTTGGTGAGCGTGATTCTTCGCTTTATGTGATTTGTCAAAGACTTCCATTAAAGCAGTTGCTGGTCTACAATAACATGAGAGAAGTGTTGACTGATATCTACGCATCAATGATGCGAATTTGTCTCCACCTGGTGTCTGAAAGTGACAGACTAGTGACCAACTCAAGTTCTCTGTGATCTGAATACAACGCTCTATCTATGTCCGATTGTTAGCAAATGAGAGGTTTGTGATAATTTTATTAAACAAAGCTTTATTTAGGAATATTTACAATATAAAAATGTGTTTATACCAAATAAAAAGGTGTTAAAACTAATTTCCCTTCACAAAACAGGACCATAAGATTAGTAATAATGCAGAACCTGTTCATAATCATCAGATTGCCAAACCCAACTGACATGCAATTAATGTGGCCCCCGAGGGGCTGTAAATGAAGAAGCCTTGGTGCAAAAGCTTGCAATGAATGCATTTAACAAATAAAAGACTAGATCTGAAAAAAAGAATAGAAAGAAGAATGGCTCAAATGTTACACAATCACTACAGCGACTGGACGGTGACCACCACTGACTTAATGCACGTTGATGCTGATTCAAGGAATCAGTGGCGGAAGAGGTACTCAGAAGTAGTCATTTACTTAAGTAAAAGTACCAGTACCACAGTGTAGAAATACTCTGTTACAAGTAGTATTAGCATCCAAATATACTTACAGCAACAAACTCACTCTGCAGAATGTAAAGTAACTCGTGACTAAAGTTTGAAAATAAATGTAGTTGAGTACAATATTTCCCTCTGATGTGTAGTGAAATATAAAGTAGCATTAAATTAAAATACTCAATTAAAGTACAAGTACCTGAAAATTGCACTTAAGAACATTACTTGAATACATGTACTTTTTTTTTACTTTTCAACACTGCAAGTTATGCAAGTTATTCCACTAATGAATCTTGACTTAACTTGGAAAGAGAACCAGAGCAGACAGCAGCATTTTACTACCAAATATACTGGAGACCACAACATTAACCTGGGACAGACAGACTGGTGTTTGTGGCTTCCAATAATCATGATCATATTATCAAGTTATTTTATTTGGACTGCTTATTCTAGCTAATTGGACCATTAGCTAATTTTGACCCATTTGCTGTTGACATTAATCTTGAATTAAGCAGTGAATGAATGAATGAGTAACTGTACCCTCTCCATACGACTCCTTAACAAAATAATCAAGTTTATCGATAATTTTTATATAATTAACTCAAGGTCCACTTTTAACTTTTAACCACATCCCACAGTCTTGGTCAGTGGATGAAGCTCAGTTGTTATAAGACATTTAACTCCTGTTACCCAATCTATGCAGGAACTTAAGTGTCTGTTATCTGTTACAGTAATTGCATTGCTTTCAGTACTTTTTTAGAAAAGTACTGCATCAGTTAGATATAATTTTGCTTCCTTATATGGGCACACACATGATGCTATCCAAAAATGAACAGATTCCCAAAAATGTCAGCATTATTGGGAGAAGGTGTAAATTTTGTATTCATTTATTTAAGGATAGAAATTCTCGGAGTGATAACCCCTAATGTTATGGGAGTCGGGAGAACAGACAAAACAGGAGCACTCTTAGAGTCTGTGCACACCTCTACAGGAAGCTTCCTACCTTTAAAATACAAAAAACTCTACTTTTTTCACTAAACATGTTTGATAGCAGTTTCAAGCCAAGTCTGCCATGTGACCTGAGAGTTAAATGCTTTTATGCAATATGTTTTGCTTTTATTGCAAAACCCAAAAACTGCTGCTGTGTTTCCTGCAGATTAATGATCAAAATTTCACCAAAAAGTCCATGCTGTCAGCAACATATTTATGTTTACCTCAGCAGCCAACTTGCCTGACCGGTATGTGCAGTGCAGGAGTGATCACATGTAAATCTGGACATTCCTCACTTCCCTGTACTGACTATATCCTCTTCTACCGTAGCATATATAAGTCTGCTGCAGGTTCTTTCATAATCACCGCTCTCTAACAGCCTCATAGGACCCATTTGCTGAATTAAACCTTGACTGATCGGAGGTGAAAACATGTCAAACGTGGCATTTTCGGCATTTGTGTGTTTATTTTTTGTCTGTTGCAGCAGAGCTATGCCGACTGCACTCAACCAGGAGGCTGTGAATGAAAGACCTGTGATCGGTAAGTGAAATGTGGTATCAGGACTGAATGTTGCTGCAGATGAAAAGAAGTTTAGGTGATACGGACATAAAAAATAAAGACCAAATGACACTTTCTTTGTAATTATATCACTGTTGAAATTTCTGTTTTCTCACAGCTGCTGTGTTTTTGTCCTACAGGGATTTTGACTCAACTAGTTTCAGATGATGTCATGAAACCATTCGGGAGGACCTACATACCTGCCTCCTATGTGAAATACATTGAGTCTGGGGGCAGCAGAGTGATGCCTATCAGGTGGGCTGAGTCCTCTATCCTGTTGTGGTGTTTACAACAGTGGAGATGTTACCTTTAATGTGAATGGAGCTTATTTTCAGTGTGCAGGCACGTTTTAAATATGCATGATAAAAATGTACACAATATTAGACTAATATTAGTATATTTAAGGAGGAAGCATGTCAGCATGAAGCCACAATCACATTACTTAGATGTTGTTAATTCTGTTGACTTTTGTGCTGTCAAAACAATATCAAATATTACAGTTAGGGAGAATTTTTTTGTTTTTTTGTTTGCAGGTTGACTCTTACTACTGCTGAATATGAAAATATCTTCAAGAAGATAAATGGGTGAGCCACAGTACATAAATGCGATAAATGTGTAAGAAGTTTCGGTTTCAGGGGGAAATCACATGTATATCTTACATAAATACAAACTGCATTTGTCCCTCGCTTCACTGCTCTAACTGTGTGATGTCTCTTTAGCCTGCTCTTCATCGGCGGAGCTGCAGATTTGGAGGCATCAGACTATGCCAGGGTGGCGAAGATCTTTTATAGACTTGCTCTGACGGTTTGTTCTGCCTTGTCTTAATATCTATGTACCTTTTAAAATAATTTGTTATTATTATCTGTCTTTTCATTTAAATGGAAAGAAACCAGAATGAATTTACTCAGGTTTTGTGCCTAAGTACAATTTTTTTTTAACCTCACAGCAATTCAGAGTGAATAGTTTAACTTTTTACTCCACTACATTTAAATGATTGCTACCATTGTACTGACTTTGCATTCTTAAATTTTTGCTGAGGAAATACACAGTAATCTTATACATAAACCATACGAAGGTTCAAACCAACTGACAGTATGTGGAATAGTTTAACCAGCTTCCACATTAAAATACTTTTTAATATCATTAATCCAGCAGTAATTTATTATTCTGGAAGGAATCTGTCTTTGCACTGAGGACTGAAATGGAAACGGTCTTTCAAGGAAATGCCTCTGGAAGTCAATTATTGCTTATAAACTCAATACAACTAACTCAAACTGGAATAACAGAACCTTGTCTCTATTTGCCCAGTAATTAGCACCAAATTACACAGTTCTTTCAAAGAAATTTCTGAGGAAATTATCAGGAAATCATGGTCCTGTAAACTAATGTTGTTACCAGCATTTAACAGAACATTATTAAGCAGAGTTGCTTTATTGTTTCAGACATGCAAAGTAAAATTTCTTTGTCTCTTTGTGTGTTCCAGGCTAACAATGCGGGTGACTTCTTCCCAATCTGGGGTACATGCATGGGGATGCAGCTACTGACTGTCCTGGTGGCTGGTGAAAATCTGCTGGCAAACACCACAGCTGAGAACATAGCGATGCCCCTCAACCTAACCAGAGGTTATAGCTTCCTGCATTATGGTTGATGTCGTAATGTGTGTCTTTTTTAAAAAATTAACGTACGGCCTTGATTTACATTTTGACTTAAGGAAATATAGATTCAAGGTAAACTATTTAATTTTCTGGTAAACTGCATGTACTGGATTACACCACTTAGTGTCAGTAGAGTCAAGTTACTAATCAGAGTTTTTGGCCCTAAAGTCAGACTCTGCTACTATCACCGAATCGTTTATGTATATGTATCTTGCCATGTAGTCACTGCTTGATGAAACCCTATCTTTTAAGATAGGTTGTTTTTAATATACTGTCTATAAAGTCTATTGTCTCTCTTCAATACCCCTCCCTATTCCCCTGCAGAGGCCCACTCCAGCAGGATGTTCCAGGGTTTTCCAGACGAGCTGATGAAGACTTTGACCCAAGAACCTCTGACTGGCAATTTTCACCACTATGGAGTTATAGTAGAGGTAGAGTAAATCCCTCTGGTGTCACTGTACAGTGTGTTTAACTTCCCTTGTTTGGGTTTTCCCTCGTTTTTGTGCTGAGAAATGAAATCAGAGACACTCGGTATGGTTTAAGCATTTGAAATGTGTTTTCTGGGGTTACCCAGGGCAAAACTTTTGCCTCTGTTGACAGTACAGATATAAATGTATACATGAGCAATCTGCAGATACAGTATTCATTCAGCATCACTGCAAACTATATGGCTAATAAAGGCTGAGTTACCCCCCTGGGGTCCCAAAAACCCAGGTTCACAGTGTGGCAATTGGATTATGGTAATTTGATTAAATAGGTCCTTTAAGTTTTAGCTGATATCAAACTTATATGATGCAAATTCCTAAATGAATTTGTGTTTAATCAAATCAAACCCGGGGCCATTCCGTATTCTAGCACAGGAAAAACTGAACACAGAAAGATAGAGAAGTGGGATGGGTATTGTTGTCCCGGGGCTCCCTAGCAAACTAATCTGTCCTTGTGCTTAAGATAAGATAGATAAGATCCCACACAGAGGAAGAACAAAATGTCAGAGCTTTAAAAGAAAGCACAAGAACAGATGCTTTTTATGGATAAATAATCTTAGAGATCTAGAACATTATATATTATATTGAGTATTAAAATAATATTGAAAGGTAATACATGAAAAACAGTCAAGTGTAATAAGACAAATGTTCTTACAGACCTTCCAGGAAAATGAGAAGCTGCAGAATTTCTTCTCCGTCTTGTCTACAAACGTTGCTGAAAACGGAGCCCACTTTGTCTCAACCATAGAAGGTTACAAGATTATTTTTATATTCATTTGACCAACTTAATCATTGCTCTGTAACAGATTTGTAATAACAGCAATATGCATGTTGTTTTTGTTTCTTCCTTCTTGCCAGGTAAGAGATATCCCTTCTATGGAGTACAGTGGCACCCAGAGGTGAATCGTTTCCAGTGGGACAAAAAGCTGAACTTTCCTCACTCCCCTCACGCTATTCAGTTATCGTCTCTCCTGGCTGAGTTTTTTGTCAATGAAGGTACGATGACAAACACATATTATCAATAATAATCCGTATTATTAGCTATTAACTAAGGTTGTGGGATATGTTGATATACACTGTGAGACGATATAAATTGGCTGCTTTCCCCATAATATCTCTGGTTGTATCAGACCATTGTGTGCAAAGTTTTGCATCAGTGTGAGGCGGTACCTTGATTTTTGCTTTTCAGATTTTTAATCCACTTGAATAGCCACAAATAGACATTCACACCTGTTTATTTTATATATAAAGATTTACTCAACTGAATTTCCATTTAGTTTAGAAAAATGCAATCTATATTTATATTACATTTTATCCATGCTGACCAAGCCTAGCACTGACAAGTGTTGAAAATATACAATATTTTACTATAACCGTAAACATGTTATAGTAAATGAACTCTGACAGGTGCTGACAGATGTAAAAACTCATACATATTTAACTTAACCTAAAACAACATATCGTGTTAGAGTTGACTGGGCGCATATCCAGGGGCCCAGCATGCCATCAGGTCCTTGCCTGTGCAAAGAAAAATAAAATTTGATTAGAAAAGCATAATTTGTCGGTTCAACGGCACATGGGTTACTCTATACAGATTGTGCCAATGAAAAGAGAAAGAACAGGTGTATAAACTGTATTGTTACAGGCTGACAATATATATACAGTAGGGCTGTCATGATATATATATGTATAGTGTGCACAGTGTTAATTTTTAAAATAACAGTTATCTTCATAGCGGTAGATCACGACAGCCCTAATGTATGACTATATATGTATATTAATGCCATCATGCTGGGCCATGTATGCCAAGAGAGCAACCCTTTTAATATGAATCTCTGGTGGGTAATATTACATTCAGTCAATGGAAATAAATTATTTTTATATAATCTGTTACATCAATGTGATACAGTGCCTTGATTTGTACGGCATTTATAAGAAAGACAACATAAATGTAGGGTTATTGTATCTGTAAACAGTTTCTCTACTGATTTTTCAGAGTATCTATGCACAACACATTGATATTGCAATATAACATTACATATACCATGATAGAGGATTTTATTTATATAGCTCACCCCATTGAGATTAAACATCCAGAGACCCAAGGACTTTTATTTGGCCACTTCCTCTACAGTAAAGCCCAGTCACCCAAATTTCCAAATGGAGATCTATTCTGTTTTGTTCTAATCACATACGTCTCACTTCTGCTTTGTTTAGGAAGGAGAAGTTTACATCAGTTTGACAATCCTGAGGAAGAGGCCTCGTCACTCATTTACAACTACATGCCTATCTATGCTGGAAACTTCACAGGATATGAGCAGCTCTATTTCTTCTGAGATCCTCCAGTGGTTGACTTTGTGTGTCACCCTGTGCATGTACAAAACAACGCTTTTCATACAGTTTATTGTGCAACACAACATTTGAGCCCAGAACTGCACACAGAAAGTCTGCTGGTTCTAATCACAGTTAGGCCTCAAACCCAAAGTTTGATTTCAGCCATGTGTGTGCTGACTCAGACTTCATTTTATTACACTGGGGAGAAGTTTCTGCACCAGTGTTTTTTTTTTTTACTCTCTTATACACACTTTATATAAATTTGACTACTTTTAGGTCATTAAAGAAATAAAGGATTTGACAAAACAGCCTCTCTCACCATCTTTCTCAGCAGATTGAGTTTCTCCAGTTGTCATGGAATCATCAAATTTCCATTTTTCTGAACACTTTAAGGACTTCTCGTCCACACTGGCTTAAAATTTGAGACCACAATGTCCTCTCAAGAATGAACCATCAATCTCAAATAAAGGATTCATTCATTTATTGCTTTCCTGCCAGAGTTTTACCCCTGGCAATGTGGAGACAACTTTGACACGGCATGCAGACTTTCACTTAGGGAAATAAACTGTAATTGAGCAGTTAAGTGAATAAATACAATCTCAAAATCTAAAAAATCTCACTTAACAATCAACAGATGCATGCTGGGAAGACTATGCTAATATCATGTTCCTTCGGAAATTTAATGAGTTGAGTGAACTGTCAACTAGTTACATCAAGTTAATGAGAAACATGAGCTGATTTCCATTGATGATGTTTTACAGACCACAAAAACATGTCAAGTCATGTTCATTAACGACAATTAAATAGTCAGTCATCAGAATAGTGGCTGATTACATTTCTGATGATTGAATAATTGATTAAAGAATAGAAAGACAAAAGTGGGGCAGTGGGTGCCCATGGCTGATTTTTGCCCCAGGGTCTCTTAGAGGGCAAATGCGACCCTGCAAGAGAGAGAAGACTTGGACTCATAACCTAAAATCTTGCCCCTGATTTTGTCCCTTAATGAATAAACCTTGAAGACAGACATGTAGTAGTAACCGATGGTGATGGTGATGATGATCACCGGCAGAAAACACACGCCAGGCCGTCACAACACACCCCGACCCAGGCAGGCTGAGGATTGGTTCCCGCTGCACGTCAGTAGCCTCTGCGGAGGGGCGGGAGCAGGGAAACCGAGCCACTGCTCTAGTTTCCCCCCTCTCACACAGATGCTGTTCACTGCCGCTGCTGGGTCAGGGTTATATGCCGTCTATTAATAATAACAGTCACAACAGCCACAGCGAGGAGAAGCTGGGGAAATCCACATCAACAGTTCTCCTTTTTGAGTCTGCGGGGACGAACGAGCGCCTAGATAATGTGACATAAACACGCTTCAACTTTTGCTTTTTTTCACCTTTTTATTCGTCTTTTACGACCCTTTTTTTTCAAACAGGTGCCATTGTCTCACTCAGCTTTCCCACTACTGGTACACGCTCACCGGCTCGACTCGGGCACTTTACTGCGGTCATCCATCTGCACAGGCGCCTGCGGCTTGTTGGTAAACACGAATCGGATCCCGCCGGCAAGGACTCCCTCTGGTGCATTGATGCACCCGTTTCAGTGGTGTAACGGTGAGCAGCAGTCATTTTTATACTGTTAGAGCTGTGTTTGTTACAGGCCTCTGTGATTCTAATGTGCAATATAGCCTGTTATTTATAGGGGAGTGAATTTCTGATGGCAGTCAGATTACACAGCAAGACTGTAAGTCTTTGAATCACTCCAGTGTTTTCTAAATTTAGACGTTTCCTGTCTGAGAAAAGACAATTTGCCGCACCTTCCTGCTAAAGGAAAACAAAATCACTACTTTTTAAAATAATAGCCTACTTAACAGTGAGTTTATAGTGCCCTACATTATCACTAATTAACAAAACTTAAATCACCTTAGTCCCTGGTTCAAGCTTCTCAGATGTGAGGATCTTTTCTTTGTTATATAGGACAGTAAACTGAATATCTGTTTTATTTTCAACTTTTGTTCAAACATAACAAGGTACTTGACGCATCTCTTGGGCTGAGGGAAATTATAACAGGCGTTTTTCACAATTTTCTGACATTTTATGGACAAAAAGATTAAATAAGAAAAGATAATCTGCAGATTACATTATAGTGTATTATAGACTAGTTGCTAAATGTTTTGTAAAATGCTTATAAAAGCTAAATAGGAGTACTTAAAGTAAAGTTATCCACTTATTAATTATATTTTAATTTACCTAGGCTGCTTAATCAATATAATCCCGTATTATATCTAATTCCAATTGAGAGCCACACAAAGCCAGCCATTGTGCTCTCTGTGTAACATTTGCCACCCTGGGTAATCTTGTTTACACTGACTCACTCTATCTGCAGTCTCTCACTTACACGCTTCTTGGCCTTGACCAATTATCTACAAAAGTCTAAACAACTTCTCTGTCTTTTTTCAAACTGCCGTTTTTGCGTCCGGAGATGCGTCAGACGTGCTTAAAGAAAATGAGTCCTTTCATAGCAGTGAAATGGTGCGTCAGGGCTTCATTGTCACAGTGAGACCTGGATGATGGATTAGTGGTCTCTTTCCTTTGCCTTCGCTTGGTTGAGTGCAGCAGCCACAGCAGCCTCCTCGTTGGACTGTTGGTGGTGTTCAGACAAGAACAATTACTCCCTTTGTGCTGCTCAACTCCCCTGCTATTCATAGGGGAAATAGTACACACACACACACAGTAACACAGTATCAAAGAGTGACTATCTGCTGGAAAAATGAAGCAGTATCAGGCAGCCACAGCTCAGCGTCTGCTCTGTGTGTCACTTCATCTGTGATCGTGCCTATTTGTTCCAGTGTTTATACGTGGCACATGTAGCACTTTTAAGCGTATGATGGAGAGTTTTTGGGTCCAAGCTGCTTTCTTCCTGAAAACCAGCAGCAGCAGCAGCCATGCAGGCAAGGCTTGAGTGTTTCCCCCCCATGTGAACTGCTGAATATTTGATGGGAAGTTCTGTCTTTAGTGCAAGCGGCAGCAGCAGCAGCAGAAGAAGAAGACGAAGCAGCTTTGTGTGAGTCTGGCGTATATAGGACAAAACCCCACCAGGCATCTCATAGGAGCTGTCAGGGAAGCTGCCATATTCGAGGTATTTTACAGCTCTGTCAAATCACACGGGGACTTTCCTGCCGTTCTGAACAACAACACAGGAATCTTTCACGGCTGAAACTCAACACGAGTGACTCAGATTCTCTCTGTCGTCAAAAATGAGAACTTTCGCTAGCTAGCCCTCATCCTTTTTCTGCATCTGCGACTCTTGGCGCCATGGCAACGGGGCGCCTCCTGAGTGTGCCAATATATAGGTCAGTGGTCATACAGGGCTCCTCCCAAAGCAAAATACCACATATAGCTGTCTGCCCTCCATGCATACAAACATGTACGACGTGAGGGCACATACATAGAGACAGTCGTGACATGATGAACACACACATAAAGACTTGAATACAAATGACCCAGATTCGGATTGTGAGTGTGCAGCAGCTTCACAGGTGATTTGTGCCATCAGCCATGCAGTGACATGAATACATGAGCAGAGACGTGTACTCCCCCCACACGCTGCGTGAGTCTCTTTGTCTGCTGGTGATCTTTGTGAAGCAGATTGTACGACAAATGTAAACGTGATGGCGAAAATTAGGTCTACCCGCCTGTTTGCTTTCATGGTCACGTCTTCATGTGTCTCCAGCTGAGGCCATGCCCTCAGTGATATTCTGGGAATATGGAGGGTCTAACCACTCGAAGGAGGTTTCATTTTACAATAGTGCAGGTTACACGTACATGTTGGTTTTTTTTAAAGGCTGATTCTGACTCAATATCTAAGCATTTGACTGTATATGAGGAAGGGAAACAGTCTGAAGAGGCTAAAACGCAGGAGCACATGTAGTGTAAAAAACAACTTGATTATGAAAGGGAAAGTCCTTTATTCCAAATTTCCCCAAAAAGTCCAAGTAATATCATCAAACTCCACTTACAGTATCTGAAGTAAAAGTAGCTACTTTAGGTGAAGCTAACTGCTTTATAGACAGTTTGCTAGTTTAGTGCAGTTGTTTCCAAGCTCATATATCAGCTGGTATTAGTTCACTGCAGACATACAGTGTCGATATAGTTTATACATTTCAGCTGATAAATATTTTGTCACCCTTCTCCAGTTTGTCCACCAGAGAGGAAGAGCAACATTCTTTTTCAACTGTAAAATGTCTTGGACACATTATTGATTCTGTAAAGAAAATTAACATTGGCCGATATTTCATTATTAGATTTTTTTTCTTACACTCAAATATAATTCCCACTAATTGCCTCTGTTACGGTCCTGACCGTATTATTGACTTATTCAATAATAATAATAGTAACAATATTAATTATCCCCTGTTCTTTTTCTGTATGACTGTTGTGTGAGTGCTTTCCAGCAAAATCCAGCATCAGGCTTTAGGAAGGGTCAACGGAGGGGTCGAGGCCCTTCAAGGGGGCACTAGATTAATTTGAGGGGTCATATGATGATTAATGGGAGAGGAGAGAAGAAAAAACATAATCCTGTAACATATACTATATGTTTTTTTTTTGGGGACTTTTCTTGGACCTGTGCAATTTAGTGAAACATTGAATAATTTGACCTTGTTAGGCCTCAAATAATCAGTTAGATAAAACCATCCGTGACATTTAATGAGACACTTTTGGTGGAACTGTTAACAACTAGTAGACTTACAAAATGTGACACTAAATAGACACTGATTTATTGTCAGGGGTCACACATCAAAAAGACTGGAACTACTGGTTTAATCTTTGACATTGTCTTATATTTTGGCTTCTGAAATGTAGCATTAAATTGAAATATTCAAGTAAAGTACAAGTACCTGAAAATTGTACTTAAGTACAGTACTTAAGTAAAAGTACTTTAGGTCTTTATACTACAAGTGTTGCTGGAGTTTTGACCTCTTCAGACTGTTCAAATGAAATCTGAAATCAAAAGGTATTTAGTATTCTCCACTGCAGTTAGATAAAATTTATAGAAAATATTATAAAAATAGATGAAATGTGTATTTTGACCCATGACCTGGGTATTCGTAAAATCCTGCCTGCAGCTCTGCACATGTGCTTCGATCAGTTTGTGTTTAATTTACACTCCCATGTTGATGGTGTTGATGGAGGTTCAGGCAAACGCAGATGTCTCTGGTAATGATCGCTGAGTGAAATCATTTTGTGATGGAACTTGAACGTGCAGACATCAGTGAAGAGCCTCGATTAATGGAGCATCACTGCTCATTCTGCGGGAGTGGAACGAAGAGGCGGGAAGTATTGATCCTCTCATACTGCAGCGTCCACTGTGAGGCGGGAGAAAATGTCAAATAGAAATGTCAACGTGTTACTTTGGCTGCAGGAGTGACTAGAAATACCAGGATCGATCAAAAAAAACTGTGCCCCGAGAAAACAATACCTATCACAGGGAAATGAAACTGGTAAAGGTCTCCATCCGTCCATTCATCCCCTCATCCATCCTTCTATCTGTGTATTCATCCATCCATCTGTCTGTCCATCCATCCATCACCTGCATTTCCATCCATGTGTCCAACTACCTATTCATTCATCCATTCATCTGTCTTTTCCTCCCCCCATACGTCCACGTGTCCACCCATTTGTCCATCCATGCATTTGTTTGTCCGACCATCCGTCCACCATCCATCCATTCACGTATCCAGCTCTCCTTCCATCATCCATTCATCCTTCCACATGTTCATCATCCACCTATCTGTCTGTCCATTTATCCATCCTTTTGTCCACCCGTCCATCCATCCATCCATCCATCCGTCCATCCATCCATCCATCCATCCATCCATCCATCCATCCATTCATCTGTTCATCCTTTCATCCGTCTATTTATTTTTAAAATTTGAACTGTGCAGTTTCATACACCACAGTTTGTTTCTACAGTGAGAGTGTAGTGTTTCTTTCTTCCCCTTTGTGGCACACAGCCCCCTGAGAGGCCTGTGTCGGTGCCGATTCACTATCACTCACTGGGTTAGTGTGACCCTGATCTCACAAAGCCCACTCTCACATGCAGATACTCATTTCTCATTACTCATACAAGCACGTGGGCTCTCTGTATCTCTTTGTCTCTGCCTATCTAATCTACAATGGTTTCTCCCATGACTCCTTTGCTTGCACTCCAGGAATCCATGGTTGTTCTCAATGTATTTATACACAATAAACACAATCCATCAAATACTGGAAACTACACACATACTGCAACCTGTCCAAAGTCGTGCCACATTTGTTCTTAAATCTTCAGCACAGACCACCGCTACAGTGATAATCCGTCTCCCAGTAAAACAAACACAGACAGCCCTGCAGGCACGCAGCTGGCCACCAACGTTGTTAGATGTTGATATCTGGTTGAATGTAGGTCGGGACCTCAGGTGACCGAAGTTCAATGACTACTGCCAACATCAATATGACATAGAATACTGATGATGACGTTGATATTTTGCTGGTTTTAAGTGGTGTTGTTCACAATGTCAATTAGCAAGTATTTAGCCAAAATTGAATGTCTGTCCGACGTTAGAGTTCAAGATCTTCCTGTCGTTACGTTGACGTCCAGTGCCTGCTTGGAGGAATGTAGCGTCAAAGCAGGTTCAGTTCAAGACATGAAAACATCACACTGCTGCATCTTTAATGTACTTCTAGTCACCAGCAGTGTATATGGCTGAATCACCTCAATGGTGCCATTTTAATCAAATTGCACTCACTGATTCTCAGAGTGTTAGTGCTTTTTGTCTTGAAAACTATTTCATTTCAATTTAACAATAGATGGCTGACAAATATAATCTTTTCATCTATGGCTAACTGTTACTTTCTCATCTGTCCACTAATGCTTCTAAATGCACTGACCCTTTATCGGGCAAATACATGTGGATCTGCCGTGTGAAGAGAGACGTCCATGTTGCTTGGATACCGCATTAAGAGTGTTTTAATGCTGAAGTACAACATTGAAAAGGACTAATTTTCCATTACAGGAAAGTGCAGTCATTCTCTACCTCTTTCCCTCGACCTTTGTGTCTGTGTATGTGTGTGTTTGGAGGCAGACACAGCTACAGGTCTGACCCTCAGCTTCCCATGAGTGGCAGAGTATTTTAAAAAGAAGTATGTGCACCGTTGCATTCACTTGTGTTTTGAGACATATTGTTACACGTGGCAGTGTCAGGCCTCCACTCTTGACTATGTTCTTCCTGCAAATGTGTTTTTAAATCTTCCATATGTCTTTGTTTAGGGTGCTTCTGTGGTCTTGGACTGGTTTACGCCAACAAGTCGTGCACCATGCCGCCCATCACCTTCCAGGACCTGCCTCTGAACATCTACATGGTCATCTTCGGGACAGGCATCTTTGTCTTCATTCTGAGCCTCATCTTCTGCTGTTACTTTATCAGGTGAGGGGCAAAAACACAAGAAATATGTGGAGAAAAAACAAGAAAAGCAGGAGGTAGAAAACAGAGGAAGAAGGTCCTGATCAAGGTCCTACCTGCCCAGATGTCATGAAGACAAATTACTTGTTCAACTTCTAGCTACTGTTGCCTTCGCTCATCCACATCCCAGTATGCAAAGTGCACCTGACTATGGTAACCATTTATCTCAAACCTGCAAAGTTCACCATGTAGTCGGGTCAGATTGAGGTTGGATCATGTTCCCACCCCAAACTAACCTCTCTAGAGTTTGTTTGTGATCTAACTGAGACCACTTCCTCTAAAAGGTCTGTGTGTGGCTGTTTTGCTCTGCACTTTTGTATGACTGCTGTGAATCCTACCAAGAGAGGAAATGAACCAGAGTCTGATTCAACCAGAATAAAATAGCACAGGTTTGAAAATGTGGAATATAAAGTAAATTGCGAACAAAGTGACATTTTCACCAAAGTGATTACAATTCATCCTTAAGTGTACCACATTTAATGGCAATCCATGCAATAGCTGTTGAGATATTTTAGACCAAAGCTGTAGACCGACTGACACCCCTACAGTAAGGAGATTGTGTGTGTCTGCAGGCCAGAAACACAGTGAGGGAGGGAAGGAGGTATAAAAAAAGAGGAACAGGGTGACCTCCCCTGCCGCTGACAGTGAACTCCCTGAAGAGCTGAGGGGACGTTTGTGTCTGAAGGACAGGATATGAGGCAACAGGAAGCAGACCATCACAATGTATGAGGACAGTAGTGAGGAAAACTGCAGAGAAACTGTGCTCAGAATAAACATCAGGAAACGTCAACACCTGCAGAAGGGGGTTTTTTTTTTTCTTTCTTTTTTATAGCTCTCTTTGGGTGACTGAGCATCTGTATTTGTCAAATTACCTGACACCTCCTAATGTGGTGTGCTATTTTTGGCATGAGACATGATTTTGAATTGCTCTCCAAACTGGCTGTGTTATCAAAATGTCAAACAATTAAAAGAAACGTGTCTGTTGGCTGGAGACATGCATAGCCAGCGTGCCATCTGGAAAACATAGCAAAACACAAATGGAAATGTCAAAATGCAAATGAATGTCAGGAACAGTGGTAGCTGGTATCCAGTAGATATGTGGCTTTTCAGCTGAGTTTTGTACATTTTCCTCCTGTGCAGCTCATACTTTCTCTATAATTGGAGATAACTGAATCCTAGCAACTGCACCAAATGGAAATAATAATATCAACCAAACCTCACAACACCAGCTGACAAAAAAATGTCCACACCAAAACTTGTATTTAGTAGCTGTTGTGGCCAAAAAAATTGCAGGTTTAAATTTGAGTGTTGTTCGGCCAATAAATAAAAGAAATAAAGGAATTGATGAAACAGTCTCATCCCAAGGTCCACTCAGCAGCTGTTCTGGAGCTTTCAGTCATATGATCATGATCTCCATCAGCAGCAGATGGCATTTGCTCAGATGTCACAGAACTGTAGATAATCAATGTTCCTTTTTTCCTGAGCATTTTAAAGACCTCACGTGTATGTTGACTTAAAAAAAAAATCAAAAGCTCAAAAACTCACTAAATGAACCTGTAATTTCCAAAATCAGGAATGAACCTTCACCTTGAAGTCCACATCTATATCTATCTATAACTCCATCTGAAGATCATGATGAAGATCATGTGTAAAGAGAATGTGACAGAATGAAATTTGCCCAGTTAAAAGTGATCAGTATTTGGAGATCAAATATTTTAAGAAACAGAGAATCCCTATGTTTTAGCTCTTAGGCAAACCTCGAGTAAAAGCTTTAAAAGACAGAAAATCAAGCATCAATTCAGAGCATGTTTTTTATCTTTGAGATATTTTTACACTGTAGTTACCACCAAGAGAAAAGAAAACCTTCCGAAAAAGTTGATTCAAATAGTATCAAATAAAACCAGAACACATCTCAGTATTTATCAAAGCCTAGGTGGTTGTGTTGGGGTCAGACAAATTTCTGTAATCATGGATGTTTTGTTTGGCCTGGGCTCACCACTAAATTGACCATCAACTCTGTCAGAAAAGCTTAGATCCTTCCTATTTCTTTTGAAGCACTTGCCTGTGAATCATATCCAGTGAGTCACTTCCTTTCAGCCCCATTAACACACACGGTAGTCTTGGGTAGGAGTGTGATTGTGAATTCATTTATAGACCGGGTGATTCATCAGATGAATACTGAGTGATGAATGCCATTCCCTGTTGGGGGCAGGTTTCGTATTATCTCTCTCTTAGACAGACTCTCTCTAGATCCTGTGTGTCAGGGAGTTTGATTTTAACATTATGGTGAAAAATCCAAGTCTGTCTCTGTTCTTCTATGTAAGTATTCCTCCTTTAATTATATGCTGCAATTATATGTATAATATGTTATATGAAGTTTTCTAAAATGCCTTGAAATCAAGGTGAGGTTTGCCAAACATGATGCTTTGCTTTTGTGCTTATCCTTGCACCAAGTGGGGGTGTGGACGCAGCAGTACCTGCAACCACAAGGGCACATACCAAAAATATCATATCTTTAATTATACCCCAATCTTCTCTGACACAGCTGGGTTTATAGTCAATAACAGAGCAGCTAGTCGGAGAGATATTTTGAGAACCACGAGGCGCAGGGGCGAGCTGAGAGTGTTTTTTTAGCCAGACGATACGTGGACTGAGGGCAGAGATATTAAGCTACCGGAGCGTCTATCCCCAAATAAATTCACTGACTCATTTAATTACTGTCAGTGATCCTTGAGACTGGACTTGTGAAATCCCTTGAGGGTACATATCCCAACGCAACAGGCTGTTTCTACATCTTAATGTGGTCGCTCATTGGCCAACAGGAAACATGACAGGTTAATGTACCCACTCAAACCTCTTTTCGAAACCCATGCAGCCCCGTGACACTGAGAATGTCCATGCAGACATACAGTTTCTTAACTGCAGAGGATTGGAGGACAAACAGAGAGTGAGAAAAATAAAGTAACAGTTAAGTACTAAATGCTATAACAATACAAACGGCAGGTTGGAGGTCACCTCAACCTGACACATGGACATAGAACATAGAAAGTGTTATCAGGTCATTGTCTGTGTTTTTCAATCTGTGGAAAAAAGGGGTTAGGGTTTTATCTTCCCTTTAGTCTGGTCTTCAGCAGCTAGAATGCAGCTCAATCAGATTGAGGTCAGGTGATTGACTTGACCAGTCATGATTAATCCACATCTTTATACTGAAAAGCTTTTTGGTTGCTTCGGACGTTTGTTTAGGATCGTTGTCGTGCTGGATGATGAAATGTTTCCCAATTAGTCTTGATACATTTGGCTAAATCTAAATACCATGTCCGACAAATTGTGGTGGTGGCTTTGCATCATGAAATGTTCCTTTCATCATTATGAGAGAAGTTGAGTTTTGTTCCATCAGTCCATGATCCAGAACTTAGAAACCATTTTCTTTGTATTTGTTTTTGGGCACTGCAGCCTGTCCTCAGCTGGCATTAAATACCTGGCAGTCCTCCACATCACGGTTCAAAAACTGAGCTTCAATTGACAATTTCAAATTGTTCTGGGAGCAATGAAACTGTTACATTGTGGACTGGGTTCATTTAAACAGAGTGGGCGTCCATAGCCTTACTGCCAACTTGACCTATGGCCTCCAGCGCCCCACTGCTGGTATTTGGAAAGGGTCAGTAAAATCTGTGGAAAGAAGATTATTGTTTTCTACCCAGCACAACAAGGACAACGCCATGGATCAGTCCCAATCTCTACCCCCTCCCTCCCGCCTCACCTCTCAGAAATATCTCACAAAAGCTAAGGGTGCAGATAAAAGGGACAGACGAGATCTTACAGTGTGGCACCAAAATTTCCTGCCTATCCAAACAAAGCAAGGGCAAGCTCCGTACAATTAGCGTTACAGGGCATGCTGACATCTAGGACCACCTGGGTCCTTACCCCACACCCCCTTTCAGCTTACGTCTCCCTCCCTGCTGTTGATCCAGCCCACCACAGACAGCGAGGAACAGCTCCTATATCTGCCATTCCAATTTTAACCAGCATCAGGATGAACAAAGTGTACTCAAAGCGCACAGCTACTTTATCTAATCTGACTCCGGTTGTGCGTCAGCCACAGATTGTGTCACACAATGCTTTTAGTGCACTAAACTTAGCTTTATTAAATATCAGGCCTCTGGCTGACAAGTCATTATTTATTAATGATTTTATTATCAAGAAAAATTATGTTTGTAACTGAAACTTTGTTAAATGAAAGCAATAGTGCAGCAGCGAGTTCAGCATCAAACTTCATTTCTTTGCTGCTGTCTCCAGCGGTGGGGAGCAACGTCAATGTTAATTCTTGTTTCTATCACTTATATTCTTCTACCGAAGTTAGCATGCTAACTAGCTAGCCCCAGTCACACAGCAGAGAAAACTTACAAATATCCCCCTTAACTGTGTTGTCATAGTGGGGGATTTCAATATTCATTTTGATAATCCCAAAGGTGGCAGTGACAAAGATCTTTTGTACATCCTGGATAACTTTGGACTTTCCCAGCATGTAACAGATTCAACACAGAACAAGGGACATAGTTCAGATCTAAATATTTCCAAAAGGTCAAAACATTTCTGAGGTTCCCCTTTCTGATCATTACTGTGTTTTCTTTTGTTGCAGTTTTAATACATTGACTGACCTTGTGTCTGAATGGTACTATATAAATTTGCTTTGCCTTTTGAGGTTTACAGGGGGTTTGAATTTTGTGGTGAATCCTCTGATGTTATGATCATGAAGTCTCTTGATTGTTATCAAGGAAACATGTACGCCTACATCCTGGAGAGCATTCTTGACTTGATGTGCAGTCGTAAAGAGGTTTTTCTTCACCATGTAAATGATTTTCTGCTCATTCACAAAAGATTCATTTTCCTCAGTCAACTGGTTCGTTTGATATTTAATAGTTTTCCTGTTATCACCTGCTTTTAAAAAAAAAAAAAGTACCCAACTGTTGATTCTGGCAAACCAACTACCTTTGATATCTCTGTGAGAGAGAGAATGTAAATGATATCTCTCAACTCTCCATTGACTCTGAGCCCCATTTTTTGTGCATGAACTAACATTGAAACGACACACAGTTGACAAAGAAACATTTAGTAGCCACGTGTGCATTTACTTTTGAACCCTTGCAGTCTGGGCACTATCTGATAAAAGGGCTGTATCTCCCACATAGTTCTCTCTATATTGAGCTATATTGATTTAAACTCACTTAAATTAAAGCTGAGACTTGAGACTTTACTGCATTACTCCTAAAGAACAAAAATTAAGTAACTGTACAAATACTAACCCAACTCAAGATTTTATTGAAGTTTGTTGCCTTTCTTTATATAGTGTTGAATATACAGTATTTGAGACAGAAAAACATTGTTTTGGTTGAGATTGTTACTGTAAATCGGATTTCCCCAAAGATTTCTGCACCTATTATTATATTGTGTACTGTACACCTGTTGAATTCAATTGTTGCTTCATACAGTAAGAACGGGTCAATAGTAACTGTATGACGATTTTCTATTCTTGCAAACCGGGCACAATAGCTGAACTGATCTCCGTTATGCCCCCCTTTCACCCACTTCACATCATTCTCCAGGCATGGGAAACCTCAGCACATGTAAAACGCGTATCCTCGCATTGTTCCACATGGAAGATTGTTAGCAGCAATCAGTGTAAACAATAAACCGAGAGACAAAAACAACGAATAACTTTCATTTCCTTACATTAAGCACCGACTCACTGACATTTTTTTTTTTTTTTTTTTTTCGTCTATTTTGAGGGGGATCAGATCACAAATAAACATTCTTCTTTCATCTCAGATGCTCTCGCTACATTTAGTTTCAGGACCAAATCACAAACAGTGATGGACATTTGAGTCTATGTTTAGTTGTGTAAAAACAGGAGGCCAAAAATAACCGCCTGAACAGACACGGCTCGCCAAGTGATAAAGATCTCCTCTCCATTGTTGGGTTTTGGGGTGGTGCAGGGATTCAAAGCAGCAACGTACTCATTAGCCGTGTTTGTGTATATGTGTGCGTAAGTGTGTTTGTGTGTGTTTGTGTGTGTTAGTATGTGTGTGTGGTTACATGATTAGTCAAGTGTGTTAACAATATGTATGCGTGTGTTTGTGTGTGTGTGTGTGTGTGTGTGGTTGCAGGGGAACATGTATTTTTCCACAGATGTGTGGCCACTGTAGCTGTTAGAAAGGACAGTCAATTATCAAAGTCAACCCTGCAATTACACAGCTTCAGTTACACACAGTCCCATAATTTAACCACACAAACTTAAATCTTTGCCTGAATCAAATGACCTGCTGTTAAACTCAGCTTGGAATAAATATACAGACATCTTTATCTCTTAATAAACAAATGGAAAGTGGTGGAAAGAAACTAAGCACATTAAAACACATGTACTATAACTGATTATAAATAATAATGGCACAGTACTTTATCCACTACATTCCAGAAGGAACTGTTTTAGTTTTTAGTCAGCTATAGTTATGAGTTACTTTGCTAATTATGATTTTAAGTTTAGAAAGATATGATGCTTATGTATAGATACAGATTAAACTACTCAAAAGTAAGGTAGTTGGTGCTCACATGTTAATGCATTAATGATGATAATGATTTTTGATCTCTTGGCGGCAGAGGAAACACATTTTGAACACAACACTGAGATATTATCCCCTTGTAAAGTTGATAAAGTGAACCTCTCGGAAAACAGTTGCTTATTTACACCTTCCACAGTTACATTCCTCTGCAGTCGTGTGTTTGGCAACCTGGCAAATGCAAGTCAGCACCAAACAGCAGACAGACATAGTTAGCAACTAGCTGGTGAACATAGTGGAGCATTTAGCATCTTAATAGCCAGATATTTCCTTCAGGACTTGGTGGAGACCAAAACAGAACTAAAAGGAGAATGAATACAGGAGTTCGATTTTTAAATGAAAAGCTAATGTTCTTCCGTACCTGCTGGAGGTGTAAATAAGCAGCTGTTTGCTAACAGGTTCGGATTGTGTTTACAGTTTGTTTCCACTGCCCCCAAGTGGCGAAGAAAATCAGAAAATGCAGGTTGAAGTACATTTTTGTGATCATCCTACTGTAATTGTGAAATGGAAAGTAAAGTACATCAAAACTGTACAGTACTTGAGTTAATGTACTCAATTACATTACATCACCAAATTTTTCTTAAGCACATCTTAAGTACTTTATTGCAGAACTTTTATTTTTAATGGACTGTTTTTGTATTGAGGTATTTCTACTTTTACTTGAGGAACAGATCCTCCAACATTTTAAAGAGGACGTGAATGCAAAGTATGGTTGATTGAAGGCTCCACAAATTGTAAAGTTCCAAAGTTATTTATTGGTGTTTTTCCTCTATCCTTCCACAGCAAACTACGACACCAAGCCCAGAGTGAGCGGTTTGGATACAGAGAAGTAAGCATGACAAGTATACTTTGCACATTTTAAGGTCTAAATCAAAGGATCTTTATTTAACATATTTGTTTTTTGTTACTCTACAGGTAGTTTTAAAAGGAGATCCAAAAAAGTTGAATCTTCATGGGGTAAGAATTTTTTAACATTATTAGTGAGTAAACGGCTTGAAACTGATATTAAAAATGAGCCATGATAATTTCATCAAATGACTGTCTTCTCTCACTCTGTCCTGTCTGTCACTCACACAGCAGACATGCGCCGTGTGTCTGGAGGACTTCAAAGTGAAAGACGAGCTGGGAGTGTTGCCATGCCAACATGCTTTCCACAGGAAGTGAGTACAGGAGAGCTCTTGTTACCATTTTGCACCTGCTTGGGCTGGTGAAAATGAACACGGTTCAATCTGAAGTTCAGTGATAAGTAAGATGGATAAGTATTTTTGACTGCAGGAGTCCTTGTTCAACAGTACTTATATTCATTCATTTTTACGTTTCATTTTTCTGCTCATTGCTAATAAGGATGAGAGAGAAGTGGTCAGGGCTATAATGTGTCCCAGCATGCACTGTGCAGATGGCAGGTAGTGCTAGTAGGAAGATCTTGTAGGGTAAGCATAGCTGATGTTTATTAGGTGTATTAAATTGTGGTTTACCTTTCCACACTTTAGTCCCCCTGAACACGAGGAATAAAAAATAACTAAATTTATCTGACTTATTTAGTGCGCGTTGAAGAGATATGTCACATGTCTGGTGCTTGGACCCTATAGTAATGCTGCGTTATACCAGGGTAGAAAGCTGTACAGGAAACCCCCCATCAGATCAGATTAAACTACCCAACATTACACTGTATAAATTCAGGACACTATTTTACTCTTACTTTTACTTTTGATACTTGTAGTACATTTTGCTGCTAATTATTTTACATCAACAATCATGAAGGCATTTATTGGAGTATTATATTGTTTGGTATGGCTGCTTTTACTTAAGTTAAAAGTATTTTGTTTTTTGTTTGACTTTTATTTGATCAGTGTAACATGTCAAAATGTGTGAGAGGAATCATGATCTCATGTTGCAAACCTGGTGATGAGGGCCTGTGTTCTTCTGCACAGGTGTCTGGTAAAGTGGCTGGAGGTTCGCTGCGTCTGCCCCATGTGCAACAAACCCATAGCTGGCCCCCCTGAGCAGCACCACAGCATAGGGACTCTACTGGATGAACTGGTGTAACCTCTCAACACCTGCCAGCCCGGGTGGAGCAGCTGGTATAAGTTAGTGACCAACACGGAGAGGGACACTGTTTTGCGGTTAAAACACGGCAAAACACCAACATGATGATAGTAAGTTGGGGTAACCTAGTTACCACCCGAAGGAAGACTCTGAAGGATGCTGTTGCCTAGCAACCATCTCTGAGATGGCAACACGACACCTTGTGGTGTCTGAGAGATTATCTCCAGCCACCCACACATCACTCCACCACTCTTCTTTCAACATCCCCCTCTCCACCCGATCCTTCACATCTTCTCTTGTTGCCTTGAGTGAGGTTAATGGCACCACTGGTGTGGAGGAGACACAGTTGAATTTTTCACAGCGATGTGGGCGAATGAGTCCGGAAGGATGACAGCACTTGGCAGGAGGCGCTGATCCCCTCTGAGCATGTATGAGTGATGTGTGTCACTGTGGGCACTGATATGAAATAATATCAATATTAGCTGTGGCTATTGATATTCTTGTCTGAATAAATTACAGTCAAGAAGCTGTGAAATTGATATTTTCTGCTCAGCATCCCCGGCAGTATAGCACGAGGACACGTTGACAGAAGTTACACTGCTAACAATACAGCAAAATCATGAACAAGGGTTTAACAAAGTTATTACTGTAGCGAAGACATAGACAGTGTTTGTTAAAACTGCTTTCGAGGGAACTTTTTTAAAAGACTTGGCCTAAAATTATAAATTGAAGTCACACTGGGGAGGAAGTGCTGGAAAAGGTGGGTTCACACCTCATCAACTTGTAGCAAATTAATCAGTATTTTCATCGTCTTTCTCACAACGCCACTGATTTCTGCTGATACTTAAAACTGATACTGAGTGTAAAATCCATATTGGTGCCCACCCACAGTAGTATCATGTATGTTCTACATACTGCACATGCTCCAGTTGGTTTTTCCACCGGAGTGTTTTATTGTTCTGACATGTTTTTATTGTGTTAATGTATTTGAAAGGAACTGACTCCTCCTGCCTCTCACTGTAACAGTTTGGTTCTTTGTTGGAATTAGTTTTTGTTTTAGATATTGCACTTTAAATGCACACACACACACACACACACAAACACACACACACACATACATACACACACACACACACACACACACACACACACAACACACACACACACACACACAAAACAATTTCCATGCGGCACAGCAGGTCCCTTCTTTTCAGGTGTGGTGAAGCTTTTATAAAAGTGAAGTATCATAGATGCTGCTTCACCTGGAGATAAGCAAAGTATCAGTATTTTTGTGGCATTATTTCTGGTGATTTTGTTTTACATTCCTTGGTTGTTTTTTTTTTTTTTGTTACTTACAATGATTCAGAAAGCAAAGCACTGCCTAAATTGAGCACAAAACTCACAAAGCACATTGTCCAGATACAGTAGGCGCCTGCACTGTAATTAAAAGCCAAACATGTACACACACACACACACACACACATTTGGGGCTGTTGAATTCACACCCATGTGCCAAGAAAAGAAATGTAAAATGTCCTGTTGCATTTTCAACACACGAGCAAGAGAAATGTTCTGGCCACATTCCACATTTTGTAATCTAACAGATGTAAATAACTTGAAACAATAATAAATACAGTTGTCTGTTTTGCGCAGCCGCTCTTGTTTTCTGATTTTCGAATAGTCATGTATGTGGCGCCACCATCAGGTGAAATAATGTATCTGGTTCTTAGTTGACAGTAGCAGCGTGCACAACTCCAAATGCTCCAGGAATGTGTCAGGTGCACAGTCGTTGCTATCTAAACAGAACGAACAGAATGCCAGTACTCAGATAAATAATAATAATCTTCCTGTTGAATGTTGGGAAAACAACAAATGCTTTTCAGCTATATCTGCCATATTGTACACTATTTCCAAAATGTATGAAATTAGAAATAAACCAACAACAATATAATAAAAGGGAAATATACATGTTATTAGAACTCAAAATTTATGGTCAGAAAAATGTCAGGAAGCAAAAGCAAGACATAAAAAAAGACATAAAACAGACAAAGAGTAGTAAATAAAAATAGATTAAAAAAATAAATAAAACTAACAGATGTGTGTTTGACACCTGCTGCTTTTTAAAGATGCCCATAGAACCACATGTAAACAAACCAAAGATGTCTCGCTGAGGCACAGACACAAAGCACCTACATTGAGCCATATTCCTCTGGCGGCAAAAACTAATAATCAAATAAAGTCATGGAAGTAATATAATAAAAATAAGCTCTTTACTAAGACGAGAAACAAGTTTCACTCCTTCCCTGAAAACTTTGTCTCTTCCTTTAAAAAATATTTGACTTGGATTCTACATCATGTCGCTGTATAATAACAGTCTCATTTCAGAAACATTTTAACACAATGGCAATGAATTATATTACCAAATCTCCATTTACAAGAAAAAACAAGGGAAACAAAGTGAACTTGGTGATTTAGAGGAGTCAGAGCTCAGAAGTCGACATCCGAATGAAAACAAGGACCATCTGTACGCTGCCTCATTAAATGTGCAAGACCCCGTCCTATTGGTGGGATCCAACTGGTACCTAGCTATTTCCCCAACAACAGATTGCAGGTGGCAGAGCATCGAAGTCTGAAGGGCATTCCTTACTCCGGTTGCCTTCTAATTAGACTTAAGGGCAGAGTGGCGGATCCTCGGAGGACCTGAGAGGGAATTCAGGATGAAGGCAGATGGTGTTAGATCTCCATAGGGATGCTAAGGGGGGGAAGACTGGGTCTGGTAGAAAAAAAAAAGCGAGGGGAGAGGGAGGTGCTGGGAGAAGGAGGAGACTGAGTGGAGAGAGGATGGGAGAGAGGAGGTCCTCAGTAGTCCAGTTTACTCCTGTAAGGTCACTTCAGCCCTAAAATTGTGACAAGCTAGAGAGCTGTTCAAGTCAGCCTCTCACTTTTTTTAAACACTAACAAACACACAGCTTCCCTGCCTGCAAACATCGGTAAGATGCTGTTTTGTAACCTAAAACAGTGACAGACGGAGAGAAGCAGTTCAGGATGATCGACATCCAATCGTAACTTTCCTGAGATTCACAGCAGCTGGTGAGTATAATTATATGCATTTTTAATCTTTCTGTCCTTAATTGCAGCTTTAAAGAGTGTAACCTGTGTATTGTGTGGCCACGTTTGCATGTTTGAGTTTATGATGTCAGGTTTTTTCATGAGAGCTCATAAATCTGATGACCCCCTGTGATTTGCCTGTAAAGTGTTCAACCGGGATGACAGCAGGGTGAAAGCTTTGCACTCGTTTTAAATACATGAAAGGCCTTAATATGAGCCACAATAAATTAAAGATTACAACCATAACCATAATATTTATGATGCAAAACTACTCCATATACTGTGGAAGGGTTTTTATGAGAATGCAGAGATAAAAACACGCTGAAATGTTTTATTAAAAGTACTGATCTTTATGGTGGACTGTGTTAAAAGGGTCCACATGGTATGAACACATGTATATATGCAACTGTAATCACCAAGACATCTACCCACACACACACACACACACACACACACACACACACACACACACACACACACACTGACACACAGTGCTTGGGTGGACCTGGAAACATAAGCAAGTCTTTCATGAGATCAGCCTCTACCTGAGCAATAAAGAGCCAACTGTGCTGTGAATAAACTGATGATGGCAACACACACACACACACACACACACACACACACACACACACACACACACACACACACACACAGAGTGCAGAGACACACAGAGAAATGCTTGTTTCTGTCACTTCCCACATTCAGCGTCGTGGCACTCAGAGTGAATGTAAGGTCAGGTTATTTCTCTTTCTGTGCATTTTTTTTACAGCAGCCAAATGAAACCTGACCAACAGTCCAACAGCAACGAGACAGGGCCGCATGCCACGGACTGGTAACGAAATAAGCTGTTCACGAAAACACTGAGGCACAGCAGAACAAGACTGATTAGACTGGTTGGTTTGCTCTCTCCGATTGTCACTGGATTTGTTAGATGTTGTAAGATTTTCTTGATTTCCCTGTCTCCTATTTGTGTTTTTGTGTTTATGTAAAGTCCTTTGAGGCTTTCTCCTGATAAAATGCCAAAAAAAAAAAAAGAATAATTAGGCGATGTTGCTATTATTTTCACAGCAGGTGTTTAACATTAGATCTGTCTTTGTGGGAATGATTTATGCTTTGACCCGAGGGTGCCTAGATAAATCAGCGGGGGTCACCTGATGATTAAAAAAAAGTTATTTTACATAATGATTTTTTTCTGACTAACCTTTGCTTCCTAATCATGGCAACAGCATGACTCTGGGGACGACAATGTCTGTTGCTCAGTGCACAACTTTTAGATGCACTGGCAGAAGATTTTTAACACTCATGGTCCCCAGAGGATGAATCATTATGACTTTCCTCTAACATCCCCATGAGGTTGACATTTGTGATTTTAGAGTCTTCCTTGTGAAATACTAGATACTCTGACCTCCTCAGACAACTCCTGAAAATGACATAATCTGAGAAAAGAATCCCAGACAGTGTGCGTCTATAACCTGTTATGCAGGATCATGGGTAGATTTAAGCAGTCGAAAATGTTGGGATCCATTGCTTTAAATGTACATTTTTGTCATCGTAGGGACTTTCGATACTCTGGAATGATCCCTGCACTTAAAGTGGCACAGACGAATTGGTCCAAAAAAACTGAATGTCAAAATGCCCTGTGAAGATGCTACCTGTGGATGTGACGGATGAGGACGACATGAGAAAACAGGAGGACGTCTTTTTTAAAATCCATATTTCTTGATGTGTAGTTTTGGAGCTATGGGTTGCTCATCTTTTTGTGGGTGCACCTCCACATGACAGAAACTGAGCCATGATTTTATAAGCCTAAAGTGTTTAAAAATCGTTTGAAAGACAATCCACCATGTTTAAACGGTGGCTGCTGGCCTTGGTGGCCCGTGTCGGCCTCATTGTGCTAGGCCTCTGCTGCTGTCTCTCGCTGTTCTACCTCCTGGCCTGTAAACCTGCATCTCGCAGCAGCCAGCAGTCTCCGCTGTGGTCTGGGGGAGCCACCAGTAAGGAGGGATACATGGCTTTGTTGCAGGAGAGGGAAGACTCTCACAGACATTACATCAACAGCCTGACAAAGCAGATAGCCCAGCTGAAGGAGGCTCTCCAGGAGAGGACGCAGCAGCTCCAGGAGTCCCTGGATAAAGCAAAAACCAAAGGGATTCTGCCTCAGGGTTTGGAGAGTCTGCACAAAACCCCGACACAGTCTGACCTGAAGGTAGGAAAACATGACACAGAATGAAAGATGCAGAAAACATGTACATTTCATGCGGCCTGACGAGATAAATGAAGTTTGACATTATTGGTGTAGTAGTAAATGTTACATCATGTCCTCCAGGAGTTGTTCCGCTCCCAGCTGAACCAGGCGGAGGTGAACTCAGGTGTAAAGCTGTCCAGCGAATATGCAGTGATTCCTTTTGACATTTTCACTCTGCGGAGGTGAGTGGGACAGTTGTTCGCCGTTAAGGACAATCACCGTAGAGCTTTCAGGGCCTCCAGGAGCACTGTGTATAACCTGCTCCTGATGTCAAGTCTTACGTCATACAATGCTGCCTCTTTATAGAGTGGGGTTTTTGTTGCATCACTCAGGGTGTACCAGCTGGAGACAGGGCTGACCAAGCACCCTGAGGAGAGGCCTGTGAGGAAAGACCGCAGGGATGAGTTGATAGGCACCGTGGAAACAGCTCTGCACGTCCTGAATGGACCTCAGCAACACATGGACAACATCAGGCGAAAGCGAACATACTCCCCTTCAGACTTCGTAGAGGGTGAGAAAGATCTCGGTTCATTCACTCATACATTCATCTTCAGCTCAGGAAAAGTTTGTCCATCTGGACAGGCACGAATAGATTAAATTCAATGACAGTTTGTTTAAAATCAAACCAACTCTCTCTATATCCAAAGGTGGTTTCAAATTCTTACTACAACTAAAAAAACTGCGATCCATCTGTTACCAAGATATTCTCCTCTTTCCTCGGTCACAGGGTTGACCCGTACAGAGCGGGACAGAGGAACCGTGTACGAGCTGATGTTTAAAGGCGACGGCCCACAGGACTTCACGCACCTCGTGCTCTTCAGGCCGTTCGGCCCCATGATGAAGGTGAAGAGCGACAGTGTGGATACGCGCAGCATGCTCATCAACATCATCGTACCTCTTTCCAAGAGGCCGGACACATTCAGGCAGTTCATCAACAACTTCAGGTATCATTTGAGAGTGAATGAGCACATTGTCACCCACTCACTACACGAACTGTGATTGTATTATTGATCTCATAGTTAAGTAATACACTTGGAAGTGCTGAGTGAAACCGTCTCTTAATAGTAGAGTAGCTTGGCTGAAAGACTCCTCGCCACTTCAGAGAAAGTGAAAAGCTTACAGATTTTAAAGGTTACTTTCACAGATGGGAATCTAATTGTTCTCCTTATCTGTGAAACAGCACTTTACCGATCTATTCAATACACCCAGCTCCTTGAATACTAAGGTGTTTATCAGTGGCCCTCTGCCTGGAGAGGCTCAGCAGATTTTCGGCACTGAACACTGCACTTACGCTCCATACGGTGCAATTTATTGACAATTTCAATTTTTTCTTCCTAACCCTAACCCTATGACAAAGATTAAAAATGAGCTGCTGGTTAATGAAGACTTTAAAAGTATTTTGGGTCCAAATCACTGATCTCCTGCTCCCATATGAACCATCCAGATCCCTCAGGTTGTGTATTCCCATGGTCAAAACTAAACATGAAGAGGCAGCATTCAGTTTTTATGCACCACATACTGTATTTCTCTCATTTTTAAAAAATCAGGATTTAAGACTTTTTAGTTTGCCGTTGCATTTTATTTCCTGTGCAGGATTTTTTTAATCCCCCTTTTTTCTGATTTGTTCTATTTTAGCATATTTCTATCTTATATTTGATCTTAAACCCAATTGAAATGTGTCTTTTTATATTGTTGTGTGTCTTTTCTTAATCTCTTTTGTGTTTAATGTAAAGCACTTTGAATTTTGAATTGCCCTTTTGTTGAAAGATGCTGTATAAATAAATTTGTCTTGGCTTATCTCAAGATAAAGTCATTTGTGGCTATCGCTGGAGAAAGTTGTGTAGAATGGGCCTAACACATGTGTCCTTCTGTGTTTTCTGTTCAGAGAAGTGTGCATCAAGCAGGACGGCAGGGTTCATCTCACTGTCGTCTACTTTGGGCGAGATCAGATAGACCAAGTTAAAGCTATGTTGGACCAGACCACCAGGTAATCACCAGGTTGTCAATTTACAGTTCGAACGTCAGCTACATTGGTAGCATTTGGTTTGGTGTGTTGAAGTAAATCGCCTCCTTACACAACAATCACCTACAGTATCTCCCTGTGATATTGGACATTCCAGTCCAGAATTGTCACAGGTACGAAATCACTGACACAGTTTCAATTACACACAGCTGTATTTTTGACCCTTCTCCAGTTTTGTGTCTTCATGAGACAACAAAGATGAGAGGCTTTAATTCTCAGTTTCTACATGTTTGCAAATAATTATTTTTGTTAGTATTAATTTCAGGGTCACATTTATGTGAAAAAAAGATCAAATAAAATAACAGTTTACCTGCTGGTTTTGTCATGTCTAAAGTCATGGGATTCATTGCAGGAGTCTTGCTTGACTCAACGTCATGTGACCTACAGTCTACAGAGTCTACACCTCTGTCAAGATAATAACATGTAATGGCACAAAATGATGAAAAAATAAATATGATGCGGGAGAGTTGAGACAGATTACTGCAAGAAAAAGATGAAATCTTCATCTTCATCTCAACTCAACTGCACTGCAGATATTTTGGCCAAAAGATAAAAAGTGAGAGAGTATCAGTGTTTTGGAGCTGCAGGCTAATAACAAGCTAATCCTCTGAAGCCCCTGAACCTCCAGGGAGCAACACACACATCCCTCTATAAAATTGTAATGCAGAATCTTTTTTTTACTTCAGGCTTTTGGGAGCAAAATATTGTATATCCTTTATGAGCTATTGTTAACTATGTAATGCTGCAACACTCTTGTGGAGGTCGGTTGTTTTTGAACGATTATTCACTCTAAACATTTCAAATTAGATTAAAGTACATTTTATTATTTCATTAAAGTAGATGTCTATTTGCACACACAGATTAATCCAAGTCTTCTTCATCTTTCCCTTAGAGAGACTCGGTTCAGGAGCTTCACACTGATCCAGCTGAATGAGGAGTTTTCACGTGGTCGAGGCCTAGACGTGGGCGCCAGGGCTTGGAGGCGGAGCCAGAATGTCCTGCTCTTCTTCTGTGATGTTGACATCCACTTCACAGCTGACTTCTTGACTTCCTGTCGTCTCAATGCAGAGGCTGGTGAGAGAGACGGGCAGGGGCAATTCTCTGATTTTTTTTAAATGAGGTAGCACAGGGGGGACCATGATCAGTCACAGGGGTCAGACCCTACTTACCACATTGTGGTGGTTTACTGCTGCTGAATAACACAAGAAAGTCACAGCTATTCACTAGCCTCCCGAAGTTACATTAGCTAAGCTAACTAGCTATGTAATATAGTTATGAGACTCTTGGGGCATTTGAAGCGGTTATACTTATAACTCATCTGTAAAGTATTAGTAAATTATTTATTAACCATTAATAAAACAATTAATTAACCCTTTATAAACAGTGCTTCATCAGGAAGTGGTACAGATTAATTAAAGGCTCTGCATATCCACACGGGTGTACAATTATTCTGGCTGATTAAACCTCTGCTGGAGCCTCTCGGCAGCGGTTTCCCCTCCATTTCAATTTCAAAAAACATATCACATGGTCAAACAGCATCATAAACAATAATGACAAATAAGCACATACAGTATTTCAAGTGGTCTGCTCAGTACAGCACTGTCTCTGCCAACAAGCTGAAATATTTGAAATAACATTTGTTACAGCATCTCTGACACCACCTGCTGTTTGATAGACACATCGTCTGCCTGATTTGCTGCCTGCACTGAATTTCAGCGAGTTTTCCAGCAGCATGTTGGTGTTGTGTCGAGGTCTGTTCCCCCTTCAGATAATGTGTCCCTCCCATTGTGTTTCCCTTAGTGCCTCTTCAGTGGTTGGGGTTAGAGCTTAAGTTAGGTTATGATGAGGTGTAGCAGAGATTACTGTTTCGGTTAGGGTAAGGCTGGGGTCAAGGTAAGCATCATAAGAGACGACTGGTTGAGTTAAGTTAAAGTTCAATTTAAGGTAAAGGGTTTTAGACCCTGACACAACACTGGGACTGCCCAATGAAGGGCAGCCAGTTCACCTTATTCATAGCCCCGTGAAACTTTGACTGATTTGCTCCAGTTTTTAATTTCTTTGTACCAGTAAAGTTAGCAGTATACAACAGTTATCTTCTCTATTCTTTCTTTTGGGGGATTGATGTTGGATTGCAGCCTGTCACATCTTAAAGGAAATAATGTAATCCTATCTGCCATCTACTACCGTGGGTTGTGGACGGATTACCAAACATATTCATATTTCTTGTTTGAAACAAATAGACACAAAAAAACCACAAAGAACCACAAAGAGACACAAAACACTCTGGTGGTCCTATATAGGAGGGGTGTGGAGCCTTGTACTGTACCCTGTCTGTCCCCATGGGGGCATTTTCTCGTAGTCTATTGATGCCTTTGGTAATTCCTTCAGAAAATCTGTAAGAAAAGGGAAGACACCTGCAGCACAACCATGAACTGTGGGATCAGAAGTAAGGTGATAAGTGTAGTAAAGGTATTAGTTAACATACACTAAAAAAAATGGGAAAACTTACTGGGGGGATATCAATCAATCATGGTATGTGCACACACACACACACAGATCTGAGAAGGGCTCTAATCAGGCACTGTCAGTGGAAACACCTGCAAGGGTGTACTGAAGCTGTGTAGAAGTTAAGTTTAAGTTTTAATTTTTGGAAAACTTTTGAGTGCAAGGATTTGCACAAACTGCTAATATGTGGGAATATTTTGATTTTGTCCCTATGTAGTATAAGTCATCATTGTTGTGGTGTTCCTGCACTGTAATTCCAAGAGATCGATTAGCACTCAGTCAGTCCGGCTCTATTCTATTATTTCTTTGTTCAGGCCTGGTGGTTATTGTTGCTCATACTAACTACCCAGTTCTTATTATTGTCAGTCCAGTCAAATCTCTGCTGTTGCTGCCAGTAATGAAAAATGCATCAAATGCCAAAGAATTTTCACTAAAAAAGAGAATGAGAAAGAAATCTACTTCACTATAGGTGTTAAAGACTGAAAATGTGTATACTACAGCTGTTTGAACTTTTTGTCTCTAGGTAAGAAAGTGTATTATCCAGTGCTCTTCAGCCAGTACAACCCAACTATCATCTACAGTAATCATACACTTCTACCCTCTGTTCAACAGCAGCTGGTAGGTGAAAAATAATAAATAAACAGATATATTTACATCAATGAATTACATAAAAATGTCACCATGATGTAAAAGACTGATTTCTAACTGCTCTTTTTGTCTTAGGTAATCAGGAAAGAAACTGGATTCTGGAGAGACTTTGGGTTTGGCATGACATGCCAGTACAGGTCTGATTTCATCAACATAGGTAATGATAATGAAAAAGCTTGTGTCATCAGTAATTTCCCAAATTTCATCATCTGAAAGACGATGATGATAGTCATAATACAATTAAATATTACTCATAACTGTGCATTCAAAACTTTCTAAATGCATTAAAGTACAGGATTCGGTGCATTTTTGTATAAAAATTCCAGTATTTATGTGTGTAAAATGTGTCTGTTTCTTGACAGGGGGTTTTGACCGTAACATCAAAGGTTGGGGGTTGGAGGACGTACACCTGTACAGGAAGTACCTTCACAGTAAGCTGGTGGTGATTCGCTCCCCATCTCGTGGCCTTTTCCACTTGTGGCATGAGAAAAACTGCTCAGATGAGCTTCCTCCAGACAAGTACAAGATGTGTATGCAGACCAAAGCCATGAGCGAAGCCTCGCATGGCCAGCTGGGGGAGCTGTTCTTCAAACGAGAGATCAAGGCTCATTTGAACTCCAAGAAGCAGTCAAACAAATGATTTTTGTGGTTGTTATGTATGTTCTTGTTCTGGTTTTCATGATAATTTGTGGTAACTTACATTTCCTGAAATCATGCCAGAGAACAGGGTGTTCAGGTAATGTTAACAGAGGAGACAAAGTGTGATTTACTCTCATTATTTATCGCCATGGGGACAAAAGGAATTGCAAAGAATCAACATCAGAACAAACTGTGTTTGATTTTATTTTTTGTGTTAATAAAAGTATGAAGGATGTGATTGATTTTTTCCTCCTTTGTATTCTTTTCTCCACAAAAAGTAACAGAAAACGTAGCATAAAATACTCTTTCATGGTTTAATGTGGTTTACTTAAGTTTCCTCAGTGAAAACAGTAGACTAATAAAGGAAACTAGGAGGATTTTTAATGAAATGACATCATCAACAACATGATCTACATATTTATTTTCTATTGTTTTACATTAGTGCAAATAAAAATGCAAATTTAACTTTTTAAAAACTACTGGCTTTTAGATATACAGGACACAAGCCTCACCAGCTATTCACAGTAGCTCAAGAGCAAGACAGGCAGTTCATCTGTATGATGAGCATTGCCAATTTTACTTTTCGTGAGCTATAAGTCTGATGACATCAGCGTACTTTTTGTCTTTATTCTTACCAAATGAACTGGATTCATCTACCTTTTTCACAGCTGATATTTTTACTTGTTACAGCAGAAAAAGCAGAGGTAATTCAAGAAGTTAGTCATGCAGTGCAGCTGTTAATAATGTTATTAGTTACATCTGTGTTGGACTACAACTTTAGTTTCACTCCAGATTTCCCCCCTGCTTAGTTAGTCACTACATCAAACAATGTAATGTTAGACAAAAGAATCACCAATACATATAAATCTACAGTTTTTAAATACACACACCTACTCTCTGCCTTTTACCCTCCCATGTGTTTTTCAATAGTGTTTTATTGACCACACCTTAACCTCACACTACATTCCTCCCTCCTTTATCACAGTGGTCCATAAAACCAGGAGGCACACCAACACCTTCAACCAAACCACAAGAAATATGGTTAGAAATCAATGGTCAATGGACCTATAATCACTTTAATCACACACCCTGAAAGTCAGTGTGGTCCCTGGCTCATTAGTGTCTTCATTAAGTGCATCCAGGTGATGTGGCAGGTTTAACACTTTTTGCTCTATGTGTGGCAGAATAATATTTTAATTAGAGAAGTGTTTTGAAATCATTCACATGTTGTTTGGATATTATGTGGGGATGCGCCTTGATGGAGTCTTTCTAAAAGATTAAAATACCCTAACCTCTGTGGTGGAATTAGTGCAATTTTGAGGTTTTTACTTTACTTGAGTATTTCCATTTGATGCTACTTTTGACTTTTTTACAGGGCAATGGTGCTCTTTTTACTTCACAACATATTTTTGTTTTGTTAGGTACACTGCTGATTAAGATCTTACACACAAAACATACACTGTTGCTCATAAAGTTGGAATAAAATATGTTTTACCTATTTCCATGAAATGATTGTGACAATGTGATTTATTCTTGACAGATAAAGTGTATATCTTCTCAAAACTTTAGTAGTCAATCTTTTCCAAACATATCACAATGAAAATTAAACCACAATTAAACCACAATCAAACAAAAAAACTAAATTATTCCAACTTTATGGGCAACAGTGTATAGTGAACTTACAAGATGAACTATCTACTTTTTTGATTTCAATGACAGTTAAAGGTGCTATATGTAGGTTTTTGCTATTGTTACATAACTAAAGTTAGTGTCATTAATTAATTAATTAATTTTTTAAAACTCAAATTACATAATGCACCTTTAAAGATCGGTTGGGTCAGGGTTAGAGATCAGTTATTTGAGGGCTCAGCAAATTTATGATAGCAGCTTTCCAGCTCCTCCTGGGGAATACCAAGGTGTTCCAAGTATAATATACACCAATGGAACATTTTTCCAATGTGATATTACTACTTAAGTAAAGGATCAGAATAGCTTACTTCTCTGCTTCCACCACTGCCTAAAAAAATATATGCCTCCACATTATCTTTGCCATTGCTGTAGGAAACAGCTAGCTTGAAAGGAATGTAATTAATTTAATAAAAAACAAAAGCAAAAAAACATCTGTTTTTGACACATGGAGCCTTTGAACAGCTTTAGTTACAATAGGGTATATTACAAACAGAATGGGATTTGAAATAACGTTCTGTCCTGTAAAGATGAATTTACTTCTTACAGACCATACAGAAACATTAAATTATAGTATAGTAGTTTATAGTAGTTTATAGTATATATATATATATATATATATATATATATATAATATACATTAACATTATAGTGAATACTTACATATACATTTCATCTGTGCAGTGCATTGATGAGGAGACAGTAAACTCTCAGCTATTAATAGTGACGCTGTAGTAACCTCATTACCTCCGTAAAAGCTCGCAGCAGAGGGAGGAGGGGCAGCTCAGCATCGGCAGACGGTTGTCGTAGTATCAACGCAGGCACACGATAGGCCCGAAACTGCCATTACCACTTCCCTGTCTTGTGGTGCATTGAAGTGCACCACGCAAATTCAATACACAGTTTGTCCAGTCATCACGGGAAAGAGTTCACAGACACGCACCACACCCACCACTTTACACCGGCCAGGATAACTTGAAGCACGGGGTCTAGACAGTAGAAAGTATTTAAAAATCATGTTAGCTGTCCTAGTTCTACAAAATGTTAACAGAACTTCTTACTTATCAATCAACATCATAGAAGTCAAGATAATACAATAGGGAGTATAATTCATAGAAAATGTCTCAGTTAATTGATTAGGAAATTGAATAATCAATAACATCATGGTGGTATTAACCTGCTTGGGGCTATTGTGTGGAGTTTTTCAAAACAGGCTGTGTCCTCTTTACTTAAACACATTTAGAATGACATAGTAGCCTAATATTTAACGATATTGTAAGGCATAAAAACATCATAGTACAGTAAGGTATAAAAAGTAAAGAAAACGTCATGGAATCGTAAGGCATGAAAAGTCATACAAATCACATAGTATAGTAAGGCCTAAAAAGTAATTAAAAACAACATAATATAGCAAGGCATGAAAAGTTATAAAATGTCAAAAATACATCATAGTATATAAAGGCATAAAATGTCATAAAAACATCATAGTATGGCAAGGCATGAGACAAAATAAAATAATTAGGCATAAAAATGCCAAGAAACTTCAAAGTATAATATGACAGAGAAAATGCAGAAAAACCTCGTAGTATAGAATGGCATAAAATGTCATAAAAACATGATAGTATGCAAGGCATGAGACGAAATATTATGATTAGGCATAAAAATGCCAAAAAACGTCAAAGTATAGTATAGCAGAAAAATGCCAAAAAACGTCATAGTATAGTATGGCAGAAAAATGCCAAAAAATGTCATAGTATATTAAGGCATAAAATGTCATATAAACGTCATAGTATGGCAAGGCATGAGACAAAATAAAATAATTAGGCATAAAAATGCCAAGAAACTTCAAAGTATAATATGACAGAGAAAATGCAGAAAAACCTCGTAGTATAGAATGGCATAAAATGTCATAAAAACATGATAGTATGCAAGGCACGAGACGAAATTATATAATTAGGCATAAAAATACAAAAAAAAATCTCTAACTATAGTATGGCAGAAAAATGCCAAAAACGTCAAATGGCATAAAATGTCAAAAATAAATCAATTTATATTAAGGCATAAAGGGTCATAAAAACGTCATAGTATGGTCAGGCATCAAACGAGATAGTATAATAAGGCATAAAAATGACAAAAAACATGTAAGTATAGTATATCATAAAAAATGCAAAAAAACGTCATAGTATAGTATGGCATAAAATGTCAAAAATACATCATACTATATTAAGGCATAAAATGTCATAAAAACATCATAGTAATCCAAGGCATGAGACGAAATAATCTAATTAGGCGTAAAAATGCCAAAAAACGTCATAGTATAGTATGGTATAAAATGTCAAAAATACATCAATTTATATTAAGGCATAAAAGGTCATAAAAACGTCATAGTATGGTCAGGCATCAAACGGGATAGTATAGTAAGGCATAAAAATTCCAAAAAAGATCTTACTATAGTATGGCAGAAAAATGCCAAAAAACATCATAGTATAGTATGGTATAAAATGTCAAAAATACATCAATTTATATTAAGGCATAAAATGTCATAAAAACATGATAGTATGCAAGGCATGAGACGAAATATTATAATTAGGCATAAAAATGCCAAAAAACGTCAAAGTATAGTATGGCAGAAAAATGCAAAAAAACGTCATAGTATATTATTGTATAAAATGTCATAAAAACATCAGAGTATGGCAAGGCATGAGACGAAATAATCTAATTAGGCGTAAAAATGCCAAAAAACGTCATAGTATAGTATGGCATAAAATGTCAAAAATGCATCAATTTATATTAAGGCATAAAAGGTCATAAAAACGTCATAGTATGGTCAGGCATCAAACGAGATAGTACAGTAAGGCATAAAAATGACAAAAATGATCTTAGTATAGTATGGCAGAAAAATGCCAAAAATACATCACAGTATATCAAGGCATTAAAGGTCATAAAAATGTCATAGTATGGTCAGGCATCAAATGAGATAGTATAGTAAGGTATTAAAATGCCAAAAAACATGTAAGTATAGTATAGCAGAAAAATGCCAAAAAACGTCATGGTATAGTATTGCATAAAATGTCAAAAATACATAAATTTATATTAAAGCATAAAAGGTCATAAAAACGTCATAGTATGGTCAGGCATCAAACGAGATAGTATAGTAAGGCATAAAAATTCCAAAAAAGATCTTAGTATAGTATGGCACAAAAATGCGAAAAAACGTCATAGTATAGTATGGCATAAAATGTCAAAAAAACATCATAGTATATTAAGGCATTAAAGGTCATATAAATGTCATAGCCTGGCAAGGCATGAGACGAAATAATCTAATTAGGCGTAAAAATGCCAAAAAACGTCATAGTATAGTATGGTATAAAATGTCAAAAATACATCAATTTATGTTAAGGCATAAAAGGTCATAAAAACGTCATAGTATGGTCAGGCATCAAACGGGATAGTATAGTAAGGCATAAAAATTCCAAAAAAGATCTTACTATAGTATGGCAGAAAAATGCCAAAAAACATCATAGTATAGTATGGTATAAAATGTCAAAAATACATCAATTTATATTAAGGCATAAAATGTCATAAAAACATGATAGTATGCAAGGCATGAGACGAAATATTATAATTAGGCATAAAAATGCCAAAAAACGTCAAAGTATAGTATGGCAGAAAAATGCAAAAAAATGTCATAGTATAGTATGGCATAAAATGTCAAAAATACATCATAGTATATTATTGTATAAAATGTCATAAAAACTTCAGAGTATGGCAAGGCATGAGACGAAATAATCTAATTAGGCGTAAAAATGCCAGAAAACGTCATAGTATAGTATGGCATAAAATGTCAAAAATGCATCAATTTATATTAAGGCATAAAAGGTCATAAAAACGTCATAGTATGGTCAGGCATCAAACAAGATAGTACAGTAAGGCATAAAAATGACAAAAATGATCTTAGTATAGTATGGCAGAAAAATGCCAAAAATACATCACAGTATATCAAGGCATTAAAGGTCATAAAAATGTCATAGTATGGTCAGGCATCAAATGAGATAGTATAGTAAGGTATTAAAATGTCAAAAAACATGTAAGTATAGTATAGCAGAAAAATGCCAAAAAACGTCATGGTATAGTATTGCATAAAATGTCAAAAATACATAAATTTATATTAAAGCATAAAAGGTCATAAAAACGTCATAGTATGGTCAGGCATCAAACGAGATAGTATAGTAAGGCATAAAAATTCCAAAAAAGATCTTAGTATAGTATGGCACAAAAATGCGAAAAAACGTCATAGTATAATATGGCATAAAATGTCAAAAATACATCATAGTATATTATTGTATAAAATGTCATAAAAACATCAGAGTATGGCAAGGCACGAGATGAAATAATCTAATTAGGCGTAAAAATGCCAAAAAAACGTCATAGTATAGTATGGCATAAAATGTCAAAAATGCATCAATTTATATTAAGGCATAAAAGGTCATAAAAACGTCATAGTATGGTCAGGCATCAAACGAGATAGTACAGTAAGGCATAAAAATGACAAAAATGATCTTAGTATAGTATGGCAGAAAATTGCCAAAAAACGCCATGGTATGGCACAAAACGTCAAAAAAACATCATAGTATATTAAGGCATTAAAGGTCATATAAATGTCATAGCCTGGCAAGGCATGAGACGAAATTATATAATTAGGCATAAAAATACTAAAAAACCTCTAAGTATAGTATGGCAGAAAAATGCCAAAAAACGTCATGGTATAGTATTGCATAAAATGTCAATAATACATAAATTTATATTAAGGCATTAAAGGTCATGAAAATGTCATAGTATGGTCAGGCATCAAATAAGATAGTATAGTAAGGTATTAAAATGCCAAAAAACATGTAAGTATAGTATAGCAGAAAAATGCCAAAAAACGTCATAGTATAGTGTGGCATAAAACGTCAAAAATACATCATACTATATTAAGGTATAAAAAGTTGTAAAAACATCATAGTATGGTCAGGGATCAATCAAGATAGAATAGTAAGGTATAAAAATTCCAAAAAAGATCTTAGTATAGTATGGAAGAAAAATGCCAAAAAAAGTCATAGTATAGTATGGCATAAAATGTAAAAAATATACCAATTTATATTAAGGCATAAAAGGTCATAAAGACGTCATAGTATAGCCAGGCATCAAACTAGATGATATAGTCAGACATAAAAATGACAAAAAACCGTGCGTCGTGTGGCGTAGTGGTCTAAGCAGGGGCCCCATGTATAGAGGCTACAGTCCTCGCTGCAGTTGGCCCCGGTTCGAATCCTGCATCGAATGGCCTTTTGCTGCATGTCATTCCCCCTCTCTCTGCATAAAATGTCAAAAATATATCATACTATATTAAGGCATAAAAGTTCATAGAAACGTCAGAGTATGGAAAGGCATGAGAAGAAATAATATAATTAATCATAACAATGCCAAAAAACGCCATAGTATAGTATGGCAGAAAAATGCCAAAAATACATCACAGTATATTAAGGCATAAAAGGTCATAAAAATGTCATAGTATGGTCAGGCATCAAACGAGATAGTATAGTAAGGCATAAAAATTCCAAAAAAGATCTTACTATAGTATGGCACAAAAATGCGAAAAAACGTCATAGTATAATATGGCATAAAATGTCAAAAATACATCATAGTATATTATTGTATAAAATGTCATAAAAACATCATAGTATGGCAAGGCATCAAACGAGATAGTATAATAAGGCATAAAAATGACAAAAAACATGTAAGTATAGTATATCATAAAAAATGCTAAAAAAACGTCATAGTATAGTATGGCATAAAATGTCAAAAATACATCATAGTATATTATTGTATAAAATGTCATAAAAACATCATAGTATGGCAAGGCACGAGACGAAATAATCTAATTAGGCGTAAAAATGCCAAAAAACGTCATAGTATAGTATGGTATAAAATGTCAAAAATACATAAATTTATATTAAGGCATAAAAGGTCATAAAAACGTCATAGTATGGTCAGGCATCAAACCAGATAGTATAGTAAGGCATAAAAATTCCAAAAAAGATCTTACTATAGTATGGCACAAAAATGCAAAAAAACGTCATAGTATAGTATGGCATAAAATGTCAAAAATACATCATAGTATATTATTGTATAAAATGTCATAAAAACATCATAGTATGGCAAGACATCAAACGAGATTGTATAATAAGGCATAAAAATGACAAAAAACATGTAAGTATAGTATATCATAAAAATGCCAAAAAACGTCATAGTATATTATTATATAAATGTCATAAAAACATCATAGTATGGCAAGGCACGAGACGAAATAATCTAATTAGGCGTAAAAATGCCAAAAAACGTCATAGTATAGTATGGCATAAAATGTCAAAAATACATCAATTTATATTAAGGCATAAAAGGTCATAAAAATGTCATAGTATGGTCAGGCATCAAACGAGATAGTATAGTAAGGCATAAAAATGCCAAAAAAGATCTTAGTATAGTATGGCAGAAAAATGCCAAAAAACACCATAGTATAGTATGGTATAAAATGTCAAAAATACATCAATTTATATTAAGGCATAAAAGGTCATAAAAACGTCATAGTATGGTCAGGCATCAAACGAGATAGTATAGTAAGGCATAAAAATTCCAAAAAAGATCTTAGTATAGTATGGCACAAAAATGCAAAAAAACGTCATAGTATAGTATGGCATAAAATGTAAAAAATACATCATAGTATATTATTGTATAAAATGTCATAAAAACATCATAGTATGGCAAGGCATGAGACGAAATAATCTAATTAGGCGTAAAAATGCCAAAAAACTTCATAGTATGGTCAGGCATCAAACGAGATAGTATAATAAGGCATAAAAATGCCAAAAAAATGTAAGTATAGTATATCATAAAAAATGCCAAAAAACGTCATAGTATAGTATGGCATAAAATGTCAAAAATACATCATAGTATATGATTGTATAAAATGTCATAAAAACATCATAGTATGGCAAGGCATGAGAAGAAATAATATAATTAATCATAACAATGCCAAAAAACGCCATAGTATAGTATGGCAGAAAAATGCCAAAAATACATCACAGTATATTAAGGCATAAAAGGTCATAAAAATGTCATAGTATGGTCAGGCATCAAACAAGATAGTATAGAAAGGCATAAAAAATTACATAGTATAACAAGGCATAAAAAGTCACAAAAACATCATAGTATAGTCAGTTATAACAACGACAGTATAGTAAGGCATAAAAAGCCATAAAAACAACATAGTATAGCATTGCATAAAAAATCCTAAAAACGTCATATTATTGTAAGGAATAAAACGTCACAAAAATGTCATAGTATAGTAAGGCATAAAAAGTCATAGAATAGTATGTCATAAAGTCATAGTATACTGAGGAATAAAATGTTATTGTGGGGCTGGACATGGTTGGCATGCAGCTGCAGGAGAGAGACAGGGCTGTGGAGAGGGCTGATGAGAGCAGTACCTGGTGAGTTGATTGATCAGCTGCTGCATGTTAATGAGTTTCTTCCCTTTTTTGATGCAGCAGCGTGCTGGAACGAACAGGACTGACACAAGAAGCAAACAGTGAAAAGCGGCCACAACAAGCCATGAGAAAATGCTGTGTGATTAAGTGAATTGAAGTTTGTGCGCCAAAGAGAGCCAGCAAATGAAGACAAGTTTAACTTGAAAGCATGTGTGTGTGTACAGTCCTCACAATAAAAAGAATTGTTCTTGTCTATTGTCTGGTCAGTCTGTGTGCTGGGGAACTCACAGTGGCAGTGAGTCCTGCTACAGTCATAGTATGGTAAGGCATAAAAAGTCATAGTATAGTCAGTCACAAAGTTATAGTATAGTGAGGCATAAAAAGTCATAAAAATGTCATAGTATAGTGAGGCATAAAAAGTCCTGAAAACGTCATGGTATAGTGGGGCATAAAAATGACATAGTATAACAAGGCATAGAGTCATAAAAACAACACAGTATAGTATGGTATAAAATGTCATAAAAACGTCATATTATTGTAAGGCATAAAAACTCATAAAACGTCATAGTATAGTAAGGCAAAAAAAAGTCATTGCATAGTAAGGTATAAAAAGTCATAAAAATATAGTATAGTAAGGTATAAAAAGTCATATTATAGTGAGGCATAAAAGGTGATAGTATAATAAGCTAAAAAAAAGTCATAGTATATAGTAAGGAATAAAAAGCCATAAAAACATCATGTTATAGTAAGGCATAAAACGTCATAAAAAAGTCATAGTTTAGTAAGGCATAAAAATTTCATAGTATACTAAGGCATGAAACGTCAAAATACATCATAGTGTATTAAGGCATAAAAGGTCATAAAAACATCATAGTATTTTCAGGCATCAAACGAGATAGTATAGTAAGGCATAAAAATGAAAAAAAAGATCTTAGTATAGTATGGCAGAAAAATGCCAAAAAACGTCATGGTATAGTATTGCATAAAATGTCAATAATACATAAATTTATATTAAGGCATTAAAGGTCATGAAAATGTCATAGTATGGTCAGGCATCAAATAAGATAGTATAGTAAGGTATTAAAATGCCAAAAAACATGTAAGTATAGTATAGCAGAAAAATGCCAAAAAACGTCATAGTATAGTGTGGCATAAAACGTCAAAAATACATCATACTATATTAAGGTATAAAAAGTTGTAAAAACATCATAGTATGGTCAGGGATCAATCAAGATAGAATAGTAAGGTATAAAAATTCCAAAAAAGATCTTAGTATAGTATGGAAGAAAAATGCCAAAAAAAGTCATAGTATAGTATGGCATAAAATGTAAAAAATATACCAATTTATATTAAGGCATAAAAGGTCATAAAGACGTCATAGTATAGCCAGGCATCAAACTAGATGATATAGTCAGACATAAAAATGACAAAAAACCGTGCGTCGTGTGGCGTAGTGGTCTAAGCAGGGGCCCCATGTATAGAGGCTACAGTCCTCGCTGCAGTTGGCCCTGGTTCGAATCCTGCATCGAATGGCCTTTTGCTGCATGTCATTCCCCCTCTCTCTGCATAAAATGTCAAAAATATATCATACTATATTAAGGCATAAAAGTTCATAGAAACGTCAGAGTATGGCAAGGCATGAGAAGAAATAATATAATTAATCATAACAATGCCAAAAAACGCCATAGTATAGTATGGCAGAAAAATGCCAAAAATACATCACAGTATATTAAGGCATAAAAGGTCATAAAAATGTCATAGTATGGTCAGGCATCAAACGAGATAGTATAGTAAGGCATAAAAATTCCAAAAAAGATCTTACTATAGTATGGCACAAAAATGCGAAAAAACGTCATAGTATAATATGGCATAAAATGTCAAAAATACATCATAGTATATTATTGTATAAAATGTCATAAAAACATCATAGTATGGCAAGGCATCAAACGAGATAGTATAATAAGGCATAAAAATGACAAAAAACATGTAAGTATAGTATATCATAAAAAATGACAAAAAACGTCATAGTATAGTATGGCATAAAATGTCAAAAATACATCATAGTATATTATTGTATAAAATGTCATAAAAACATCATAGTATGGCAAGGCACGAGACAAAATAATCTAATTAGGCGTAAAAATGCCAAAAAACGTCATAGTATAGTATGGCATAAAATGTCAAAAATGCATCAATTTATATTAAGGCATAAAAAGTCATAAAAACGTCATAGTATGGTCAGGCATCAAACGAGATAGTACAGTAAGGCATAAAAATGACAAAAATTATCTTAGTATAGTATGGCAGAAAAATGCCAAAAAACGCCATAGTATAGTATTGCATAAAATGTCAAAAATACATCATACTATATTAAGGCATAAAATGTCATAGAAACGTCATAGTATGGCAAGGCATGAGACGAAATAATCTAATTAGGCGTAAAAATGCCAAAAACCGTCATAGTATAGTGTGGCATAAAACGTCAAAAATACATCATACTATATTAAGGTATAAAATGTCATAAAAACATCATAGTATGGTCAGGGATCAATCAAGATAGAATAGTAAGGTATAAAAATTCCAAAAAAGATCTTAGTATAGTATGGAAGAAAAATGCCAAAAAAAGTCATAGTATAGTATGGCATAAAATGTAAAAAATATATCAATTTATATTCAGGCATAAAAGGTCATAAAGACGTCATAGTATAGCCAGGCATCAAACTAGATGATATAGTCAGACATAAAAATGACAAAAAACCGTGCGTCGTGTGGCGTAGTGGTCTAAGCAGGCACCCCATGTGTAGAGGCTACAGTCCTCGCTGCAGTTGGCCCCGGTTCAAATCCTGCATCGAATGGCCTTTTGCTGCATGTCATTCCCCCTCTCTCTGCATAAAATGTCAAAAATATATCATACTATATTAAGGCATAAAAGTTCATAGAAACGTCAGAGTATGGCAAGGCATGAGAAGAAATAATATAATTAATCATAACAATGCCAAAAAACGCCATAGTATAGTATGGCATAAAATGTCAAAAATATATCAATTCATATTAAGGCATAAAAGGTCATAAAAACGTCATAGTATGGTCAGGCATCAAATGAGATAGTATAGTAAGGTATAAAAATGCCAAAAAACATGTAAGTATAGTATAGCAGAAAAATGCCAAAAAACGTCATGGTATTATATTTCATAAAAACGTCAAAAATACATAAATTTATATTAAGGCATAAAATGTCATAGAAACGTCATAGTATGGCAAGGCATGAGACGAAATAATCTAATTAGGCATAAAAATGCCAAAAAAACGTCATAGTATAGTATGGCATAAGTACGCATAAAACGTCAAAAATACATCATACTATATTAAGGTATAAAAAGTTGTAAAAACATCATAGTATGGTCAGGGATCAAACAAGATACAATAGTAAGGTATAAAAATTCCAAAAAAGATCTTAGTATAGTATGGAAGAAAAATGCCAAAAAACGCCGTAGTATAGTATGGCACAAAATGTCACATAAACCTCATGGTATGGCAAGGCATGAGACGAAATAATATAATTAAGCACAAAAATGCCTGAAAACCTCAAAGTATAGTATGGCAGAAAAATGCCAAAAAACATCATAGTATAGTATGGTATAAAATGTCAAAAATACATCAATTTATATTAAGGCATAAAAGGTCATAAAAACGTCATAGTATGGTCAGGCATCAAACGAGATAGTATAGTAAGGCATAAAAATTCCAAAAAAGATCTTAGTATAGTATGGCACAAAAATGCAAAAAAACGTCATAGTATAGTATGGCATAAAATGTCAAAAATACATCATAGTATATGATTGTATAAAATGTCATAAAAACATCATAGTATGGCAAGGCATGAGAAGAAATAATATAATTAATCATAACAATGCCAAAAAACGCCATAGTATAGTATGGCAGAAAAATGCCAAAAATACATCACAGTATATTAAGGCATAAAAGGTCATAAAAACGTCATAGTATGGTCAGGCATCAAACGAGATAGTATAGTAAGGCATAAAAATTCCAAAAAAGATCTTACTATAGTATGGCACAAAAATGCAAAAAAACGTCATAGTATAGTATGGCATAAAATGTCAAAAATACATCATAGTATATTATTGTATAAAATGTCATAAAAACATCAGAGTATGGCAAGGCATGAGACGAAATAATCTAATTAGGCGTAAAAATGCCAAAAAACGTCATAGTATAGTATGGTATAAAATGTCAAAAATACATAAATTTATATTAAGGCATAAAAGGTCATAAAAACGTCATAGTATGGTCAGGCATCAAACCAGATAGTATAGTAAGGCATAAAAATTCCAAAAAAGATCTTAGTATAGTATGGCACAAAAATGCAAAAAAACGTCATAGTATAGTATGGCATAAAATGTCAAAAATACATCATAGTATATTATTGTATAAAATGTCATAAAAACATCATAGTATGGCAAGACATCAAACGAGATTGTATAATAAGGCATAAAAATGACAAAAAACATGTAAGTATAGTATATCATAAAAAATGCCAAAAAACGTCATAGTATATTATTATATAAAATGTCATAAAAACATCATAGTATGGCAAGGCACGAGACGAAATAATCTAATTAGGCGTAAAAATGCCAAAAAACGTCATAGTATAGTATGGCATAAAATGTCAAAAATACATCAATTTATATTAAGGCATAAAAGGTCATAAAAATGTCATAGTATGGTCAGGCATCAAACGAGATAGTATAGGAAGGCATAAAAATTCCAAAAAAGATCTTAGTATAGTATGGCATAAAATGTCAAAAATACATCATACTATATTAAGGCATAAAATGTCATAAAAACATCATAGTATGGCAAGGCATGAGACGAAATAATCTAGTTAGGCGCAAAAATGCCAAAAAACATCATAGTATAGTATGGTATAAAATGTCAAAAATACATCAATTTATATTAAGGCATAAAAGGTCATAAAAACGTCATAGTATGGTCAGGCATCAAACGAGATAGTATAGTAAGGCATAAAAATTCCAAAAAAGATCTTAGCATAGTATGGCACAAATATGCAAAAAAAACGTCATAGTATAGTATGGCATAAAATGTCAAAAATACATCATAGTATATTATTGTATAAAATGTCATAAAAACATCATAGTATGGCAAGGCATGAGACGAAATAATCTAATTAGGCGTAAAAATGCCAAAAAACGTCATAGTATGGTCAGGCATCAAACGAGATAGTATAATAAGGCATAAAAATGACAAAAAACATGTAAGTATAGTATATCATAAAAAATGCCAAAAAACGTCATAGTATAGTATGGCATAAGTACGCATAAAACGTCAAAAATACATCATACTATATTAAGGTATAAAAAGTTGTAAAAACATCATAGTATGGTCAGGGATCAAACAAGATACAATAGTAAGGTATAAAAATTCCAAAAAAGATCTTAGTATAGTGTGGAAGAAAAATGCCAAAAAACGTCATAGTATAGTATTGCATAAAATGTCAAAAATACATCAATTTATATTAAGGCATAAAAGGTCATAAAAACGTCATAGTATGGTCAGGCATCAAACGAGATAGTATAGTAAGGCATAAAAATGCCAAAAAAGATCTTAGTATAGTATGGCAGAAAAATGCCAAAAAACACCATAGTATAGTATGGCATAAAATGTCAAAAATATATCAATTTATATTAAGGCATAAAAGGTCATAAAAACGTCATAGTATGGTCAGGCATCAAATGAGATAGTATAGTAAGGTATAAAAATGCCAAAAAACATGTAAGTATAGTATAGCAGAAAAATGCCAAAAAACGTCATGGTATTATATTTCATAAAACGTCAAAAATACATAAATTTATATTAAGGCATAAAATGTCATAGAAACGTCATAGTATGGCAAGGCATGAGACGAAATAATCTAATTAGGCATAAAAATGCCAAAAAACGTCATAGTATAGTATGGCATAAGTACGCATAAAACGTCAAAAATACATCATACTATATTAAGGTATAAAAAGTTGTAAAAACATCATAGTATGGTCAGGGATCAAACAAGATACAATAGTAAGGTATAAAAATTCCAAAAAAGATCTTAGTATAGTATGGAAGAAAAATGCCAAAAAACGCCGTAGTATAGTATGGCACAAAATGTCACATAAACCTCATGGTATGGCAAGGCATGAGACGAAATAATATAATTAAGCACAAAAATGCCTGAAAACCTCAAAGTATAGTATGGCAGAAAAATGCCAAAAAACATCATAGTATAGTATGGTATAAAATGTCAAAAATACATCAATTTATATTAAGGCATAAAAGGTCATAAAAACGTCATAGTATGGTCAGGCATCAAACGAGATAGTATAGTAAGGCATAAAAATTCCAAAAAAGATCTTAGTATAGTATGGCACAAAAATGCAAAAAAACGTCATAGTATAGTATGGCATAAAATGTCAAAAATACATCATAGTATATGATTGTATAAAATGTCATAAAAACATCATAGTATGGCAAGGCAT